>NC_064927.1:184240774-184842440 GCF_023897955.1 Schistocerca gregaria
AGTATTCTCCGATTTCTACATAGATATTTGAGAAGATTTATCTATCACTGACAACTGTTGGTACTGGATGTATTGATAACATCCGAATTCCTACCACTTCTGTCATCCCGAACGCTCTCTGTGGCCGGGTAGTTGTCTCTGGCGGCCGATCCATCAGCAGACCTGGTGCGATTATTAACTTTCTCGTCCATGGTGGCAAATAGCTCCGAGTGACCTCTGTCCGGGGGTAGTGCATGTTTAATATTTGTAAACACGTCACAGTAAACTTCACCTTGCTATGGTATTTGTTGATGTTATTATCGTATCATCTGGGAGACACTTGCACCTCCTCCTCCTCATTCTTTGCAATGGTTCAGTTGAGAGTACCAACTTAGAATTATATAGCGTTTTAAAAAGAAATAGCAACATCAAATTCCCAATTGATCAATTTATTGTTTCTTGTAGTGTTATTATGAGCACACACACCAGTCCAGCCTCATAAAATGGCTCCCGCAAATCGTTGAAGGGCAATGCATGCAACTCAGCTGAAATTTTGAAATTTTTAGCTATCTCCAACGTAATGGACTTTCTGTCAAGCGAACTGCCTCTGCCTGTGCCTGTGCCACCAACAGGATGCAAGGGAAAAATCTTGTAGGGGGAAGAGTAAGGTTTGGAGACTGAGCAGTAGCAGTGCCGAATCCCAGAATTTCCCACCAAATAACAGGAAGCAAGCGGAAACTATTCCACACACGTTACCAATTTAATTAATTAATAAATCCATTTGGTAGTGTGGGGGGCCTATTTCCAAGACATCAACAGCTGAGTATTTGTCAGGTATCCACTACTTTGTACAGGAGAAGAGATGAGTTAGTGTAGTACATGACAGATGCTCGTAGAGCAAGAACCAGCCTCTTGAGAGATATATTTGGAGAGTAAGAGAGAGATAGAGAGCATGTGTTTCAACAGCAATTTCCCAGGTATCAGCGTCAAAGAGTTTCCACCACCTGTATCAAAGCCTTACCACCACTTGTTGCTTTATCCAGCAGGAAGTAACGGAGGGGTGAACGGGGAGCGAGGAGGGGATGGTAAGCAGCAGGGGGTGGGGAGGTTGCTTCTCTGTGTCCACTGCTGGTGGTATTGTGAGTTAGCTCAGTCAGTATCGGCACATCTGGGCGAGCACATAGAGAAGCTGCTTTCACTGAACTAGTATGGAAGGTGTGTGTCTGAAAAATAAAAAAAATAAAAATAAAAATGAGGCTGGTATCAAACGAACACTAGCATCTGATGCCCTGTTCAGGAATTGAGTGGTAGGTGGTTTGGGGCTGCTACAGACTGTCGGGGGGGGGGGGGGGGGGAGGAGGGGGGCAGTCCCTCAGTCAGTGCCTGCTGTTCAACTCACTTGCAGCTGCGACCCAATCTTCGGCCAATAGTCTATTGATGGTATGTGTGACAAGCAAGTCTGTGGTGCATTCAGAAAGGTTTTTATATATTTCGCCAGATGTGTTTAGTGCGAACTGTAACAGTGTAATTACGTGAGGTGGGTTACGTTGAAGACGGTTTCATGATGGTATTCTTTGTGCAAACTGAAAAATTCGAACTATTTACGTTTTTAATTAGCTTTTTCTATTTGTATTTTACGACACCTGCATCTTCCAAAATTAAATGAACAGCAGAGAATGATGAGCTTTTTATGCCAAATAAAAAAAAGATCCAACTACTGGAAATTGATTTTTATAAATAAATAATACATCACTACTATTTATTATTATGTCCTCTACAACTAAACTGATTTACTGTCATGTGATCCTTCCAGTCACCAGCTCAGCAATTTTTCCCACCAATTTTTTTGGGTGTGGCAGGGAGGGGGTGGGCGAGTGGTGGGTATTGGGACATCCTTTGGTGGTGGAATTGCACGCTAGGTTCTGTCTATCCATGCACATCAAGACAAGCACACACAAAAAGTTTCCAACATGACAACATCTGAAATCAGCATCAAGGTAATTTCGTAATTAGGGCCTGCAGTGGCAACTTCTAGTCCAATAACTCAGGACAGATTGAATGTTTCCTTCTATTTCTCCACGTGGAGGGAGGGTAGGAGAGTGTGAGCTTTTCCAACCAACTTCTAGAAGAGTAGCACTGAAAATAAAGTAAGTAACGTACCTTATATTTGTCTTCTTCAGCAGATCAGCATACACTACACTATTTTCAGGTGTTGATGGTTAGAGGGGGTGGGGGGAGGGTAGAGGAGGATTGGAGATTTACTAGGAGAGGAGGCAGGAATTAATGGCCAGTTTAGTTAGTCAATTAAATTGATATCAAAAGTGTGGGGGGATGGAGGAGGAGGAGGAGGACGAGGGGGGTGGGGTGGGGTTTCTCAGAAGGACAGATTATCCCCAGGAGGTCAATAATCATTCCTCAAGGGATCTTAAACCACTTAGCAGAACCATAGGTTCATGTCATAAATCAGTCAGGTGTCACAATTTCATTAATTTCTATTTCAATTTTATATTGAAAGTTCACCATCCACGTCATTATCCTGCTACTCTTACTTTCAGTAACACTGAGTGATGTGGTACAGTGGTAAAACACTGTACTAGCATTTGGAAGGACAATGTTTGAAGTCCTCTTCTTCTCATGCAGATTTAGTTTTCTGTGATTTCCATACTGGATGGTTCCTTTGCAAGAGTACTGCAGATTTTTTTCCCCATCCTTCTCCAATCTAACATGTGCTCTGCCTCGAATGACGGCTTTTTGTCTCATGTATAGCAACAGACGTTAATATGTATATTACAAATTGTATACTTTGCTCAAACTAATTAATTAAACTTGGATGTACCTCCTGTTTCATTGAAGTCAAAATAACAAATGTCAGAGTAGAAAAAACGGACGACTTAATTTGAGGAATTTCGCAGCACAACCCAATATGGATTTCCATCAGGACCATAAGAATATAATTTTCGGGATTCAGGTTTCGATTCGTTTCGTAGTCCATCTTCAAACCCCATTTGGCCTGTTCAGTAATAATTTTTAATAACAGTGATGATAATGAACAATGTAAGTAATAATAACTACAATGGTAATAATAACAATAATAATAATAATAATAACCTATACGCTTACAGTTACTGAATTGATCAACAAATATCATAGTGGACTACTCTCACAGGGATTTTTAAATAACCTGGAAGTGAATAATCCGTTCAACAACAGTAATAGTAACAATAATAATAACATTCAATTCTGATATTCTAATTGAATAGACCAATTTCGTAAAGAATGAATAATAGTAACAATAATAATAATAATAATAATAATAATGACTACGTATAATTGTGTTTTTGAAGGCCAAACAACTGTCATAGTAGAATATATATGAAGTTTAATAATTACGTTTGGCTTTGGAAGACTAACTTATTTCACACAGGCTGCAATGAAGTTTTTAATAAGGATCAGTGAACGTGTAGATATTTTAAGGCAGAACAGACTATTTGTGTTTCACGTAGCATAAAATAAAACACAGTCAGACTAGCATAAGACAGAGATTTCGTATAATGTATTTGAACGAATCAGACCAGAAAATTCATACACTGAAATTACCTACTATACATTCACATTCAACAACTCGAGCTGGTGATATACACATACGAGAAATTGTGGAGAAAATACTGTGAGTAATCATGCCTAGGAAACAGTAGTAATAATCAAAGTGTCAGTAAATTTGCTATCTAGAATACTAGACTACTTTATATCATCCTTAAAGATATACATAGAAGAAAAGCGATTATAATTGAGAATAAGATAGTGGTATCTTGTACATTTATGTGAAATCTTGCACCATAATACCTCGTAACGTAATATCTTGTAATGTAATGTACATGTCTTGTGCTACAGAGTACGTGAATGTCGACTGAAATATTTTATTCTTGACATAGTTTCAGTGTGTTATGTCCTCTAACATGTAAATATATGTTTATGGCGAATGAATGTGCCTTCTGAAGTGGAGCTTTGTCACTCGAAAGCGGTAATAACACAAATTAAATTTGTTTATCTAGTTACTGAAGACGAGAAATCAGTTACTTTTAATTATATTTAGTGCAACTCTTAGTCATTGGCTGTTTTTCTTTATCGAAAACAGCTACCTGTAATACAGTAATTGAGGTTATCGTGACGTGCATTATGCACAAAAGTTGGTACAAATGATTTAATTGCTGTCTTCAAACACAGTGGTTGTTTCTATTAGAATCTTAATTGTGGCCCACGTAGAGAGAGACACATACAATCACATTAAATGGCTGTGAGGGACAACAGACGTCACGTACATATTAGTTGTTAGTTGCTTTTTGCAAGAACTAATGTAACCAAAAACAAATGTAATTTAATCGTGGACAGAGATATAAACGTGAAACTGTCGTTTCGAAACAGGTAACGACGCTCTTTGTATAAAGAAATACCGTTACCAACCTGGTTGGTTGCTGTTTTCTTCGTTGCCAAATCAACTTGTAATTCGTACAGAATGTAAATTTTCGAGAAACTAGCAGGAAGAAAGTTTTTAATTTTCGGAACATACTTACAAAACACGGCAATCTAAATCCAATAATAATAGAATAATCAGTCTTGATAACAAAAATGATGTTCTATTTATGGTGATCGGTATTTGTCTCCAAAGACCATGTGCAGACCTTAGGAAATTACCATTGATGACTTGCATAGACGTTGACCCAAGCTGTGGTGTACTTGTGTGTCGGAAGGCGTCGGCAGCTGGTAACTGTACTTCCGGCATACCCTAAAGCTCTCCCCAACGTCTACACGGGTCACCGATGGTCATTCCTATAGTCTGAACATGGCGTTTCAAGACTGGAACCAGTCACCATAGCGATCGAGACTGTTCCTTTTATTAAAAGAAAGGTTTCATTTGAAATACCGTTAATACTAATGCACTTCGTTTCATTTGTGATAATACAAGTACAAAAAATGGAGCATTTGATTTTAAACTAGTAGTGCTGTAGTAAATAAAAAACATCTTTCATTCCTTTTAAATTTTGAAACCCGGAATGGGACTATAGCTTGGTAAAAAGGCCATACGTCATCTACTAACGCGTGTTGGAGACTTTCTCCGTCTGGATTAAGTCTAGGAACATGCAGCAGAGTACCAACAACACAATAACACTGAAAATGAGTTTTGTGAAAAAATGGCATTTAGCACGCTTTGTGGCTCGCCTCTTAAAACATATTTTTGTGGCTTTTGCAGCGGCAGATGACGACTGTAAGAAGCAATGTGGCTCCATTGGTTTGGATCAGTCTGTTGTATGTGCTCTTCGTCGGGGGAGAGGGGTGGGGGTGGTGGGATGGGCAGGGGGAGGAGTGGGGGGAGAAGGGAGCGTAGGACGTGTGGTGACGAAACTTTGCATAGGTGGCGTGCTGGTCGCTTCTAAAATACTGTTTAAAAGCTTTCGAATAACAGACTTAGGGGTTTGTAAAGCTAGTTCGTGTGCTCCGTACTACTTTTTCGGGTGCTAACTCGGAAATGCACCGTGGTATTCACGAATAAGTAAATTCTCGCATCAGTTTGTGGACCCACAAAAATTTCAGAAATGCGTTTAAGGGATCTGTTATTATTTCATCAACACCATGAGTCAACACAACATTAAATTGCTTTTGCAACGTGCCGTAACTATAACTCTAGCACTGAACTGTGAATGAGAGTGAATGTGTATCAATCTATCGTTGCACTTGTAGTGTATAAGAGCGTATCACATAGACAGTTTATTTAGTAAACAGCAGTCACACTGCACTGTTAAATACTTTTCGCCAGCCTTACCTTGCTTACAATTTGAGCAAATTATAAGAAGTGTGTGAACAGTAAGTAGGCGCTACAAGTTGTCTGTTGCGTCCCCCCTAGACACATACTGTAGCTAAGGAGCACGGACGTGGGTCACATTCGTTTATTAAGTCATTGCACTTGCAATATATTGGCGAAACGATACACCCGGTCGAACCCCAGGCAATCAATGAAAGAGACAAGGCACCCGCCTGTTTAGACGACGAGAGCTGTGTTGCAGAAGGTCATCCGCTGAGCTTTGCGAAGCGTCTGCCACACCAAGCCGCAGACTGCTGTAGATGCTTGGAACCTGTGGTCTGCAGCCGGACAATGAAAGCCACAGACAGAGGCGAGACGGTCGCCAAGCCACTTGCGGGCCTCCAAATGCGACGACTGGTACCCCTAACCGCTGTTAGGCCGACTACAGCCACGCAAAAATTCCCACAGCGATACAGTCTAACTGCATTAGAGCCGGCGGAAGAATATCGCTGACGCGTAGCAGCGCTGCTACAACCTTTTCAACTACACTGATGAGCCAAAACTTACGACCGCCTGCGTAGTAACTTGTTAGTCCGTCTTTGGAGCGAAATACACCACTGATTCTGCGTATTAGGAATCTGGTAGTTTGTTGATAGGTTTGTCGAGTTATGTGGCATTATATGTCTGCGCACCGGTCATGTAATTCGCGTAAATAACTGGTCGCTGATTAGGGTGCGCGTTGATGGTGCCCGATAACGACCCAGATGGGTTCTATAGGCTTTGCGCCAGGCGAATCTGGTCGCCGAGACACCGTGCAGTATAACGCTCCGAGACACGGACGCTTACACTGCTGAAAAATAACATCGCCATTGGGAAAGACATGAAGGCTGAAGGGATGCGGGAGGTTCGTAGCTGTTTCCATGCCTCCGATTACTACCACAGATCCAATACAAGCGCAGGAGAATCTCTCTCATAGCATAACACTGCTCCCACCAACCACCATCCATGGCGCGACGCTCGTTTCGAGCCGCCGTTCATCGGGATGAGGGAATTTGTGGAGACAACCAGCGACCTAGTGTAGCAAAAATGTGATTCACTCCAAGAGCCAACCCGTTTTCGTTGATCGACGGACGAATCCCTATGGTCCCGTGCACACTGCAATCAAATAGTTCAAATGGCTCTGAGCACTATGGGACGTAACATCTGAGGTCATCACTCCCATAGAACTTAGAACTACTTAAACCTAACTGACCTAAGGACATCACACACATCCATACCCAAGGCGACCGTAGCAGTCGCGCGGTTCCGGACTGAAGCGCCTAGAACCGCTCGGCCACTGCGGCCGGGAAACTGCAATCATAACTGACGATATCGTTCGGTCAACATGTGAACACGTAGGTGTGGTCTGCTGCAGAGCTCAATGTTCAGCAATGTACGATGACCGGTGTGTACCGAAACACTTGTGCATACACCAGCATTGTGCTCTTTGCAGAGGTGCCACATCTATCCTACTTTACAGAGCAGAGAAGCCTCCGAACTGCACGCTCTGTGAAGAACCGTGGATGTCCAACCATTTAGCGCATAGTGGTAGTTTCCTGTTCAGAGAGAAGAAATAAATACTTAAACGTTTGCCGATGACCTTGCATTTCTATCTGAGACAGGAACGAACTTAAATGATCAGCTGAATGGAATGGATAGCATCTTGAAAAGATTTGACGAACGTCAACAACAGTAAATAAAAAAGGCTAGTTTATAACATAACTTGACTGAAAGGAGGGATCGGTTGATAAGATGTAGCATGTGGTATGCGGAAATCGACGATTTGGGACTAAAAATTGTAGGAGCAGACGAAGGGTTGAATTGAGTAAGGTTGGTGAAAATAGATGTGTGTTTCAGTAGTAATGCAGAGGGAAAAGGTTCTCGCAGGACAGACTAACTCGCACAGCTGCATGAAACGAGTCTCTGGACTGAGGACCGCTACAGACAAGCAGGAGCCTCTCAGAAATAGAGCTGATAAAAGTACACGTCTGCTGGGCTTCAGATGTTTGCAGTTATCACAATCAAACAGCTTGTAAACGGAGGAATGCATTGCAAGAAAAGCTTTCTTTCCTAGTGTGTGTGATCATCGAAAATGAGGACAGTTTGAGATTAGTTGTAAAGTGGTTCGGATGGTGAGCAGAAGAACCGGTAGCAGCGAATCACGTGCATGGGAACGTCCAGGGAAATCTATGCAGAATTCTAGGAGAGACATCGTCCTAACATGGCAGTTGAATTCGAGACGACAAAGTAGCCATTTCATGCGAACTTCCACATTGGACATTTCACTTAGAGATTGGAGAACGCACATATCTGCCTGATTTGAGTGCAGAGAGCTCGATCCTAGCCTCGATGAGACAAATTTTTGAATGTAACAACCTATATAATGGTATACAAGTCAGATTACGAAATAAACTTTTATTTAATTATTTTTTATGGATGAAAAATTGTAAGTGCTTCTTCACAACATAAATGAGTCCGTCTACTATCAAACCAAAATGACAGGTAATCACATATCAGTCCTTAAGAATCTTCATTTGTTTGAGGAGAAAAGCAAAGCAAGAAACTTTTAAATATTGTAGAAATTTTCTAATATCGTAACTGTAGTCTGCTCCCTTTATGTCTTTCCTTTACAATCACTGTATAATTGGAACGGCTTGCTGCCTGCGGACCTTGCAGGCTTCTTAACGTAATAAGTCCGTGTTCCTTTTATGTTGCGCCGCCTAAAATAATACGAAAATCGACGTTAAATGTTTTAGTCACAATGTGACAAAATGACGCTATTGGCTGGATCGTCACGCGGTGGGCTCCCGCTTATCTCTGCGCATCGCCCAACCACCCACCTCCACACATGTACGTCAGTGTGACATTGGACGTCCTTTCAAGTTCTGGTCGCAAACACAGTGGCAGCGGGGAGACACACAGGATTAGGCTTATGAAAACAACGACTAAATTTTCTACCACATCTATTGGGTACTATCGAGACACACACCTGTAAAAAACACTCCACTAGTTTTTACTTTTACTGCTGATCGCCATTACTGTTGTAGTCATTACGTATAAATGTGTTTTGGCTAACTTATCATGTTGTGGGTCATAGAGACCTTCAGTGTACTTTTTCCTCCTGCCTGATTTCTCCTTTGTATTTAACAGTTGAATTCCCCGAGCTTTCTTAATGTTTCCACTCTTGCTTCTAATTTCGACGACGGTTGTTTCGACTTTCCTATATGCTGAGTCAGTCATTCACAGAATCATTTTTTTTTATGTCTTCAGATGTTTCATGCAGCGATTTCGTCTTAGCTTCCCTGCTCTTCCTATTTACTTCGTTCCTCAGTGACTTATGTTTCCAGAATTTCCCTGAACATTTTTGTACTTCCTTCTTTCACCGATCAACTGAAGTATTTCCTCTGTTACCTCCTTTGTACCTACGTTTTTCTTTACATGTTCTGTGATTGCCCTTTCCAGAGGCGTCCATTCCCCTTCAACTGTACTACGTATTGAGCTATTCGTTATTGTTGTATCTATGGCCTTGGAGAACTTCAAGCGTATCGCGTCATTCTTTAGTATAATACTTCCATATCCCTCTTCTCTGCGCGTTGGTTCTTCCTGACCAATCTCTTAAACTTCAGCCTACCCTTAATCAGTATTACATTGTGATCTGAGTATATAGACTATATGCTCCTGGTAACGCTTTACCATCCAGTATTTGATTTCGGAATCTCTGTCTGGATATGATGTAATCTGAGATCTTCCCCTATCACTCGGCCTTGTCCAGGTTTGCCTCATCCTCCCGTGATTCTTGAACAGATTATTCGCCATTACTTCTCTCATTTACTGTCCCAAGCCCATAGTCTCCAGTAACCTTTTCTTCTACTCCTTCCCCTACAACTGCATCCCAGGCCCCCAATGACTATGAGATTTTCATCTACCTTCACCTACGGTATACCCGTGCAATACACTCATATACTGTGTCTGTCTCTTCACCTTCATCTTGCGACGTCGTCATGTATACCTGTACTGACATTGTGTTGGTTCGCCCTCGATTCTGATAAGAATAACCCTATCACTGACCTGTTCACAGTCACACACTTTCTCCTCTACCTTCCTTTTCATTACGAGTCTTACTTCCATTATACCGTTTCCTGCTGCTGTTGATATTACCTCACACTTATCTGACCAGAAACCCTTGTCTTCTTTCCATTTCACTTCACTGACCCCTACTATATCTATGTTCAGAATTTGCATTTCCCTTTTCAGATTTTCTAGCTTCCCTACCACGTTCAAGCTTCTGACATTCCACGTCCAGACTCGTAGGACGTTATCCTTTCGTAGGTTTTTGAATCTTTTTCTCATGGTCACTTCCCCCTTGGTTGTCCCTTCCCGGAGATCCGAATACAGGACTATTCCCGAATCTTTTTCCAATGGAGAGATCATGAAGACACTTTTTCAGTAATTGGCCATACGTTGTGTGTCTTTAATGCAGTAGTTACCATTGCCTTCTGAATCCTCATGCCGTTGACTATTGCTCATTTTTCCATCTGTAGGGGCAGTTTCCCACCCCAAGGACAAGAGAGGTCCCCACATCTCTGTCTCCTCCTCCGCCGTCTTTGACAAGGCAGTTGGCTTCACGAGGGTGACTTCTTACGCCAGGAGCCTTCGGCAGCCAATGATGATTATTAATCAAAGTTTAAGCGGTGACGGGTTTCGAACCTGGTACCGAGGACGTTTTGATTACTAATCAAAGACGTTTCCTTTAGACTCGTGAAAAAACGAGGACAGGGAGATTCAGAAAAATCAGATCACACACGGAGGCTACCGACAGATGCTCAGCTGATGACAACTACGCTGACAACTTCAAATGGCTCTAAGCACTATGAGACTTAACATCTGAGGTCATCAGTCCCTTTGACTTAGAACTACTTAAACCTAACTAACCTAAGTACATCACAAACATCCATGCCCGAGGCAGGATTCGAACCTGCGACCGTAGCAGCAGCGCGGTTCCAGACTGAAGCGCCTAGAACCGCTCGGCCACAGCGGCCGGTTCGCTGACAGCTACTACTAGTACTCCTGATTTGTATATCGTGTCAGAAGTTGTAAGTAGGCTGTTTACGTTTTCTTATTGGTAACGCCACGTAGCGCTCTGTATGAAAAATCACTGGCTGTGCCGTGTGCAGTCTGTGGCTGGTTTGCATTGTTGTCTGCCATTGTAGTGTTGGGCAGCGGCAGCTGGATGCTAACAGCGCGTAGCGTTGCGCAGTTGGAGGTGAGCCGCCAGCAGTGGTGGACGTGGGTAGAGAGATGGCGGAGTTTTGAAATTTGTAAGAATTGGTGTCACGAACTGATTTATATATTATGAATATTAAGGTAAATACATTGTCTGTTCTGTATTAAAATCTTTCATTTGCTAACCATGCCTGTCAGTAGTTAGTGCCTTCAGTAGTTTGAATATTTTATTTAGCTGGCAGTAGTGGTGCTCGCTGTATTGCAGTAGCTTGAGTAACGAAGATTTTTGTGAGGTAAGTGATTTGTGAAACGTATAGGTTAATGTTACTCAGGGCCATTCTTTCGTAGGGATTTTTGAAAGTCAGATTGCGTTGCGCTAAAAAATATTGTGTTTCAGTTTAAGCACAGTCTTGTATAATTGTTCTAAGACGACGTTTCATATGTCGACCCGTAGCCTAGGATACCTCACTGGAATCTTCTGATTTTTTTTCTTGTAGTTTGTGTATTAGTGTAGCTATAGTTTATTGCTATCGTGTAATTGTAGAGAGAATCTCCTTTGTAGTTGCAGTCTTTCATTGTTGTACAGTAAAACAGTTGTGGCATGCATGTAGATTTGCACAAAGTATTTCGCAGCTGCGCTTCCAATTAACTATATATTATTTTCAGTGCTATGTTAATGTGTTCTCTTATTTTTTCTCTTCAAATTGTGTTTTTCTGTGTTATCGTGTGAAATATTGTGACAATAGTGGCGTGTGAAAAACGTAAACAGCCTACTTATAAAGTAAACAACTTGAAACTCAAATACAATGCGAGCAAAATAAAATTGCCCATCACATATTTGCCAATAGCCTTGCCGCAATAATAACAACGATTCCCGTCAGGTAACCGAAAAAATGCGCTTTGGGCTCGGCTAGCACTTGGGCACCTGAGCTTCCAACATGCCATGCGCTGTCCTGGAAAATGATGGTCAGGTCCGGCAGAAAGTGTTATCACTTCTGTCTCTAAGCTGGTCGTAGGTTGTGTTCCAAAAATTAACAGCATAGAGACAGAGGTGATGACAACTTCTGCAGGACCTGACCAACATTTTGCAGAACAATGCTCAAGCACATACAGTGGAAGCTGTTACTGATTTGTTTGATTGACTGGGCTGCTAAGTGCTGTACCACCTACTGCAGTCCCCTGACTTAAGCTCTCGTAAGTTCACCTAGATTTCTAAATTGAAGGAAACACTTCACGGCATTCGCTTCAGAACTGCTACAAATTCGTCGGGCAATAGGCCGCGCCACTCGAACGGTCAACACAATTGGCACTGCTGAGTAACCTACGACTTCAACATCGCTGGCAACTGGTTATGCACAATACTGGTGACTACTTTGAAGGTCACTAAAACCTTGAAACACGTATTTATCTTTTACGAGCTGTAAATAAATATTTGTCATTATTAAAGATCCTACCCTCGTACTGCAGACCTTATTTAATTGCAGACGAGAATTTCGCAATCTCGAATTGAAGGAGGACAAGCCGCAAAATAATAGCTGCCTCAGTCGAAAAGAACCGAAAAAAATGAACACTATACCAGCTTACAGATAATGTCGAGAAAGATTCGTCCTACTACAGAAAAGGATGGCAAAGCAGTGGGGAGAAAAGAAGTTATTGTGTTTGCAGTGAAACACCTGCTGATAGAGAAGAACACATGGCAAAATGATAATGATGTCCGCAATAATAATAGTGATGATGGAGATGGCGAGGATGATGATACTGATGACGATGCTGATGGAGTTTCAGATATGGAGAGATAAAGAGATGGGCGGAAGTAAGTGAAAGAGGAGATGCGGATGGATGCAGCAGAGGTTAGCCTCATATATGGTACATACGGAGGAATTCAGGAGGAGCTAGAGGAATGGAGACGGGATGTAGGTGTAGATGAATGATTGTAGTAGACGACGGAGGTAATAGAGATGTGGAGGAGGAGATGAAAGTAGATAACAGTGGTTGCTAAGTCTTCCACGGCACTTGAGGCTGGATGTCAGTGTCACTGTAAGAAGTGGTCTGTAATCTACTCAGCTCGATATTTGTAAAATACAGACTCCTCAGTGAAACCTCATCCCTGAACTTTAATTTTTCCCCTTGTAACGCGAAATCTGATTTAGATGAGTGCCTGCAAACTATCGTCTGATTACTGTGGATTAAAACAGTACGTGGACTTCTTGATATGCACAAACACTCTTCCTATAATGTCTACCGGGTGAGGGAGGGAGGTCAACAGCGAATCCCAGCTGTGTCTCAACTAGAATGGGTAGCTCTGTAGCCCGGCCATCGTAAAGGCTGTAACAGAGAAATCTCAACACCAAACAGCGTTCTTCGCTGGAGAGAGACTCGCTGATTGCCTGAATCTGCTCTATAGCCATGTCCAAATGCCATACACTTGTAACCAATGAGGCACTCAGGGAAATCCCTCTAAGATTATCAGTCTCTTCAAGCTGGCGTAGCAGCTGAATATGCAGAATAGTGTAGTAATCATCCCGTTGTCACTGAGTGAAAAGTTTCTACTTTCACATGTTTTTAATTTAACTTACTTTCTCTGTGTATGTTATCAGTATTCTAGAGATATTTGAATTCAATGGCTACCGCATCTTTAGGAATGGATCTACGCCCCCACATTAATGAAGTTCTTAACTGTAGCATCATTTGCTGATTATTTGTTACTGTTATACGTAAAATATTTAAGCATGCCCTTCTAAGGAACTTTTTTAAAGCAATATACGAGTAATATCAATGTTAAAAAGGCTATGTTTAAGCTCGCAATACAGTCAGTTTGTTTAACATAAAGAAATTATCATCATTATCATCTTTCCACCACCATCAGCTGGAGGAATAGCAGCAACGGCAGCAGCATTAGCAGAATCTAGTCATCCACGCCGGGGCTAGGCCTCTGCTGAGCTTTTCCAATCATTACAGTCTTCACCATTTCGCGTCCACGTTTCTTCAGCCCGTTTATTTATGTAACAACTGCACCTCCCTTTAAGTCGTACCTTAGCTTTTTTCATCACGAGGAATGCAACAGATAATCCCCTTTGTCCATCTCCCATCCTGTAGCTTCCTATGAGTATCTGCTCCGTCCATCTCTTTTGACTTTCGTAACAGTCACGCTCTCAGTTCTTGTTTCCTTTATTTTATCAATTTATTTGATTTTCTGTCACTTCTAGTTATGCGCAACATGCTTCTGCCCATTGACCATTGGGCAGCCCTCAAGTTTAGAACTTCCAGAGCATTAAACGTCCATTTTTGACTTCCATAAGGTAGTACTGGAAGTGTACACAGGTTACAGACTTTCCATTTTTCAACAACTGGGACTTTACTTCTAAATACAGGATCACTATGATTTAACTTTCGGTACTTTCTAGGCCGCCATGAAAAACCAGTGATCGTTGGAAAATGAAAATTTCCAGAGAAGATAAATAACGAGTAACCCATTGAAAAACACATATTTTAATTTACACTTGAGATGGCTCAAATCTGGTGATCTTGGTGGTTAGGCAGATTCGACGATCGGCCAATGATTCGTTTGCTGCCTGGGAGAGGCTGACGGCCAGTTGCACCACAAATTGTTGGAGAACTGACTGTTTCCATGGCTGAGAATGCTGGAGTCAATGTGCGACCTCCATACATTGCGCTAGTTGTGTCACGACAGCTGAACACTTCATGGTCCAGCGTTCGAAAAGTGCTCCGAACAAATGTGAAATAGATCCACAGACACTAAAATGGTTCAAATGGCTCTGAGCACTATGGGACTTAACATCTGAGATCATCAATCTCCTAGAACTAAGAACTACTTAAACCTAACTAACCCAAAGACATCACACACATCCATGCCTGAGGCAGTATCCGAATCTGCGACCGTAGCGGTTGCGCGGTTCCAGACTGCAGCGCCTAGAACCGCTCGGCCACTCCGGCCAGCCACAGACACTACACATGACTAACCAACTTTTGGAAAATGTCGCAAACATTCGAGTAGATTTCGCTCTTACGCATCTTGCAAGTGTTGATGTTGGCGACATATGGCCTTGGAACATTTTCAGGAGTGGTGAAGCACATTTATCTCACTGGGATAGCGAACACACACAATTGTCGTATTTGGAGCGTTCGTGAAGTTCCCTTGTATAGTGAATGTGGCATTATGTGATGTGGCTCCATGGTACATGGTACATTTAGAGCTAGCTGCCTTTCATCACACGAACTGGAAATGTTGTCTATGTCGTCTTGTATCTTCCTATAGTCATTCAACTTTGACACCTTATCATACACCACCGCATCATCAGCAAACAACCGCAGATTACTGGTCACCCTGTCAGAGTAATCATTGATGTACACACATGGAAAAACTTTTGCATCACCTCGATTCTGAGACTTCCGGAATCTGTACAGAAAACTGGAATAGAGATCAACATAAATTTCATTTCCGCCCTTTTTATTGCTCATGAAAACCACACGTTGCATGTTGTACCATCGTACAGCGAGACCTACAGAGGTGGTGGTCCAGGTTACTGTACACACCGGTACCGCTAATACCCAGTAGCACGTCCTCTTGTATTGATGCACCCCTGTATTCGTCGTGGCATACTATCCACAAGTTCATTAAGACACTGTTGGTCCAGTTTGTCACACTCCTCAACGGCGATTCGGCGTAGATCCCTCAGAGTTGTTGGTGGGTCACGTCGCCCTTTTCAACTTATCCCAGGCGTGTTCAATAGGACTCGTGTCTGAAGAACATGCTGGCCACTCTAGTCGATCGATATCGTTATCCTGAAGGAAGTCATTCACAACATGTCCACGATGGGAGTTAGAATTATCGTCCATTAAGACGAATACGTCGCCAATATTCTGACGATATGGTTGCACTATTGGTCGGAGGATGGCATTCACGTATCAAACAGCCGTTACTGCGCCTTCCATGACCACCAGCGGTGTACATCAGCCCCACATAATGCCACCCCAAAACAGCAGGGAACCTCCACCTTGCTGCACTCGCTGAACAGTGTGTCTAATGCGTCCAGCCTGACCGGGTTGCCTCCAAACACGTCTTCGACAATTCTCTGGTTGAAGGCGTATACAACAATCATCGGTGAAGAGAACGTGATGCCAGTCCATTCGCCATGTTGTTGGGCCCATCTGTACCACGCTGCATGGTGTCGTGCTTGCAAAGATGGACATCGCCATGGACATCGGGAGTGAAGTTGCGCATCATGCACCTTACGTGGCGTTGCTGTCAGGGTTCCTCCGAGCCGTAATCCGTAGGTAGCGGTAATCCAGTAGTAGCCCTTGGACGGGCTGAGCGAGGCATGTTATCGACAGTTCCTGTCTCTCTGCATCTCCTCCATGTCCGAACAACGTCGCTTTGGTACACTACGAGACGCCTAGACACTTGAGAGCCCTTCCTGGCACAAAGTAACAATGCGGACGTGATCGAACCGCGGTATTGACTGTCTAGACATGGTTGAACCACAGACAACACAAGCCGTCTACATCCTTCCTGGTGGAATGACTGGAATTGATCAGCTCTCGGACCACCTCGGTCTAATAGGCGCTGCTCATACATTGTTGTTTACATCTTTGGGCGGGTTTAGTGACATCTCTGAACAGTCAAAGGGACTAAGTCTGTGATTCATTACTCACAGTCAACGTCTATCTTCAGGAGTTCTGGGAGCCGGGGTAATGCAAAACATTTTTTGATGTGAGTATATAGAAAACAACAGCGCTCCTATCACACTTCCCTGCAGCGCTCCTGACGATATACTTCTCTCGGATAAACACCCGCCTTCGAGGATTACACTCTGGGTTCTCTTATTAACAAGTCTTCGAGCCACTCACATATCTGTCAACTTAATCAATATGTTCATACCTTCGTTTACACCCTGCAATGTGGCACTATATCAAGTGCTTTCCGGAAGTCTAGAAATATGCAATCTGTCCGTTGCCCTTCATCCATAGTTCGCAGTATATCATGTGAGAAAAGGGCAAGCTGAGTTCCGCACTAGCGATGCTTTCTAAAACCATGCTTCTCACTCTCAAGAAAATTTGTTATATTAGAACTCAGAATATGTTCAAGGATTCTGCAGCAAACAGAAGTTAGAGATGTTAGTCTGTTATTTTGCGAGTCCGTGGTTTTACCCTTCTTACATACTGGAGTTACATGCACCTTTTCCAGTCGCTCAGGACTTTGTGTTGGGCGAGAAACTCAGGATAAATTCGAGCCAGGTAAGGGACAGTGCCGTAGAGAACTCTTCGTAAAATCGAACTGGGTTCCATTCGGAACTGGTGACTTATTTACTTTCAGATCTTTCAGTTTTTTCTCTACGGCAGGGATGCTTATTACTATGTTGTCCATGTGGTCAAATGGCGGTAAGTTTGTACGATTCTCCTGTGAGAAAGGTTTCTTGAGGTTTTAGGCCAGTTTAGCGATTTTACGTAAGAACAGAATTTCCTCGGCTTCTCTGCCAGATCTTTTGGCAAGGTGTGACAGTGATATTTGATGTATACGTCGTGCATATATCTTTTTACAGACGCATGAATCTCTACTAACCTTCACTTGTTGTTAGTTGTGCGTTCCCTTTTGAACCGAGAGTGCAAAAACCTTTGCTTCCTCGGCATCCTTCGAATTTAGTTATTGAACCATGGTGGGTCTTTTCCATCCTTTATCCACACACTAGCCACAACCTCTCCAGACCACGATTTACGATCTGGGTAAACTCTGATCATAATTCCTGTACATCCATCTTACTGGGACTAAGTGATTCCAATTCACTGTCTACTTGAGATACTAATAACTGCTTATCTGCTCTATCTGGCAGAAACAGTCTCCTAGCCTTCTTGGCTGACTTATTAACTTTCGCAATCATAGTTGCTACAGTGATATCATGATCGATAATCTCCGTTTCTATATGGACATTGTCAATAAGGTCCATCCTATTTGTTGCTGCAGGGTCTAATGTATTTCCATTGCATGTAGGCTGCCGAGCTATCAGCTCAAGACCGTTCTAAGAAAATACGTCCAATGCATGATGTCTGTCAGTACTATACAGACGTTTAACTCCCCTTCATTTATGAAGCATTTCAGTGGCCTGTAGTACCGTTTTGTCTTTCACAAGTAACTGCGCTATACAGGTTGTCCCAGGAGGAAGGATAACATTCAGAGATATGACAGGATCGATCATTCGAAGCACAAACGTCCAGTAAACATGGGCTCTAATATGCATAACTTTAGAGCTATCAGCACCATTCCATCTTCCATACTTTGAAACAAATCTCTTCTACTCCTATGTTTTTGCTTTCCATATTTTGCGATGTGGTAGTGAGGACGAAAACGAGAAAAAAATATCGAATAAAAATGTGCTCTAAACTGCATATCTCAAGAGCTATGAATACCAGTTCACCTTCGCTGCCTTGGAACACATCTCTTCTTCTGAAGAAGCGTTCATATCTCTTAAGGTATAAATATTAGAGCCCACTTCTATTACACTTTTTGCTTCGAACCATCTCTCCTGTCATAACCCTGAATATTTACCATTTCGCCTGGGATACTATATACGTACTGTATTACCATTTTTGCTTTTCTCTTATTGATAGGCAAGAAACACCTTTTGGAGCGAAAGTTTCACAAGGTTAAATTACTGTTTGATTTTACTTAAGATTTTATGACTACGTTGTTGGTGTGCGTACTCTAGGACGTCCGATGTTCAGAGTTTCCGAACACATTTTAATTTCAACTACATTTTCACTGTAGTTTTCTTGTGTGTGCTTACTGTGTATAGTGTAGACAGATACCACTGTGTTGTCGTGTGTATTGTAATATTTGCATGTTGTTTGATATTCGTTTCTTTTTTTCTTTTTGTGTTTGCTTGATGTATACTGTGTGGTGAGAAATGCTCGGAAAGGAAAGGAGGATCTAGAGTGGAGTTAATCGCTAATACTGCCTTTTGTAGCTATGCGTGATGGGAGACTAACTTATTATTCAGTTTGGTTATTTTATGCAGTGCATCCCTGTTTGCAATTGTTTTAATGGCTAACATGATCGACGAGTTGTTATTTATATTGATTTGGTATCTATTATTTTCTTCGTCATTGCAACGGCTCTTTTCACGTAAACTTTTCCAGTAATATTAGGAGTTTTATATTGTAACTGTTCTATCTAATAGACGCCTGGAAATTGAAATAAGAACACCGTGAATTCATTGTCCCAGGAAGGGGAAACTTTATTGACACATTCCTGGGGTCAGATACATCACATGATCACACTGACAGAACCACAGGCACATAGACACAGGCAACAGAGCATGCACAATGTCGGCACTAGTACAGTGTATATCCACCTTTCGCAGCAATGCAGGCTGCTATTCTCCTATGGAGACGATCGTAGAGATGCTGGATGTAGTCCTGTGGAACGGCTTGCCATGCCATTTCCACCTGGCACCTCAGTTGGACCAGCGTTCGTGCTGGAGGTGCAGACAGCGTGAGACGACGCTTCATCCAGTCACAAACATGCTCAATGTGGGACAGATCCGGAGATCTTGTTGGCCAGGGTGGTTGACTTACACCTTCTAGAGCACGTTGGGTGGCACGGGATACGTGCATTGTCCTGTTGGAACAGCAAGTTCCCTTTCCAGTCTAGGAATGGTAGAACGATGGGTTCGATGACGGTTTGGATGTACCGTGCACTATTCAGTGTTCCCTCGACGATCACCAGAGGTGTACGGCCAGTGTAGGAGATCGCTCCCCACACCGGGTGTTGGCCCTGTGTGCCTCGGTCGTATGCAGTCCTGATTGTGGCGCTCACCTGCACGGCGCCAAACACGCATACGACCATCATTGGCACCAACGCAGAAGCGACTCTCATCGCTGATGACGACACGTCTCCATTCGTCCCTCCATTCACGCCTGTCGCGACACCACTGGAGGCGGGCTGAACGATGTTGGGACGTGAGCGGAAGACGGCCTAACGGTGTGCGGGACCGTAGCTCAGCTTCATGGAGACGGTTGCGAATGGTCCTCGCCGATACCCCAGGAGCAACAGTGTCCCTAATTTGCTGGGAAGTGGCGGTGCGGTCCCCTACGGCACTGCGTAGGATCCTACGGTCTTGGCGTGCATCCGTGCGTCGCTGCGGTCCGGTCCCAGGTCGACGGGCACGTGCACCTTCCGCCGACCACTGGCGACAACATCGATGTACTGTGGAGACCTCACGCCCCACGTGTTGAGCAATTCGGCGGTACGTCCACCCGGCCTCCCGCATGCCGACTATACGCTCTCGCTCAAAGTCCGTCAACTGCACATACGGTTCACGTCCACGCTGTCGCGGCATGCTACCAGTGTTAAAGACTGCGATGGAGCTCCGTATGCCACGGCAAACTGGCTGACACTGACGGCGGCGGTGCACAAATGCTGCGCAGCTAGCGCCATTCGACGGCCAACACCGCGGTTCCTGGTGTGTCCGCTGTGCCGTGCGTGTGATCATTGCTTGTACAGCCCTCTCGCAGTGTCCGGAGCAAGTATGGTGGGTCTGACACACCGGTGTCAATGTGTTCTTTTTTCCATTTCCAGGAGTGTAATTCTCAGGTCCTTCTAACATTATAAGAAACTTATTAAGCTTCAACCCCAAAAAGTTGATTCATACCTAACAACAAGAGAACTAGAAAATACTGTAACATATTAACAAATCTGTGCCTATTATATAAAGTAGCGTATACACATACAACAAAACCTATAACAGGTCGATGAAGGTGCTTAATAAACTATAAGTAACGAAATGTGTATGGCAGGAAACAGCTTTTCGTTTAACTGCTTAGACGGAGCACATCTCCAAAAATGTAGAAGGAACTAATGAACGAGGAAAGCAGAAAAAAAGTGTTTCATTAGCTTCATTGTTAAACTTTACTATGTCCCTATCGACATATATCTGTACATTATTTTGCTCTCACTGAGATTAATCTTCAGGTCTATTGTCATACTGCGCCGTGCAGCGGATTTGTCCTTTACTGAATCTCTTCTGTATACCAGTCAAATGAAAAAGAGCCGTCTACAAAGAGAAGATGGCTCATACAAGATCCGTTTATGCGTATTCCGTTCATATCGTAATTTAAGGACTTAAGACATTTATTCCGAAACTGTATAAACTAGCTTTAATTCTCCTGGACAACTGCTCCCTTCCACTGACGAATTTCTATATAAAATCTGGTAGCCTAAAAAAAGAAATAAATATTGTATTTAAGTGTAGCTGCGTGTTCGTCAATGCCAACACTAATCTTATATACATAGCCTGTAAACTGACTCGTATCACATCATTTCGATAAAAGAATCGTTCAAATGAGCTATAAAACATGTAAATAACTAACTAACTACCCGTATTTCTCTACAAAGTTGTATCTGCTTCACTCAGTGATGTGTTCTTTGTCCCGATTCTTTGAGGGAACGTTCATCACATCCTTGCTCTCTCTCTATGGTGGAGGAGGACTCATTTAAAACGCAAAAATCTGAACAACCCAACACAACCTGTGGTATTAACATTTTCTTCTGGTAATCTGAATTATTGTGGAACAGCTTTGTCCACACAAGCTTCTTTGTTGCAAACTGCTCATTAGCAATATCTACCTTTAATTTGGTCGCTTGGTGATTATTTATGGTGCTGACATGTCATCGTGTCGGCTTTTAAATGTCAGCTCTTTCATTTCGAGGGGAACCCTTATAAACCCTATGCCTGTTGATCTACACACGTTTAGGGTTGTCCCACTGGACGAACGACGCTATCTTTCGCTAAAGGGAGCTGTATATTCTCTCTGAAAACTGAAGAGCGAGTCTTCACCACGTGTACCCAGATACGTCACAAGAATCACCTCCAGGCAGTTTCATAAATTTATAACGCCTTTTTCGCAGCTCCCCTTTCGCATTAGCGACAACGAAATGAGCAGAGATATCCGCGGAGTCTATATTTTCCACTAAGTTTGCGAACAGTGTATGAATTACCGAATTAGTAACCATTCGTTATACACAACGCAATTTACTTAAATCACAACCACGCTGAACTGCACTGCTGAAGGAGAAGCTGATGCTTAGTCATCTCGTTCAGCAGTTGAAGCGTTCTTCCAGGAAAGGCCACTTTGCCCATAAGCGCCGCTCGCTCTCGAGTTTACAGACTGTATCTTGGGTGGTCGCCAGCTCGACAGAGTCACAGGCTTCTGAATAGAATCATGACACTCACTGGGTCTACAGTTGGTACCATCTGACACTTGAAGAGACACTAGCGCACCTAGCGGTGACGAAGTCATCCGTCAGTTAACGTAGTACGGGCCGTAAGATTTATGGTTTTTATTATTTTTAATAAATAGTAATAATATTTTACCACCCTAAACGTCAGTAAAATATCAAGAGACATAGAAGATTGTACATTAAATGCAAACATATCCTAAATTAGCGAACTAAATGACAAGCAAAATATAGTCATGTTTAGTCTAAAAACTGCACACAACTGGAATATACTTCACTCAAAGCAAGAACACAACAATTCCTCAATGTTATATTAAACTCATTGCCAGCTTCCTGAACAATAGGGAAATGATGGTTACCTCTAAAAGTCAGCCATGTGAGAGCATACTGGCTGGAGCGTGAGTTCGTACTGTCCCCAGTATTGTTCAGTACCTGGTATGTTAACCGACAAGCCAACAATCGAGGAGGTCCATATTGCACAGTCCGCAGATGAAACTGCTTTACTCACTAGTGGACGTCGTGTACAGGGCACTACGCGGCGATTACAATGTCCACTGGGTGCAACAGTTGCTTGGTACAAAACTAACAAGGTCCCATGAATCCCGGCAAGACGACGGAGATTTATTTAACGAGTGGTAAGAAACGCCGGTAATTCACTACCAGTTTGCGATTTCAAGGACAGAATCTCCCCTGGATTGCGACGGTAACCCATCTGGGCGTCACATTACACAAAAATTTCTTCTTCCATAAGCACACTGAGTCCCTCAAGCACAAGCCGTACGCAATGGCCAAACAACTAGTGCTATTTTTACCAGCACGAATTTAAGGACCTCGGCCATCATTTTTAAGGATTTTGTACGGCAGATATGACTAGGGGTTTAGCCAGTCAAACGCAAACAAGACACTTTTGGATCCCCCAAAACACAGTATTTCGGTGGATACTTGGTGCTAGTACGTACACGTGCATTGTCGACGTCAACGCCGATCTATAAATGGGCAACATCACCGAAATTATTCGCAAAAGAACAACAAAACTATATACGAAAATAGACGATTTGAGAGACTCTCGACATGACTCTGTTCATAATAAGCAGACTATCGGCAAGGCTTTACGTCTTACGTGGCATAGGTACTAGGTACCATGTTCTTTAGTGCTATAACAAAACTGAACAAAGTGAAAAAGGCATATTAGTGACATACGTAGTAGCCCTCACAAGCTGACCCCTAAAATGTAAAGAAATAGACTGCTTGAAACCCAACTGTGCCACCATGAAGTCTGAACGTCTTCTAGCATAACGGAAAAAACAGCAGCTAAAAAGAAAAGAATATTAACGCAGCGTTTCATGCATAAAAAGTTATTATTAGTACACTAGTTTTCTTTGGCATGCAATACTTCTATGCAGAGTCTAATGAATTCTTCCACATCACTCGCCTTCGCAAAACACAATACTTTTTAACATAATTACTTCTTCGAGCGACGGCTGTTTTGAAATATTCTGATGTTTGTGGCCCGAAATAGCAACAATTACGGAGCTGGTTTAGTTTGAATTAGTTTCGAACAAGCATTATAAACGCTTGTCAGATACACAGGTTGAATGAAAATACGGAAACACGCTGAGAAATACTAAGTTCAACATAAGTGCTGACGCTAGCCAACCCTGCAGGTTGCTCTGTTGTATCTGACTACGAACTTCACCTGCAAAATGACCGCAACACGTTAAAAGTGTCAGCACTTGTCAGAACAATGTACTGTAGATGTGAGTGCGTTATGTTTGGGCTAAGTGAATTCGAACGTGGGCAAGTTGTTGGTGATCGTATAAGGTGTAACCAAGACAGACGAAATGTTTGGTGCTTCTGGAAGCATCGTATCGAGGCTTGTATAGAGAAAGGGGAAAACATCATCCGCCAAGTCACAAGGCGGACGGAAGTGGATGTTGAGTGAGAGTAACGGACGGCCATTCTGAAGGACTGTCATGAAGAACAAAAGGACCACAGCTGCAAACGCCACTGCTTTGCTGAATGCCACACTCGCGAAACCTGCCAGCACAAAAAAAAAAAAAAAAAACACGAAGGGAACTGTATAAGTAGGGAATTTCAGCGCAAGCTGAATTCCAAAATGACTCACCAGTGATACCAACCCCTTAACAGGAAAATGTGTTGCCGAATTCAAAACCTGGCCTATTCAGCAATGGAGAAAAGTCATTTGGCAGGTTGAGTCTTGTTCCTACAGCTTCCAGCCTCGTGCCGAGTTTACATCCAAAGAATGGAACATGGCGAGGGTTCGGTGATGATTTGCACAGCCAGATTGCGATGTTCAGTGGGCCTCACGGATAACTTTCATGTTCTCAATACTGCTAAAAATTTTGTGGTTTTTACTGATCAAGTCCAACCATAGTACAGTGTCAATAGTGATGCTGTGTCCCAAGACGACAAGACCCGATTCAAATAACTCGAACCGATCAGAAGTGGTTTTGTGAACATGAGGATGAAATGTCGCATCTTCCCTGGCTACCGCAGTAGCAATATCTCAATATTGTGGAACCTTTCTGGTGTGCTTTGGAGTTAAGGATGCGTGATCGCTTTTCATCATGCCACTATTTTGCCGGAAGAATGGTGTAAGATTCCATTGACACTTATACAGGATCTATATTTTTCCATTCCGAGACGAGCGGAAGCCGCTTCGCCGTATTAGACATGGTAACGAGCTGTGTTTTTGGAGCGTCCATATTTTTGTCCACCCCTTGTACAACGAATACGAAACTATTCCTGGTCAGCACGAACTGTGTGAATAGGGATTTGTCGTCTTGGACACAGCATCACCACCGGGGTACGAACGTTGTACCTTGGCTGGACCTGATCAGCAGAAGTCAAATAATTGGATACTGTACAGGAGCAGTTCGTGATCAAATACAACACAGCAACCTGCAGGCTTGGGTTTCGTCTGCATTTATGTTGAATCTAGCATTTCTCACGTGTTTCCATATTTTTATTCAACCCTTGTGTCTGAAAAGCATTTATTATTCTTGTTTGAAACCAATGCAAACCAAATGAACTCCAAAAGTGTTGCTGTTTATGACCATAACCATCACAATATTTCACCACAGCCGTAGTTAGAAGAAGTAATTACATTAAAAATTATTTTGCGAAGTCGCATGATGTGCAAGAAATCACAAGACTCTGCACGCAAGTATTGTGTACCAAAGAAAGCTCGTGTGTTTATAAGCGCTCTTTATGTATCAAATACTGTGTTCATATTCTTTTTCTTTCAGCCGGTGTTTTTTTTCCCGTTAGGTTGATAGGTGACTTTCCAGAGTTAATGTCGCAGAGTTTGGGTTTCAAAGAACCTATGTATTTACACTTTAGGGACCATCTTGTAAGGGCCAATCATAGGGAACCTCTTAATATCGTGTGGGACATCCTTTTGACGGTTTAGTGCACTAAACCGACGTGGCATGGAACAGCAAGTCGCTGCAAGTCTGCTGCTGCCTCTATAGCAGTACATAATCGCCAAAGTGTTGCCGGAGCAGGACATCATGCACGAACTGACCTCTCAATTATGTCTCATGAAAGTTCTATGGGATTCCATCTGTGTGGCCAAATCATTTGCTCGAACAATCCTGAATGTTCTTCATACCAGTCGCGTGACATGGCGTATCGTTTAATGGTAACATGAATGGCTGCAAACGATCTCCAAGTAGCGGATCATGACAGTTCCATTCAATGATTGGCTCAACTAGACCAGAGGACCCAGTCCATTCCATGTAAACACAGCCTGTACCATTGTGGAGCCGCCACCAGCTTGCACAGTGCCTTGATGACTACTTGGATCCATGACTCTGTGGGGTCGTCCCTACACTCCAACCATACCACCAGCTCTTACCAGATGAAATTGGGACTCATCTGACCAGGCCACGGTTTTCCAATCTGGAGTCCAACAGATATGGTCTCATGTGCAGGAGAGGCGCTGCATTCGATGTTGTGCTATTTGCGAAGGCTTTCTCTTCGGTTGTCTGCTGTCATGGCTCGTTAACGCCAATTTTGCCACACTCTTTGAACGGATACATCCTTCGTAGGTCGCACATTGGTTTCTGCAGTTTCACGCAGTGTCGCTTGTCTGTTGGCATTGAGAATCCTACTCAAACACTGCTGCTCCTAACCGTTAAGTATCGGCCGTAGGCAACTGAGCTGTCTGTGGTGGCCGGCCGGTTTTGCTGAGCGGTTCTAGGCGCTTCAGTCTGGAACCGCCGATCCGCTACGGTCGCAGGTTCGAATCCTGCCTCGGGCATGGATGTGTGTGATGTCCTTAGGTTAGTTAGGTTTAAGTAGTTCCAAGTTCTAGGGGACTGATGACCTTAGATGTTATGTCCCATAGTGCTCAGACCCATTTGAACCATTTTTTAACTAAATCATTGGCAGGAAAGGTACTTGCTGCTGACAAAAACACCGTTTTTATAAGCAGTTCTTTCATATATATTCAAAATATTACTAATATTACTACAGACAGTTGTATTAGTTACAGAACAACAAGCGCCTGTCAGCTACGCATCAGAACCAAGAAGACAATGAAACAAAAAACGTTTATTTCTTTTGTACCAAATGACAAATTACTATTCTGAGAGCGCATGTAGCGGTTCCGTTGTTGAGTATTGATAGTTTAATTCACACTCTTTTTCCGGAGGCTATGCTATAAGATAATGCCTGAAATTTCGTATTCTCGGCATACTAGTGACACTGTGGGTATCGGAATATCGAATTCTCTAGCGATGTACGAAATTGAATGACCCACACGTCTAGGTCCAACTGCCACTGACTGTTCCAAGCCTCTTAATTCCCACCGTGCGGTTGTGGCTCTGAGCACTATGGGACTTAACTTCTGAGGTCATCAGTCCCTTAGAACTTAGAACTGCTTAAATCTAACTAACCTAAGGACATCACACACATCCATGCCCGAGGCAGGATTCGAACCTGCGACCATAGCGGTCGCACGTTTCCAGACAGAAGTGCCTAGAACCGCTCGGCCGTGCGGCCATAACCACGTCAGAAACCTTTTCACATAAATAAACTAAGTACAAACGACAGTTCCGCCAATGCACTGGCCCTTCATACCTTTTTTACACGATACTACCGCCATCTGCGTAAGTTCCTATTGCTATCGCATAACTATCGTCCAGTTGTAGCGGGAGGCAGGTGTTTATGAGTTGCGAGCCGGTATGGTCAGGGCCAGGTTATCTGCAGGTCCCGTGACATTTGATTATGGTACACAACGTCGGCTCGTTTAAATGCGTCATCGCTGGTGCGGTGCCCGTCGCCTGCTTATCTCCCGAGATGCCACCAGGGCTGCCAGCGCCGTGACTGCGGCAGCGCGCGAGATCAGATGCTGCCGGCGAATCGCTCAGCCGCTGCGGCTGCGGCTGCGTCGGCGGCGGCGGCGGCGGCGCGTGGCCTCGCCGCTCGCGTCGTCCCACTCTGAATAATTTATGTTCCAAAATTCCGCGACCCCTGGCTGAGGCGACGCCACGCTACTCGTGTCGCGACAACGTGCGCCCACTCCGCAACGAGAGAGCTGGCGCCGAGCGCGATTTCTCACGTTACGCCGAACTGTCGGCGCTCTTCTGCTGATCGGCAGGCGCGACAAGCCGGCCTCGCCGTGATCACCGATGACGACACCTTAAGCGAAGCGTCGCGACTAAAGCAAGCTGAACAGCACACTCGCATTAAACTTCATCCGAACACATCATACATTTGTTTGCTTTCAGGCGCATACTATAACAAAGAACTGCATCTTTAAGCATCAGCTGTATATATATATATATATATATATATATATATATATATATATATATATATATATATATATATATTTCTGTCGGCATCCATCACTCAGATCATCGTCGCTGTAATGTTAGCAACGGAAGGAAGAAAAATACAATGTACACATTATGTCCAGCAAATAACGCTACACACTGTAATGATACTTGAATTACGCAACCATTACGGCACTTCATCTGAACCTCTCGATACCAGCTATATTCTACTGTGTTTCTGTCAAGTAGTTCACATATTTCTGAGTCAACATTCAGATTTGATTTCATTTGTGATACATCGATATGTTTATATTGCAATGATATTATTCTTATGTGTACTCTTTCTTTTGTCACTAGGTCTTTGACGTACTTGTAACTCTGATTTTTGGGCGCGTAAGCGATTATTAGTTAGTTGTTGACTTGTTAGAGAGTTGGACCTTGAGAAAGTCAAGTGTTGGAAGTCATGTTGGAAAGATGGATATTGTAGTTGGCTTATAAAATGTGAGGAAGATGTTTCCAAGTATATTTTGTATTGTGAAGTGATGTTTTGGGTTTACGTGGTATTGCAAGTAAAAAGAAGTGTAATTTAAATTCGGAGTGCTGACTCTTTTTTTTTTACGTCACCATTGACCAGTAAAAGTGTAAGCTTCCAGAATGGTTTGTGAAGCGCATCCACAAAACTTTTGAATATAGCAGGATAAAGTCTAGGCCTCTTTGCATCAGAGCTTGGAATCATAACCACCTAGATTTTCAACGATTGAGCCATGATCTTACGACGAGACCAACGTGGGAAACACAAAAAGATGAATGCCTAGTTTTTTGATTATTACATGAAATGACTTTATTAACTGTGCTCTAACGACACCTGCCACATAATATGACTGTTGTAGCCCGAAAATGCAGTCTTCAGCTACTTGAGCAACACCACAATCGTTATTAAATGCTGACCTTTGATGTGAGGGTTGTTAGAACACAGAAATTTAAGAGTAATGTAAAAGTACTTCCAAAGGCAAATACGAGTACATTTGATATAAAAGCAATTCACGTCTCTCTTAGATGTTTCGAAACTTCCATCCAGTACGCATCACGAACTTAACCAGCAACGAATTGGTCTTACAATAACACAAGACCAGTTGTAAAGGAGCTGGCATGGAGACTTTCCAGCTGACTGTAGAACACCATAGATCACATGTTAAGTAAGAACACGAAAGAATACAGTGCTAAATACGCTTCGGTATAGAACCGCGCTTCTTCTACGGTTGCAGGTTCGAATCCTACGTAAGGGCACGGATTTGTGCGATGTCCTTAGGTTCGTTAGGTTTAGGTAATTCTAAATCTACGGGACTGCTGGCCCCAGATGTTAAGTCTCATAGTGCTTCCAGACATTTGAACAATGCTAAATACGAGGAGCGTTCAATACGTAACGCACACCATTTCTTTCTTCTGAAAGATTTCTGGCGTTCTCCAAGGTAGTGTTATAGGCCCTTTGCTGTTCCTTATCTATGTAAATGATTTGGGAGACAATATGAGCAGTCGTCTTCGGTTGTTTGCAGATTACGCTGTCGTTTATCAACTAATAAAGTGATCAGAAGATCAAAACAAACTGCTAAACGATTTAGAAAAAAATATCTGAATGGTGCGAAAAGTGGCAGTTGACCCTAAATAACGAAAAGTGTGAGTGCTAAAAGGAACTAGTTAAACTTTGGTTACACTATAAATCAGTCTGATCTAAAAGCCATAAACTCAACTAAACACCTAGATATTACGGTTATGGACAACATAATTGGAAGGAACACATAGAAAATGTTGTGAGGAAGGCTAACCAAAGACTGCGTTTTATTGGCAGGACACTTAGGAAATGTAACAGAACTACTAATGAGACTGCCTACACTATGCTTGTCCGTCCTCTTTTAGAATACTGTTGCACGGTGTGGGATCCTTTCCGGATAGGACTGACGTAGTAAATCGAAAAAGTTCAAAGAAAGGCAGCACGTTTTGTATTATCGCGAAATATGGGAGAGAGTGTCACAGAAATGATACAGGATTTTGGCTGTTAATCATTAAAAGAAAGGCGGTTTTCGTTGCGACTGAATCTTCTCACGAAATTCCAATCACCATCTTTCTCCTCCGAATGCGAAAATATTTTGTTGACAACGACCTACATAGGGAGGAACGATCACCACGATAAAATAAGGGAAATCAGAGCTCTCACGGGAAGATATAGGTGTTCATTCTTTCCACGAGCTATAAGAGATTGGAATAATAGAGAATTGTGAAGGTGGTTCGATTAATCCTCTGCCAGGCACTCAAATATGATTTGCAGAGTATCCATGTAGATTTAGATCTAGATGAAATAGGTTTGCATTTATTCAGGATTCCAACACATCGTATTATTACTACTCGTTTGGGTATAAAGCCCTATTTTTCGACACAATCTCCTTTCGATGCGACGAACTTACGCCAACTTACGGCGAAGGCCCGTTATGCCCGTGTGGTACCCCTCCCTTAGTTGACGTCGGAGCCAGCGTCTTGATGTATCAATAACTTCCCATTCATCGCCCTGTTGCTTCCCGTGGAGTGCATCCTTCATTGGACCAAACAGATGGTAGTTTGGAAGTGCGAAATCCGGACTGTAGGGTGGACGAGAAAGAACAGTGAAGTTTTCTGCATACACTTAGGTGAGGCTTTGCATTATCACGAAGAAGAAGAAGTTCGTTTCCATTATTGTGGCAAGTTTCTTCAATTTCGTGAGTATTGTACAATACGCATCCGAGTTGATCGTTGTTCCATGAGGGAAGACATCAAACAGAATAACTCCTTCAGTGTCCCAGAAAACCGTCCCATGAATTTACCGACTGAAGATGCAGCTCGGAACGTTTTCTTCGGAGGAGATATGATGTGGTGCCACTCCATGGAATGCCGTTCTGTTTCCGGTTCAGAGTGATAAATCTATGTTTCATTGCCTGTGACGATCGTCGCCAAAAATTTTCAGGATCAGCCTCGTAACGAGCAAGCATTTCCGCACAGATGGTCCTTTGTTGCTTTTTATGGTCTTCCTTAGGCGGTCAGGAACCGGAGAGGCACACACCTTTGAGCATCCCAACTTGTGAACACGTGTGGCAACACTAGCGTCAGACACGTCCAGATGATCAGCGAGGTGTTTGATTGGATTCGTATATCACCTTTAATGACAGTGTCCACACTTTCCAACAATGCAGGGCCAACCTTGCCTGCCAGCAAGCCAGAGACTGGACAGGTTTGCTCGACCTTATCGTGCTTTAGTTCACGGCCAGGTTTCTCATATACATTCTGCAAGAGTCCAGGAATATCAGCGACAGTATGGTTTTGTGCAAAAAGAAACCTGTTAATAGCTCTCTGCTTGGAAGGCATCTCCTTTATTTTGAAGTCTACGTTAAACTCCGTTGCACATCGGTAGTTTATTTGACTATAGGAGCTGAATCGGGAATGTTGCACGATGTCCCACAACAAACTTTGCATTTCGTCAACAGAAATTGTCGGAGAAAAAAAATATTGTGGCAGTACTTATTGAATACCCCTCGTATGTCCTAACATATTCAGTGTCATTGTCAACAAAGGTACTCACTGTCAGCAGCAAAGGACTAAAAGCAGTTTAGTATATTTTACAAAACATCATATTTACAGTTTGGTTATCAACATTTTGGAGATTAGTAATATACGTGACAATAAAGTGACATCGAAGCTTATGCAGTGATACATAGAACCTCGAAGGGAACGATCTATTGATACGTAATCAGCATGGTTTCAGAAAACATCGTTCTTGGTCAACACACCTAGCTCTTTATTCGCACGAAGTAATGGCCGCTATCGGCAGGGGATCTCAAGTTGATTCCGTATTTCTAGATTTCCGAAAAGCTTTTGACACCGTTCCTCACAAGCGACTTCTAATCAAGCTGCGGGCCTATGGGGTATCGTCTCAGTTGTGCGACTGGATTCGTGATTTCCTATCAGGAAGGTTGCAGTTCGTAGTAACAGGCATCAAATCATCGAGTAAAACTGAAGTGATATCAGGTGTTCCCCAGGGAAGCGTCCTGGGACCTCTGCTCTTCCTGATCTATATAAATGACCTGGGTGACAATCTGAGCAGTTCTCTTAGGTTGTTCGCAGATGATGCTGTAATTTACCGTCTAGTAAGGTCATCCGAAGACCAGTATCAGTTGCAAAGCGATTTAGAAAAGATTGCTGTATGGTGTGGCAGGTGGCAGTTGATACTAAATAACGAAAAGTTTGAGGTGATCCACATGAGTTCCAAAAGAAATCCGTTAGAATTCGATTATTCGATAAATAGAACAATTCTCAAGACTGTCAATTCAACTAAGTACCTGCGTTTTAAAATTACGAACAACTTCAGTTGGAAAGACCACATAGATAGTATTGTCGGGAAGGCGAGCCAAAGGTTGCGTTTCATTGGCAGGACACTTAGAAGATGCAACAAGTCCACTAAAGAGACAGCTTACACTACACTCGTTCGTCCTCTGTTAGAATATTGCTGCGCGGTGTGGGATCCTTAGCAGGTGGGATTGACGGAGGACATCGAAAGGATACAAAAAAGGGCAGCTCGTTTTGTATTATCGCGTAATAGGGGAGAGAGTGTGGCAGATACGATACGCGAGTTGGGATGGAAGTCATTTTAGTAAAGATGTTTTTCGTCGCGGCGAGATCTATTTACGAAATTTCAGTCACCAACTTCCACTTTAGAATGCGAAAATATTTTGTTGAGCTCAACCTACATAGATAGGAATGATCAACAAAATAAAATAAGAGAAATCAGAGCTCGAACAGAAAGGTTTAGGTGTTCGTTCTTCCCGCGCGCTGTTCGGGAGTGGAATGGTAGAGAGATAGTATGATTGTGGTTCGATGAACCCTCTGCCAAGCACTTAAATGTGAATTGCAGAGTAATCATGTAGGTGTAGATGTAGATAGAACTAGAGAAACATGCGATCTCAAACCAAATGTGTGAATAAAAAATAATCAACATGAACCTTAGTAACCAAAACTATGCACCGCGAAAATGCAACTTTCAACTATGAAGTTTCGTCAGAGATAATGGAAAAAGTTTCCATACACATTTTAAGTGCAAAATTCTTTTTATTTTACATTATATATGCTATCACGTAAGCATTAACAAGTTGTATAATTAAACAATGTAAATCACAAGTCCTAGTCAGTAATTATTTCACATAGTGTTTGAACCATAATTGTGATTTGTAGATTCTGATTGACCGAAGCCTCGGTTTTCTGATAACTTAGATCTTGAACGCTCTACATCATAAAAAGGGTAATAAATCTGACATATTATATGTACTTGAACCCCTAGCGTCTTATATCCATGGATCTGGGGCACTAAGGTAATGTCATAACACATCAATAGCTGAGACTTTTGTAAGGTCATTATATATAATAGACTGGCATGAACAATCATTATTAATATGGAGGTCTTTCGAATAATCTAAGAGAAAGATAATTAGTTTTTCCATCTAATATATTTCTCATTGTAAGCACTTTTATAGTTCTCATTAACCTTCGTGTTGACGTCATTTCCTAGAAGTAAAGTTCAAAAATGGTTCAAATGGCTCTGAGCTCTATGGGACTTAACATCTGAGGTCATCAGTCCCCTAGAACCTAGAACTACTTAAACCTAACCAACCTAAGGATATCACACACATCCGTACCCGAGGCAGGATTCGAACCTACGACCGTAGCAGTTGCGCCGTTCCTGACTATAACGCCTAGAACCGCTCAGCCACGGCGGTCGACCATAAGTAATGTACCCGTATATTTTTTGTCCTTTTGCTAGTAGTCCTCCAGTGATAAGGAATGAAGTACTGAATACAGTTTCATTTATACAGCAAATGGTTAAAAACACAGTTATTTAAATATCTAACGGCCGTAGAATCTCGTTCCACTAAAATATCACACTTTTCTGTATTGTCTTCTCCGCTATTGCACTCCCCTTTATTTATCTTCATCTCTCACCCTGTGGTCTGAGCAGCAAGGCAGAAAAACCCATTCTCAGCAATGTGTCTATTACATAACATATCAATCTTCTTACTATTATTGACTCCAGCTTTTTACGGTACGTTTATGTACTTCATTGTAAATGTATGTTTCTGTCTTTTTATGTACTATTCGAGGTTCGACGGATTCAAAATGGCTCTGAGCACTATGGGACTTAACATCTATGGTCATCAGTCCCCTAGAACTTAGAACTACTTAAACCTAAGTAACCTAAGGACATCACACAACAACCAGTCATCACGAGGTTCGACGGGAGAGATGTTCTTGATGCCCTAACCTGCTCAGGTTGAATAAAGAATATATAAAGAAGTTGTCTGTTAATAAGGACAGTGTAGTAAAAATGTTTCCCATGTTTATTTCCCGTATTTTTGAGTTTGTCATTGCCTGTTATAGTCGATACATCGTTCTATTAAGGGAGAAACGTACCAAGTTCTGGAGTGGATATTTTTCCCGCAATCCGTAAACAAATTCCACTGAAAATCCATTCAATTGGAACAGACATTTTGGTTTTACGTTATGAGTTTCTGATTAGTGAGTGTGAACAATCCAAATTCATTGGTGTTCAGATACACGCTAAGCTGCTATGAAGAATCCATGTTCAGAAACGGAATATTGCCACAATTTACCATGAGCACAATGTTTTCCACCAGTATAATTAGTCTACTTTGCTTATTTTCATTCGTTTGAGACATGGGGCATTATATTCTGGGGTAACTCTTACAATTAAGGAAGGGTATTTGTGGCTCAGGAACGGACAGTTCGAGCAATGTGTGGTGTAAGTTCGCGAACTTCTTGTCGGCCCTGTCCAGGAGTCTGGGAGTTCTCACATTTCACGTATTTTCTTTAAAGTCGTTTATTGTTAATGTTATAAGCTCATTACCAAGATTTTGCAGCTTTCATTCAGTTAACACTAGGAAGAAATTTTGTTTGCATTTGGACTACAGTTCCTTGACCATTGTCAAAGGTGTACTGCATTCTGCTGCATCCAGTTTCAATAAGCTGCAATGACAATTTAAAAAAAAAAAAACTTAGCTGTAAACTCGTCAGAGTTCGGAAATTCACTGTAAACTCGTAGTCTCAAATCTGAACTGAAGACATTCATTATTATTAACTCCAGTTTTCGTTCGGAGCAGCTATACTTTGAAGAAACTCTTATAAAGTCAAAAGGTTTCAAGTCAACGTAACGAAATTTGGCATAGTTGTTAAGGAATGTTAAATGCATACACCCATACGCATTCATTATTATTGAAGAGTTTTTTTAATCATCGGTCTTCTGACTAGTTTGATACGTCCCTCCACAAATATCTCTCCTGTGTCAACCTCTTCATCTGAGACATACGTCCTCAACTATTTGCTGGATGTATTCCAATCTCTGTCTTCCTCTATAGTTTTCGCCCTCTACAGCTCCCTCGAGTACTATGGAAGTCATTCCCTCATGTCTTAACAGATGTCATAGCATTCTGTCCCTTCTCCTTGCCAGTCAGTGATTTCCACGTATTCCTTTTCTTCCCGATTATGTACAGAACCTCCTCATTTCTTACATAATCAGTCCGCCTAATTTTCAACATTCTTCTGTAGCGCCACACATCAAATGTTACGATTCTCTTCTGTTCCGGTATTTCCACAGTCCATATTTCACCACCATAAATTTCCGTCCTCTCAACGTACATTCTCAGAAATTTCTCCCTCCAATTGAGGCCTATGTCTGATACTAGTAGATTTCTCTTGTCCAGGAATGCGCTCTTGGCCAGTTCTAGTCTGCTTTTGATGTCTTCCTTGCTCCGTCCGTCACTGGTTATTTTGGTGGGTAGGTAGAAGACTTCTTGGACTTCATCTGCTTCGTGATCCTCAATCCGGATGTTAAGTTTCTTGCCTGTTCTCTTTTCTACAACTTCTCATTACTTTCGCCTTTCTTTGATTTATTCTCAATCCATATTCTGTACTCATTAGACTGTTCGTTCCATGTAATTCTTCACTTTCAGTCAGGACAGGGATGTCGTCAGTGATTCTTATCATTGATATCCTTTCACCTTGGATCCTAATCCCACTCATGTACCTTTCTTTTATTTCCATCATTGCTTCTTCGATGTACAGATTGAATGGTAGGGGCAAAAGACTACATTCCTGTCTTACACTCTTTTTAATCAGAGAATTTCTTTCTTGGTCGTTCACTCTTATTATTCCATCCTAGATTTTTGAAGATATACGTTTTTAATTATAAGGAACCGAAATTTTTCAACAAGCTTAATAAAATGTTCCATTTTTGAAAATTCTGTCAGAACGAAATTAATGTATTTTTGTACAAGGCTACCCCCATCATTATTACAAATATCTGTGGAACAGAATATTCATTTCTTCTTGTGCTAGAGTATTACAGTTCTCCAAATTTCTCTGAAGAAAGTCTTAGGACTGTTCTCTTACATAAATGCCTTACTTTTGTAGTAAACGAAAATCCCTTCCATAGAGTGTTTCACTCTAGTAATGACTAACTGCATGTCAACATGAAGTACTATGATGCCGGTGGTTTGTACGGAAATGGTACATAAAATTGCCGAAGTGTAAGTTGCGGGAAAAGAATCGACAGTGTTTGTATTAGGCCTTAACTTAGATGGGTGAACTAGTGCAAACCATATACATTCTCCTCTTCATCCTCAAGCAATCCATTCTTTGCTTGTCCTCTTAGGTTAGTCTGATTCTCAAACTGAGTAACAAAAATGTCATGTGTATCAGTTCTGCTGTTATCAATATTCTTCAATATCGAGAGAGTGAAAGCTCCTGGATCAAATCCTAGCTTAGCACAGTTAAAAGCTAAACAAGCAGTATACTCCGCAACTTCATCACCAGTTGTGGTAACAAATGTCTTAGGGCATGGTTTTCCTGTCAGAGAGTTGTAACTTTCATTATGATTTTTAATTTATTCGTGCACACATTTTTGTAGATGTTCTGGATCTGATGAATACCGAAATATTCCCCACATTGTGACTGCGTAAGACTGGGAGGAAAAAACAGCAGTAATAAATAGTACGAGGAAATACAGAACAACAAAAAAGCGTGGTGCCCTGGAAGCTATTTAATTATTATTTTTATCACACTTACGAGTAGAATAGGACATAACATTCAGGAACTGAAATTTCAATACCATGTAGTAAATGAAGCTTCAGTCAAAAAGTTCTACACAATCTTGGTCCTTTACCGTGCGTCGTTCCTTAATCCACCGGGACCTGGGTTGGCGCTCCTCCCCGAATTCCGGGAGAGTGATCACCAGGGCGGATTTATTGATTTCAGAGCCACAATATAAACAAACTCTTTCAGAATATCATAATTTACAGAATACAAAATTGAAGTTTGCACTCATTAATGTCAGAATTTCACCAAGTATTACAACTGCGAACACAGGTGCGCAGTACTATATCTGTGGGAGCATCTACAAAGTGAGTGTAATGCTGCTTCTGTCGGTTCCCGAAATTAGTCTTCCAGTTACTGGTGGTTCTTTCCCCCTTTATTTCTTCCCATGCCCTTCCGTGGTTTTGAAGCTGTACCCGTGAACTCATGAACCATGTTGGATTTGTTGTCAGCCAGCGAACGTGCGATTTTATCTACCTGGAATGATACCGGTCGGGTGGCCAGCCCCTACGCACGGATATGATCTTACACGAGTAACTGTAAAGTATTCCTTGTTAAATGCGGCTGGTAATTGATGAAGTTCCATCCAACTTTCGAGATTCTTTATTTCTTATGCTGAATTGTCGTCTGAAATGTTGTAATGTTAAAAGTCTTTTTTGACAGTGCCTATATAAGACAAGTGTGTGGCGCAGTTGATAGATCGGTTACTGCTATTACCATGGCAGGTTATCAAGATTCGCACGAGCGATGGGGCATAGCATCTCCGACGTAACCATAAGTGGGGATTTTCCCGTAAGAACTCTTCACGAGTGTACTTTTGAAAATCGGGGATACGGTGAACATCAAATCTGCGACATCGCCGCGGCCGGAAAAAGAACCTGCGAGAACGGGACCAACGACGGCTGAAGAGAACTGTTCAACGTGACAGAAGTGCAACCCTTCGGCAAATTGCTGCAGATTTCAGCACTGGGTTATCAACAAGTGTCAGTTTGTGAACCATTCAACGAAACCTCATCGATGTAGGCTTTTGGAGACGAAGGCCCAATCGTGTACCCTTGATGACTGGCAGGACACAAAGCTTTACGCCTCGAACCGCGCGGGGTAGCTGCGCGGTCTAGGGCGCATTGCCACGATTCGCGCGGCTCCCCATATAGTAGGTTAGAGTCCTCCCTCGGCCATGGGTGTATGTGTGTTGTCCTTAGCGTAAGTTAGTTTAAGTTACATTAAGTAGCGTGTAAGCCTAGGGACCGATGACTTCAGCAGTTTGGTCCCATAGGAACTTACCACAATTTTCCACATTTACGCCTCGCCTGGCCTCGCCAACACCGACATCGGACTGTTGATGACTGAAAACATGTTGCCTTTATCGAGCGGATGGACGTGTACGGGTATGGAGACAACCTCGTGAATCAATGGACCTTGCATGCCAGCAGGAGACTGTTCAAGCTGGTGGAGGGTCTGTAATGGTGTGGGGCGCGTGTAGTTGGAGTGATATGGGACCCCTGAAACTTCTAGGTACGACTCTGACAGGTGACACTTACGTAAACATCCTGTCTGTTCACCTGCATCCAATCATGTTCATTGAGCATTCTGACGGTCTTATCAATTCCAGCAGGACAATGCGACACACCACACGTCCAGAATTGCTACTGAGTGGCTGCAGGAACAATGTTATGGGTTTAAACACTTCCTCTGACCACCAAACTCCCCAGACATGAACATTATTCAGCATATCTGGAATGCCTTGCAATCTGCAGTTCAGATTTCCACCTCTTGGTGCTCTTACTGATATATGGACAGCCCTGCAGGATTCGTGGTGTCAGTTCCTTCCAGCACTACTTGAGACAATAGTCGATGCCATGCCACGTCGTGTTGCGACACTTCTGCGTGTTCTCCAGCGCCTTTCACGATTTTAGTTCGGTGTGCCAGTTCCTATGGCTCTTCAGTCTGTAACAAAGAATAATGAAATATTTCACCAATTATTCCACAAATGTTCATGTTGATTGTTCCAAGAAAGTATAACACGTGAAACAATGTACACGACATTTACATAACGCACATTAAAGTGGCAGTTTCGGTTTAAGTCTTCAGTATTTTTGTGTAGCCATGTGAAGCATTTGCAGTACACACATGATGATCCTATCCAGAAGAAAGAACGGAAATTAAGCGGTTAGTCATCATACCCGTTCCTCAGTATCTCCCTGTCTCCCTTTCCTTAACTGACATTTCTCTTGTATTACAAATTACTTACGGTTTTTTGTATTTTCTGGGGATTATTTGGTACACACTCTCACCTGGCCAGCGCCAGAGCAACATTATATGTCTTCACTGAAGTTTCTGATAGTTGAGCTGAGTAATTCTATGCGGAGATAAAATGTATTGACATTTCTCTGGAGATCAAGGCACTGCAGGTAGTGTTTTCCTCTAACACTCGACGGCTTAGCAACTCACAACCAAAGTGTTATATTTCAACCTAACATATACCTCGAGCTACGCTACGAATCAGTGTGGCAGCATAACATGTATTTTCGCTTTCACATTTTTTGTTTAAACCAGTTCACAACGAAACTATCACATCCCAACCCAGTCTAGACCTCGGGGTAAGTTCAAACCACAACCATGGTTTCGCTTTAACATTCACTGGCTTCGCCAACTCGCAACCAAATCATCACCGTTCAACGTAACCTAGACATCCGACTAAGCCATAGATCAATCTGTTAGCACATTCAGGATCTTTGCTTCCACATTCGTTGGCTACGCTAGAACACAAGCAAATTGTCACATTCCCATGTCGCCTGAAGTTGGGCAAAGCAGCGTGAAACTGGTGAAGGCAGAATAAATTATCATAAAGCACTGACTGAACACAATTGTTCCAATTTTACAAAAATGGCTCTGAGCACTATGGGACTTAACTTCTTAGGTCATCAGTCCCCCATAACTTAGAACTACTTAAACCCAACTAAACTAAGGGAATCACACACACATCCATGCCTGAGGCAGGATTCGAACCTGCGACCGTAGCGGTCACGCGGTTCCAGACTGTACGCCTAGAACCGCTCGGCCACTATGGCCGGCTTCAATCTTTCAACATGTATTAAAACTAAATTGCTAGTAACATTTGTCATAGGCTACAGCACATTGTGCTACATTGCTAGACGCTTTACTAATTCTTAGTAAGCTGGTATGCTAGCTGCGAAAATCCGTTTATCCCAGCAAGATCCCCAGAATCTACTGAAATACCCGCAGAAGTGTCATTCCGCACAAGTGTTCCAACTCCTCTCTAATTACTGTCGGTGCCAGTACACCGGATTCCTGGGATGAACTTAGAGAATATGCGTAAGTACTTAAGGATCTGCAAGCAGACCGGTGCAAATTCACTATCGAGTGCACAGAGAAAGCAACGCACAGTATTCAGGACCTTTGAACCTTTAATTTATACAGCAAGAAGTAGAACACCACCGGCAAACTTTCAGAGTTCTCAGTATGGAGCAAACCTAGAAAAAAATGTCTAGTACACATAAGTTCTGAAATGCATACCTTAAAAGCTATGAGGAATCTTCGATACTGTGATGCACATCTCTTCAACTGCAAGCTCCTTGCTTCCCGTACTTTCGGATGAGAGACTAAAGTACACAACAATGAAAAGTCCAATTAACATCTAAAATGCACATCTTAAGAGGTAAGAGGACATGTTCAGGAGAAGAGATATGTTTAATAGTAACGATGGTGAACATGTGTTCATAGCTCGTATGGGATCGTGGTCGAGCGGTTCTAGGCGCTACAGTCTGGAACCGCGCGACTGCTACCGTCGCAGGTTCGAATCCTGCCTTGGGCATGGATGTGTGTGATGTCCTTAGGTTTGTTAGGTTTAAGTAATTCTCAGTTCTAGGGGACTGATGACCTCAGAAGTTAAGTCCCCATGTTTACTTTACTACTTTTCTCGATTTAGTCCACACTACCTCCCTCAAAACTATGGAAACCAAAGAGCTCTCAGTACAAGACACATTTTTCTCAGTAGCGAAGATATGTGGTTAGCACACTGGACTCGCATTGTGGCAGACGACGGTTCAAAAGCCCCGTCCGGCCATCCTTACTTAGGATTTCTCTATACCGCTTTAGACATGGCTGCTTTCCTTCTCCATTCCCGCTGCCCCCCCCCCCCCCCCCCCCCCGGATCAAATCAGAGCTTGCGTTCCGCCTCCAATCTCCTCTTCAGTAGCGAAGGTGAAGTGCTCTTATATCTTGAGGTACACACTTTACAGACCGTCTTTCCTGGACTTTTTTTCTTGTTCTAGTCCAAACTATCACCGACAAAAGTATGAAAATCAAAGTGTTTTCAGTAGAAGGCATGTCTCTCACAGTAGCAAAGGCGAACAAGTATTCATAGTTCATAAGGGCCGCGTTTCAGAGCTCATGTTTATAACAAATTTGTCTTTGTTTTGTTCAAAATCTAGAAAAATGCCTAGTAAACGTGGGTTTGTTGGTATGGTTCTGGTTCACCGTGCAAATTTAATAGCGGTACCGGAGGCTTTGTATCTTAGAGTGTGCGCTGCTCTCCTATCCACCGTGTTGAGTTGTACCAGTGGCATAAAGCCACGGCGAACGCGCAAGCCATCACACAGCTACCAGCCCATTTTATCGTTGCAGTAACTCACATAGAGGGAAAGTTCGACTTCAGCTAACGTTTGGGGCCAGAGACCGACGTGTGGCTGCGTGCTTGCTGAGTGGTCCTTGCCAGGAAGTCCTACAGGGTACGTGAGGTGGCTGCTGGCCAGAGGTCGGCGCGGGTATCGTGCAGCAGGCCGAATTAGCCGGCTAGCGAGGGCTCAGAGCGCCAGCCCGGCCGCTCCACTGACCACTGTGTCCTGACGGACGGCCGAGCCGCGAGCCGCGCTTCAAATTCCACAGTCCGCCGTCGTAAAATGTCTGCACTCGCTGACGCCGCACCATAAAACCGTCCATAATACGAGGCTAAACAGAAGGTGCTGTAAATTTTAAAATTAATTTGTCTGCCTCCTCTTGCATGATGTACTGTTGACTTTCTCTCCCTCTCTCTCGTCCCTCCCCCCCCCCCCTCTTCCTCCCCACTTCGCCTCTCTCTCTCTCTCTCTCTCTCTCTCACTGTCCAGGCAGTTCAGACTGACGTGTGTAGGCGGCGGATACAGACTGCCAGCGTTGCGCGTGCGTTAGTTGCACGCCATCACTGTGTCCAGCGAGACCTGACTTTATATCAGTTCCCAGAACCTGGTGAGGCTCTTTAGACAGACAGCGTGTTTATGTTTCTCCTGCTCATGTTAACTCGTTTACTTGTAGATGTTTACAATATTTCTCCCAGCATTGAAAAAGCAAAAAGTGGAACTTGCGATATGTTCGATGTTGGTTAATGTGATTTCCAACGTTAACGGTTCATGAAATCGACATTTAATCGCGAGACTGCGCTCTTATTAAAATACTAAGATCATATTTCAAATATGGTTAGTTGTCTTAATTTAGTTTCGCATGGTTTCACTAGGGCAAATCCTGAACTAGTTTCTTCAGTCAAAGTATTGCTGTTTCTTTCATAACGCTTTTCCAACTGGTTCTTCACTAGAAACTGAAAGTTTACGTCACGAACCTACAAAAGAGAAATGTTCTTGTTTGATCTGGCCAAGAAATTGGCTTTCTGATACCGTTAGGTGCAAGGATCTCAGGCAACCCAGTTGCCGCAGGCAATTAGGAATCGTATCAGTCACACCTTGCATTCATGGTTTCACTCCAGAAAAATTCTTCAGTAACTGGGGAAGTGTAAAAATACGTCCGTAGTTAAAGTTGTGAATCCTTGTCGTAATCGAAAATACAAAGGAAGAAGGAAGGAAAATAAGGCTTTAACGTTCTGTCGACATCGACGTCATTCCAGACGGGCACAAACTCGTATTCTTTCAAGGATGTGAAAGGGAATCGGCCGTGCCTTATCAAAAGGACCATCGCGTCATTTTATTCGATTTAGGTTGATGTTGTTGTGGTCTTCAGTCCTGAGACTGGTTTGATGCAGCTCTCCATGCTACTCTATCCTGTGCAAAGCTCTTCATCTCCCAGTACCTACTGCAACCTACATCCTTCTGAATCTGTTCAGTGTATTCATCTCATGGTCTCCTTCTACGATTTTTACCCTCCTCGGTGCCTTCCAATACTAAATTGGTGATCGCTTGATGACTCAGAACATGTCCTACCAACCAATCCCTTTTTCTAGTCAAGTAGCGCCCAAATTTCTCATCTCTCCAATTCTATTCAATACCTCCTCATTAGTTATGTGATCTACCCATCTAATCTTCAGCATTCTTCTGTAGCACCACATTTCGGAAGCTTCTATTCTCTTCTTGTCTAAATTATTTATCGTCCATGTTTCACTTCCATACATGGCTACAATCAATACAAATACTTTCAGAAACGACTTCCTGACGCTTAAATCTATTCTCGTTGTTAACAAATTTCTCTTCTTCAGAAACGCTTTCCTTGCCATTGCCAGTCTACATTTTATATCCTCTCTACTTCGACCATCATCAGTTATTTTGTTCCCCAAATAGCAAAACTCATGTACTACTTTAAGCGTCTCATTTCCTAATCTAATTCCCTCAGCATCATCCGATTTAATTCGACTACATTCCATTATCCTCGTTTTGCTTTTGTTGATGTTCATCTTATATCCTCATTTCAAGACACTGTCCATTCCGTTCAGCTTCTCTTCCAGGTCCTTTGCTGTCTCTGACAGTATTGCGATGTACGATTGGGGTAAATCACGGAAAACCCAAATCAGGATGGCTGGACTCGGGTTCGAATCGTCGCCCTCCCGAATGCGAGTTCAGCGTACTAACCATTGCTCCACTTCTCTCGCTTCCTACATACAGGTAAATATAACCTCAAACAAATACTTTGAATTTGCACAGACTGAAAACAAATTTCAAGCATTCCGAAGGGAAGGAGGAAACGAAATGAAACTTTACGGGTTGAGAGGGTATGTCATATAATCTCACTGGTTCCGAAGTAGAAACAAATCTACAAAGAGCTGGCCAATATGACCTCACTTATCAGCACCCCTCCTGGCCTGGATACATCGATGAATTCGGTTGGGAAGGGTGTCTAGGGCAGCTGCCTCCTCTCCTGAGGCAAGCTAGTCTATAACAGCTGCAACTGGTCCTTGATATCCATGATACTAGCAATGGCATGGAGCTGATATCAAAGCTGGCCCCACACATGTTCTATTCGGGTCAGATCTGGTGATCCCGCTGGCCACGGTAGTACCTCAACGTCATGCAGAAAGTTCATAGGCACATGTGATACGTGTGGATGAGCGTTCTCCTATTAAAAGTTAATACTACGATATTGAGAGATAACAAATTAGGATGCAGCATGTTCGTGATGTACTGTTGTGCCGTCAGAGGTCCCTCAATTACTGCCAGGCGAGACCTGAAATCATACCCAGTGACTTCTCATACGGTGCCTCTCCAAGACATTCATTAGAATTGGACCCATCCCCGGTTCGCTCCCACACTTGACTACGATGGCGAACCGGAGCAGTAAAAACTGTGATTCATTGCTCACCACAATGCGACGCCTTTCAACAGCGGTACATGCTTCAGAGTCACGGTCCCACTCCAGATTCAGCTGTTCGTGCTGTGTTCTTAAATGCAGCAAACGCTTAGGGTGGTTATTTTCTAGTATAGCTGCTCCTTGTTTCCTCCCTTGGGAGGGCCAGATTTGGTTGACTGAAACCTAAGCGACGCATATTCCTGCGCTCATTTTCCCATGCAGTACAACATCAGGCCACGATATTGCACGATTCGACCAGCTGCCCAAATACAGCCTCATAAAGAGACCTCTTTCCAAAGCTGTTAGGTGATAATTATGCTGCCTCATACGAGTACGCAAAATCTCGGTGCTCGCCCCAGTCTTCACTCAACATCTGGTGCTGTTTACGCCCTTGTATAGCCTATCAGGCGTATTATCACTAATACGAACAACGGTAATGCACTGCTGTCGCTGTTCTAGCTGTCACAGAGAATGTTGTTGTTGTTGTCTTCAGTCCTGAGACTGGTTTGATGCAGCTCTCCATGCTACTCTATCCTGTGCAAGCTGCTTCATCTCCCAGTACCTACTGCAACCTACATCCTTCTGAATCTGCTTAGTGTACTCATCTCTCGGTCTCCCTCTACTATTTTTACCCTCCACGCTGCCCTCCAATGCTAAATTTGTGATCCCTTGATGCCTCAAAACATGTCCTACCAACCGATCGCTTCTTCTAGTCAAGTTGTGCCACAAACTTCTCTTCTCCCCAATCCTATTCAATACCTCCTCATTAGTTACGTGATCTATCCACCTTATCTTCAGTATTCTTCTGTAGCACCACATTTCGAAAGCTTCTATTCTCTTCTTGTCCAAACTAGTTATCGTCCATGTTTCACTTCCATACATGGCTACACTCCAAACAAATACTTTCAGAAACGACTTCCTGATACATAAATCTATATTCGATGTTAACAAATTTCTCTTCTTCAGAAACGCTTTCCTTGCCATTGCCAGTCTACATTTTATATCCTCTCTACTTCGACCATCATCAGTTATTTTACTTCCTAAATAGCAAAACTCCTTTACTACTTTAAGTGTCTCATTTCCTAATCTAATTCCCTCAGCATCACCCGATTTAATTTGACTACATTCCATTATCCTCGTTTTGCTTTTGTTAATGTTCATCTTATATCCTCCTTTCAAGACACTGTGCATTCCGTTCAACTGCTCTTCCAAGTCCTTTGCCGTCTCTGACAGAATTACAATGTCATCGGCGAACCTCAAAGTTTTTACTTCGTCTCCATGAATTTTAATACCTACTCCAAATTTTTCTTTTGTTTCCTTTACTGCTTGCTCAATATACAGATTGAATAACATCGGGGAGAGGCTACAACCCTGTCTCACTCCTTTCCCAACCACTGCTTCCCTTTCATGCCCCTCGACTCTTATTACTGCCATCTGGTTTCTGTACAAATTATAAATAGCCTTTCGCTCCCTGTATTTTACCCCTGCCACCTTTAGAATTTGAAAAAGAGTATTCCAGTCAACATTGTCAAAAGCTTTCTCTAAGTCTACAAATGCTAGAAACGTAGGTTTACCTTTTCTTAATCTTACTTCTAAGATAAGTCGTAAGGTCAGTATTGCCTCACGTGTTCCAACATTTCGACGGAATCCAAATTGATCCTCCCCGAGGTCTGCAACTACCAGTTTTTCCATTCGTCTGTAAAGAATTCGCGTTAGTATTTTGCAGCCGTGGCTTATTAAACTGATAGTTCGGTAATTTTCACATCTGTCAACACCTGCTTTCTTTGGGATTGGAATTATTATATTCTTCTTGAAGTCTGAGGGTATTTCGCCTGTCTCATACATCTTGCTCACCAGCTGGTAGAGTTTTGTCATGATTGGCTCTCCCAAGGCCGTCAGTAGTTCTAATGGAATGTTGTCTACTCCGGGGGCCTTGTTTCGACTCAGGTCTTTCACTGCTCTGTCAAACTCTTCACGCAGTATCGTATCTCCCATTTCGTCTTCATCTACATCCTCTTCTATTTCCATAATATTGTCCTCAAGTACATCGCCCTTGTATAAACCTTCTATATACTCCTTCCACCTTTCTGCCTTCCCTTCTTTGCTTAGAACTGGGCTGCCATCTGAGCTCTTGATATTCATACACGTGGTTCTCTTCTCTCCAAAGGTCTCTTTAATTTTCCTGTAGGCAGTATCTATCTTACCCCTAGTGAGATAAGCTTCTACATCCTTACATTTGTCCTCTAGCCATCCCTGTTTAGCCATTTTGCACTTCCTGTCGATCTCATTTTTGAGACGTTTGTATTCCTTTTCGCCTGCTTCATTTACTGCATTTTTATATTTTCTCCTTTCATCAATTAAATTCAATATTTCTTCTGTTACCCAAGGATTTCTAGCAGCCCTCGTCTTTGTACCTACTTTATCCTCTGCTGCCTTCACTACTACATCCCTCAGAGCTACCCATTCTTCTTCCACTGTATTTCTTTCCCCCATTCCTGTCAATTGTTCCCTTATGATCTCTCTGAAACTCTGTACAACCTCTGGTTCTTTCAGTTTATCCAGGTCCCATCTCCTTAATTTCTCACATTTTTGCAGTTTCTTCAGTTTTAATCTACAGGTCATAACCAATAGATTGTGGTCAGAGTCCACATCTGCCCCTGGAAATGTCTTACAACTTAAAATCTGGTTCCTAAATCTCTGTCTTACCATTATATAATCTATCTGATACCTTTTAGTATCTCCAGGGTTCTTCCACGTATACAACCTTCTTTCATGATTCTTAAACCAAGTGTTAGCTATGATTAAGTTGTGCTCTGTGCAAAATTCTACTAGGCGGCTTCCTCTTTCATTTCTTAGCCCCAATCCATATTCACCTACTATGTTTCCTTCTCTCCCTTTTCCTACACTCGAATTCCAGTCACCCATTACTATTAAATTTTCGTCTCCCTTCACTATCTGAATAATTTCTTTTATTTCATCGTACATTTCTTCAATTTCTTCATCATCTGCAGAGCTAGTTGGCATATAAACTTGTACTACTGTAGTAGGTGTGGGCTTCGTATCTATCTTGGCCACAATAATGCGTTCACTATGCTGTTTGTAGTAGCTTACCCGCATTCCTATTTTCCTATTCATTATTAAACCTACTCCTGCATTACCCCTATTTGATTTTGTGTTTATAACCCTGTAGTCACCTGACCAGAAGTCTTGTTCCTCCTGCCACCGAACTTCACTAATTCCCACTATATCTAACTTTAACCTATCCATTTCCCTTTTTAAATTTTCTAACCTACCTGCCCGATTAAGGGATCTGACATTCCACGCTCCGATCCGTAGAACGCCAGTTTTCTTTCTCCTGATAACGACATCCTCCTGAGTAGTCCCCGCCCGGAGATCCGAATGGGGGACTATTTTACCTCCGGAATATTTTACCCAAGAGGATGCCATCATCATTTAATCATACAGTAAAGCTGCATGTCCTCGGGAAAAATTACGGCTGTAGTTTCCCCTTGCTTTCAGCCATTCGCAGTACCAGCACAGCAAGGCCGTTTTGGTTAATGTTGCAAGGCCAGATCAGTCAATCATCCAGACTGTTGCCCCTGCAACTACTGAAAAGGCTGCTGCCCCTCTTCAGGAACCACACGTTTGTCTGGCCTCTCAACAGATAGCCCTCCGTTGTGGTTGCACCTACGGTACGGCCATCTGTATCGCTGAGGCACGCAAGCCTCCCCACCTACGGCAAGGTCCATGATTTCTTAATGCAGAGAAAGAAACTGTGGGGAATATTCACAAACGTTTGTGAAAAGTCTGTAGAGCATCTGCTGTCAACAGAAGTACAGTTAGTCGCTGTGCACGGAGGGTGAGGTCATCAGGAGGCGGTTCGGCGGAGCTCCACGATTTGCAGCGTTCGGCTGTCACACCTGACATGTTGCAGCGATCTTCCATTGTGCCATTAAAGGATGCCATTGGTGGAAGGCATTCTGAGGACGATGAGGACGTGATTCACACAGTGAAGCACTGGCTCCGCTACCAGGAAAAGAATTGGCAACGACAGGGCATAAACGCTCTTGTTTCGCGCTGGAGGAAGGCCATAGAACGGTATGGAGATTATGTCGAAAGAAAGGGTGTGTAGATAAAACACCATTCCTTCTTGTGTGTTATTCTCAATATGTTTAATAATGAATTTTTGAAGAAAAAATACTGTTGAGCCGTGGCGACTGGCGCTAGTTATGCTCCACTTGCGTAGCTGATATCGACACTTGTCTGGTCTTGTGTCCCTGACAGTTCCGCCTTTGGTTTTCCGGCTTGGTGTGTGGCTGGGGACTCTCTCCGTTCGGCGTTCAACGAAGCAACTTGTTTTGAAGGCAGGCCCTCGTCTCGATTCGCTGTGCCTGGGCCTTGCCGTTCTCACCGTCTTCGCCGTTTTGCTGGGTGTCGGGTGTACAGTGCTGATTACTGGATGCGTTTCCGTGCGAAACGGTGGTGGGTCCGTCATCTCATGCTGGACATCTTCTAATTGCGTAACTGAAAGCACGAAGTTACGTATGATTCGTATTCTGCTGCTAACCTGTGATGATTTGTGAAACTTATGGTGGTATGTTGTATCTACCGGAGATCAGTTAACGATGGTTTTGAATAAGAGAGTGTTATATGTAACTTATGACGTCTAAGGCTTCAAAGTGTTGTTTTCGCGGAGCGGAGTCTAATTAATGTGGCAAATTGAAAAGGGAATAAGGTTTGACTGCCTGTTTTAAAGGTTCCTTGCTGTGTATAGAAGTATGTTAATTATTGTGCTCTCCTCCAAGTTTTGCTTTTAGACTTTCTTTTAATATGACCGCCGCGCTGGATTAGCCGAGCGGTCTTAGGCGCTGCAGTCATAGACTGTGTAGCTGATCCTGGCGGAGGTTCGAGTTCTCCCTTGGGCATGGGTGTGTGTGTGTTCGTCCTTAGGATAATTTAGGTTAATTAGTATGTAAGCTTAGGGACTGATGACCTTAGCAGTTAAATCCCATCAGATTTCACACACCTCTGAACATTTTTTTAATATGACGTGCAGAGCTTTTGTTAAGTCAGTGTAATTTTAATTGTTCTTTTATTCGGTAAATGTCTGTTTGGTTTTCAGTTATGTTACAGATAGTCACGTAGTTCGTAAGCCTTGCATGGTCCTGAAAAAGAGAAATCACGAGTTGAATTTGTATGCCGCATGACTTCTTTGCTGTTGCGTTAATGGTCTGGTATGATGGGCAGATTGGGTTTGTCGCCTTGGCGGACAGGCTCAGATCGTGTGTGTGTTCGGCGTGTTTCCTGCCCGGGCTCGCAGTCTCATCATCTTCGAAATTGCTTGTTGGTTGATATCTACTCGTTTGTTCCGAGTACCACCGTGTATAAGCCGCTCTTCCATCCTTTAGTTAAATTAAATAAAATATCCGTCCTGTCCGCCGGGACGGACGAGATCTTTTCATAAGTAACTCAAGGTGAATTATTAGTGTTGTGTAAATTTTGGTTACGTAAGTAGTGAACTTGATAGTGTGCTTTTGTTGGTGACCGGCAGTGATCCTTTTGCAATCAGATCTAATTATTATCTTTAAAATACTGTTTGTTATATTAATTCATGATCTTATCACATAATTTTTCTAAGTTTGGTGAAGGACAAACTTCCGAAATTTAAAGACTTGATCTTTATTAATTCCATTTGTACCTCTATTTTTTTTAAAAAAAAAGCAAGAAAAAGAAAGAGGGGGGTACGGTCAAAGTCATTTGTATATTTACTGTAGAGGACAAAAGTTCGAATTAATTTTTTGTATTGTTTTTCTGATTCTGTTATTCTGTAATAATGAAAATTGTTCTTTAGTTGAAATGAAAATTATATGCCAACAAAAGATATGTCCATCAGCAAAGATTACTAGCTTCCTATCTCCTTTGAGTAGCTGTGGTTAAATTTCAAGTTTGTTTCTCTAGCACGTAACTTAACCAGTGCACAGCTCAGCTATGCATTACTTTATGGGCAACATTCGTAGGTACCCACAAGTGAGGTCTACGTGTACGAAGTTACATTGACGTCCGACCATCTGTTCTGAGCGAGCGAGATGGCGCAGTGGTTAGACACGGAACTCGCATTCCGGAGGACGACGGTTCAATCCCACGTCCGACCATCCTGATTTAGGTTTTCCGTGATTTCCCTAAATCGCTCCAGGCAAATGCCGGGATGGTTCCTTTCAAAGGGCACGGCCGACTTCCTTCCCCGTCCTTCCCTAATCCGATGAGACCGATGACTCGCTGTCTGGTCTGCTTCCCCAAAACAACCCAACCCATATCTTCTGGGTGCTTCGCTTATTTCGTCGGGCAGTCTAATTTAACAAGTAGTCTAGAAGCATTCTGAGAACAATCCTGTCTTATCTCTGTAGTTTGACGCAAATACATTGCTAACTAGTAACAGGGTACCATCTTCAACAGAAAACAATTGCGATGGCTCCGTGTTCTGCGAATTGCTCAGTAGCTGGACAGTTAATTACAAATGCGAGTTACTAAGATAAGTAGTACCAAATAGATTATCTGTGAAACCCATACTGAGTTTTGGTGCCACGATATTTACCGAGCCACACACTCGTTGCAGGGCTGCTCATTCTACAGTATACAAATAACGAGTGTAAGTACAATATTTGTAGGAAATGTGCAGCTGGTTGTAACATTATTATTCTTCAGTGTTGAATTATAAGAATTAAGTAGGGTTCTATTACATAGAGAATATTCCGTATATTGAATGAATTGTACAATCTGCTCCAGCCACACAAAAGACGGATGTCTAGGAAACACATAAACTTCTTCGGTAATTCCTCCTGTTATCCTATTTCCGTTTCCTTCGATCATACTGTTCACCTATGTTAAGCCTCTGTACATACAGAAGGATCTAACCACGGAAGTACACCAGAGAAACGTCCTTGTTTCATCAGACCAACAAACTGACATACCGAAACCATTTGGCTATAAGGCACTCAGCTAACCCAACTGCAACAGGCGTTTAGGAATGAAAATAGATCACATTTTATCCCTTGAGCACATGTTAAAATCACAGTAGCCAAGATGTGAAATCACAGTGATATAATACGAATTTCTTGCGTTACACACTTGGATGCTTGTGCGGTGGCAATAACACCTACTTCTGAAGGTTGGGTAGTGGACAGCTAGGTATTGTATTCTAATGCGGCTCGGCAGGCGAACATTGCACTTGCGGACACTCAGACTCCATCACACAACGTAAAAGATAGTTGAAGCTGATCAGACCAGCCACTAACAACTACAGCTACAGTTACAGCATCACCAGCCTCGTAAGCTGTCCTAGAAGTGAAATGAAGCGCCACAGTTATTTGAGGACACAAAAATTCTGTCGTCTAGTGGAAAAATGAGTGAGGCAGTGTAGCATCGACATTGTCCTTTGTTTTTTCGTAAAGGATGCAGTATAATAGAACTCATCCCGCCTAGAAAACTGAACTATGTTTAATACGGAATGACGCTCACATGGAATCAGAGGTAATCAACTCTTCAATCGAGGATGACTAAGTCGCAGTGGTATCAGTGGTGTCCTTCATGGTCCTACCATTCTCATGAACTTTAAAACACACTTATTTTCCAAAACATTATGAATATATGATTAACAGCGTGCTGGTCCACTTTAAGGACACAGTACAGCAGCGAGTTCTCGTCTATGGGTTCGGGAAATCCTTCGTGGGTTTCCGTAAGAACGTAGCATCTGTGTATGAACACTTCACGCAGTTCCCGCAAATTACGCGCCAGTGATTTCGCGGCGCAGAGCAGACACCCGATAGCATCCCAGACATGTTCCATCAGGTTCAGCTCAGGCGTATCTGGTGGCCAGGTGTCAACAACACTTCACAGTCGTAGTCCTTAAACAACTACAATATTTGTAAATAACTATAATATTTGTAGCACATGTGTTTCGGGACGGTTTTGTCCACTTATCACAAATACCGTGGACTTACAGATCTGTGTCGTGTGTGTTCCTTATGTGCCTATGCTATTAGCGCCCGTTTTGTGTAGTGCCACGTTGTGTAGCTCGACATTCTGCAATTATCCTTAATTTCTACATCTACATCTACATCTACGTCCATACCCCGCAAGCCACCTGACGGTGCGTAGCGGAGGGTACCCTGAGTACCTCTATCGGTTCTCCCCTCTATTCCAGTCTCGTATTGTACGTGGAAAGAAGGACTGTCGGTATGCTTCTGTGTGGGCTCTAATCTCTCTGATTTTATCCTCATGGTCGCTTCGCGAGATATACGTAGGAGGGAGCAATATACTGCTTGACTCTTCGGTGAAGGTATGTTCTCGAAACTTTAACAAAAGCCGGTACCGAGCTACTGAGCGTTTCTCGTGCCGAGTCTTCCACTGGAGTTTATCTATCACCTCCGTAACGCTTTCGCGATTACTAAATGATCCTGTAACGAAGCGCGCTGCTCTCCGTTGGATCTTCTCTATCTCTTCTATCAACCCTATCTGGTACGGATCCCACTCTGCTGAGCAGTATTCGAGCAGTGGGCGAACAAGGGTACTGTAACCTACTTCGTTTACGGATTGCATTTCCTTAGGATTCTTCCAATGAATTTCAGTCTGGCATCTGCTTTACCCACGATCAACTTTATATGATCATTCCATTTTAAATCACTCCTAATGCGTACTCCAAGATAATTTATGGAATTAACTGCTTCTAGTTGCTGGCCTGCTATTTTGTAGCTAAATGATAAGGGATCTATCTTTCTATGTATTCGCAGCACATTACACTTGTCTACATTGAGATTCAATTGCCATTCCCTGCACCATGCGTCAATTCACTACAGATCCTCCTGCATTTCAGTACAATTTTCCCTTGCTACAACCTCTCGATACACCACAGCATCATCAGCAAAAAGCCTCAGTGAACTACCGATGTCATCCACCAGGTCATTTATGTATATTGTGAATAGCAACGGTCCTATGACACTCCCCTGCGGCACACCTGAAATCATTCTTGCTTCGGAAGACATTCTCCATTGAGAATGACATGCTGCGTTCTGTTATCTAGGAACTCCTCAATCCAAGCACACAATTGGTCTGATAGTCCATTTGCTCTTACTTTGTTCACTAAACGACTGTGGGGAACTGTATCGAACGCCTTGCGGAAGTCAAGAAAAACGGCATCTACCTGTGAACCCGTGTCTATGGCCCTCTGAGTCTAATGAACGAATAGCGCGAGCTGGGTTTCACACGACCATCTTTTTCGAAATCCATGCTGATTCCTACAGAGTAGATTTCTAGTCTCCAGAAAATTCATTATACATTATGAGCATGAGCGTAGTTGAGACATTTCATACAGATGTACACTTATTTTCTATAGTTTAAAAACGTCTGCACTATTATCCATCAGTGTATAAAATAAAATAATGACATTAAATCGCGGAGAACGAATACAATATTTTTTAATTAAATAGCTTCTGTTAAAGACTCAACCAGGAAAACAAAGAGCTGTTTGCAGCCACTTGGCAGCCATGAGATCAAAGTGCATCTTAGCCTTAAAATCTGATCTTGTTTTCTTTTCAGCTATTAGATGTCAGTACAATTGTTGTATGTATCAACTGGCCAATCAGATTTGTGTCTGCTTTAACTACTGAAATCTACACTTACTCCAACATTAAAAACCAGAACCACTGCTTTCCCGCTAGGTAACTTTGAAGGTTTTGACGCTACTGGTGTTCAGAGGCGGTTTTCAACCTGCTGTGTGATGAATATTATGTTAGAGATGTTTCTGAAAATTTCTTTGATTTATATTAATGGCTGCAACTTGAGCCATAGGGCAATCAGTATTTCCGGAGTCTCTACGAGTGCCTCGTAAATCAAACGCATTATCTCCTCCCACTATAAGAAGAATATAGAAGTGAGGTCCGAAGAACGTGCCGGTCAAGGTACTGACCCATCCCTTCCAATCCAACAACTGTCTGGACATTCTCTGACATCACTGTCAAAGTGTGGTCGGGCTCCGTCATGTTGGAACCAAAATCGCTGCCTTATTGCTACTGGGACAGTCCCCAACATTTTCGGTACAGCTTCACAGTGAAAAATGCGGTAATTTCCTCCGCCGAGTTTTTAATTAGAAATACAGACCATTCAGATGATGGAATAAAATGTTCTCGGGTTTCCAACCGCGTCAATTGCTTAAAACTACACGAGCTTTCGGCCAAGAACTCCTTGCCATTGTCAAGTGGGATGACTGTCAGTGGGCTGTTGGTGGGACCTTATATACGGTAGCTGCCGCCTGTGACGTCACTGGTGCCCGTGACATCGCCATATATGGGCATGTTTTGAGTCGGCGTTCGATGTGCCCTCTTCAACCGCGCGATCGTTGGATCCCACGCAGCTCTGAGCTGCAAGCCACTGTCTCTATTTAGGGTGTTTGAGGTAATTTTTATTTCAATAGCTTCCTTTATTAAACTGTCCCAGAAGTCATTAGTGCGAGTCACGACAGAGGTATCGTCAAATTTTATGTGGTGACCGTTTTCTAACGCATACTCAGCTAACGCAGATTTCTCTGGATAGCGTAGACGATAATACCTCTCATGTTCTTTCCTGCGTTGTTCCCCAGTGCGCACCGTTTGCCCGATGTACTTCTGGCCACACTCACAAGGTATTTTGTAGACTCCAGGTGTTCTGAGACCTAGTGCGTCTTTAACTGATCTCAGTAATTGACGGATTTTCGTTGGAGGCCTGAAGATTGATTTGATCTTGTGTCTTTTCAACAGGCGGCTTATCTTGCCCGACACAGGGTCACAGAATGGCAGCAAAGGAAGCTTCTTTTCCTGCTCTTCGTCGGTGGTCTTGTTCTGATATTTCCCAGAAATCACTTCCTTCACTTGTTGGGCGCTGTTCCCGAAAACCTTGCGTATGTGGCTCAGTTCATGGGGCAGGTTATCGTCGTCAGATATTACTCTTGCGCGATGCACCAATGTTTGTAATATTGTGCGCTTCTGTGCTGGATGATGATGGCTGGTAGTGTATAGGTAGAGGTCTGTGTGGGTGGGTTTTCTTTAGACGCGTTGGCCAAGGCACCCATTTCGTTTACTGTGGACAAGGACGTCGAGGAAGTGCAATGCATTATTTTTTTCCACCTCCATGTTGATGTATATATTACTGTTGATGCCACTGAGGTGTTCCAAAAACTCGTCTAGTTTCTCGCGTCCGTGTCGTCAACGTATCGAAAGAAACACTTCAGCTTCAATGGTGCAGTATCTATGGCAATATCCTCAAAATTTTCCATGAAGACGCTTGCAACAGCTGGAGCCAACGGGCTACCCACTGCTTCGCCGTCTGTCTGATCGTAATACTGGCCGTTGTACACGAAATTGGAGGACTTAAGTGTGTGCCTAAATAGCTCTACCACGTCACTTGCAAAGTACTGGGAAATTAAATCCAAAACGTCTTTGATAGGCACATTCGTAAACAGCGCCACTACATCAAAACTGACCATAATATCATCCTCACTAAGGCGTAGACGGTTGATTCTGCTGATAAATTCTGCTGAGTTTTTTATATGATGTTCGCAATGTCCCACATGTGGAGCGATGAGCTTGGGCAAGTACTTCACCAGCTTTAACTTCTTTATATTTCGTGTAAGATCTCTGACATCTACATGACTACTCTGCAGTTCACACTGAAGTTCCTGTCAGAGGATCTGTCAACCCACTTTCACTCTACCATGCTGGTCTCTTTATAGCGCACAGGAAAAACGAAATCTTAAATCTTTCTGTAGGATCTCTGATTACTGTTATATTGTTACAATGATCGTTTCTTTCTATGTAGATGGCTTCCAACAAAATATTTTTGCACTCAGAGGCGAACATTGGAAATTGACATTCCATCAACAGGTCTCCGAACAGTGAAAAACGCCTTTGTTTTAGTCGTTGCTTATCATATCCGTGACACTCTCTCTTGTATTTCAAGATAATAAGAGACGAGCTTTCGTTCTTGGAACTTTTTTATGTCCTCCATCAATCCTAAATTCCTTTGCTCGGTGTTTTTATCTCAAATGATGGAGATGAAGAGGGAATGTGTCACATTACAAATCAAAGTTTGGTGAAAAAAATATGTTGAAGTTCTTTATGATACCTCGCCAAAACTACAATATTTTAAGTTTCTGACGATTTGTTGGAATGCTACAGACCTCTCTAAGTGGAAGTGTTTGTGAAGGGAACATTGAAAAATTTTGATAAAGAAACCGAAAATGATAGAAATCGGAATTTATTTTTAATAAAAACTTTGTTGCCAATACTATGAGACGTGGTTAATACATACACCCTACTGAGCATTTTCCATTCTTTTTGAAGAACAAAGTGCGAAAATTTGTAACTTTTTGCGAACTTCAAAATTATGGAAGGTGGAAGGACTGCCAGCTGGCAGCTACGACATTAATGCATGAAATTCTTAAACTGTCATAACATTTGTACATAAAGATGAAAGAATATAGAATTTTTTCGTTATTCAGAAATTATTTTCTCCAAAAACGCATTCTAAATGTTCAAAAAATTTCATGGTACGTTAGTTGGTCACTGTATTTGGGGAATCTACAATCAGAGTGGGCAATACTTGTCTGTACAAAATCTGAGAAATTTTTTAGGTCAAAAAATCGTGGATACTTAGATATTTAAACTCATTGTTGATTTCAATTAAGTTTCATGCAAAACTGGTATTTCTGAATCCAAATACTTACTTTGCAACATTATAAGTAAGTGGGAAAACAATTCAAAATTTTGTTCAAAATCATTTTATAATCAAAAATGAGATACCGAATATTTATAACCATTTTTCTTTTTATGATATTATTCGCACATTATTATTGTTTTCTGTCATGATTATACTTCTGCATGACTTATCATGAATTAAAATTGATTACAATGTAACAATGAACTCGGCAAAGAGTTCATTTGTTCTTTTTCATTTGCTCCTCAATGAACTTGTACAGCCGAGCTCAATTTGCAAATGGACAAGGATGATCCAACAAGAGTAGTAGGCTACTTGGGAAATGCGAACTGTGCACTGATCTTCTGGTGATGGCGATTTGAAAGCATTAGCAGGACCATGAGGTGTCATAAATGAGACGGTTATATTTTATATGTCATGAGAGACACTTATTATCTGTCCCACCCACCACTGACTGTTACACATACAAGAAATGAAGTGGCTCGCTACAATGTTTCGTGGAGAACCGTTCTTGCAATGTATGAGCCACTCCGGTATGCAACCCCTTAGTGACTTGATTGAATTTCTACCACAGGTTTCATTGCAGACCACTCTCTTCTCTTTTTAAACAGAAATCACTTAATGTACTTTCATTTAGGTACAAATCCCGCAGCATCTCTTATAGCATCAACAGCTTAATGCTGGAGATTAAATGTTATTGCTAGGTGTTTACAGAGACCTCCTACCTCATCACATGCTGTTTTTTCACGACCTGTTACTGAAAATATCCATTCTTTTTCTTTCCTTAGTCCCTGTACTACAGTGTTGACCAAGCTCATAAAGCTGAAAGCGGATTTTAAAATGAGATGCGGCACCATCAGTCACATAGACATATTTGGGAAATGCATGATCTCTAGATGCTATATCATCAATTATCATGCTGACAGCGTAGCATGTATGTGCACTGTCATGAATGAGATCATCATCAACAATAGCGAAATAATGTGATGTTCCAAGGAAGTGAGAAACACATATGAATATTGTTATCTGTGACTGCGCCAGTGGTAACTTTGAATTTCGTTCTGCAATGCAACGGACCACCTGTCAGAAAAGTTTAATTGAAGAACTGATATGTCAGTATTCTGGAATCTGGCTTATTTTACTTCTACTATGGCCTGTCTCTGAATTCTCCAGCTATGAGCTTTCCTTTCATGACCCAATGCCTATCCTCTGTAACAAACTTAACTGGCTCTACTGTCCGCTTCACTGTCTCTTCTCCCCTTCCTCTCCGTCCCTCTCTAAACACACAATGCATATGTTATGTCATTGTCAGTGTCCTGAAGGTGTAATGCTTTAACAGTCATCACTTCAGCACCAGGATACTTTGCACAATCTTGTAACCAACATCTATCTTGCGGCTCTTGACATATACACAAAAGCATCAGGTCCATCTTTGCATACTACTTTCCTGTGACACTGCTTACTGCGAAACACATAAGTTTCAAGTTAGTGCAGTAAATACATGAGCACACTTCCTTCGGATTCTCCTTTTTTATTAGGATATTTGCTTTTCTTATTGATCTTGTCATATATTTTTGTACTTTTTTGACTTTTTCACTGTTTTCCCTAACAGAAATAACATCAGCCTGATTAGGACTTTGCCTGCTCCAATCTTCGTCATCACTCAGGTCATATTCCAGAGCAACAGTAGGCATATCTCTTGTGATGCAATCTTTGTCATCACTCAGGTGATATTCCAGAGCAAAAGTAATCATATCATCTCGTGACGAATGCCCACAGGAAGACTCTGGCATGCCGTAATACCTCCCTCATTCTCGATTTTACGAGCTTTTGAAATCAAATAATGTGAGGAATGGGGTATGTATAACTGTACCTTCTCAGTATAGGTGTCTGCTGAGATAGCAGTACTTTGGTTTTGAAACCACACATCCATCACATTTCGTGCGCCTGCGGATCTTCAGGTTCTGCACCAAGTGCATCTAATTACATACTTCACAAAATTTTGAACATGCTGCTTGTGTAAACCTTGTTTTTATTTCTTCCACTTTCCTTTTACATACTGTTTTCATCTTGTGCGTCTTACCTTTCCTGGATGTTTTAGGAAGGATGTAGAAGGGGCTGCAGCAGAAATGCTAACATTCAACATATTAACAACTTCAAACTCAGAAATACAAACATTTGCACTGACTTCTTCAGTTTCATATTCGAGTGGTGGTGATCGTTTAGGTAGATTGTCATTAGATTTCTTCTGGTAGTGAGTGTAACAATTCCTGCACAATCGATGTGATGCTAATACCATTACTTGAGAACCAAGATATTTGTGCAGTACCTCTAACAGATGTCCAACAACTGCGAAGTGCTTCTCACTTTTCTTAAACACCAACTTCTTGTGTCTTTTTTCATAGTCCACACACCTCACCCTTTCACTACTGTATTTCCTCACTGACATTGCGTCTAACAAAAAGTTCAAGCCGAACCCAAGACTCGAAGCAGAACGGTTTATTTTGCAAGTTCTCACTCTTTTTTTATAGAAAGAAGAGCGCTGGAAACAGAGCCCAACATGCGTATTTTACACTAGAAATTCAGTGCTGCGAAATATGCAGAAGTTGAAAAATTTTAGCATCCTTTAAAGAGAAAAATATTGTCCAGTGTGTTTGCATTGACCACTAACATAATAACCAAACAATATTTTATGTAATCCTCAAAGGTTTTTCGTTGGGGGTTTTCGACTAAATAATATATACTAAATAATCGTAAAAATGCATTTTTTTTAATTTTTTGTAATAAATATTTACATAATACAGACAGCTGGAGTAGAGAAGATACTGTTTATAATTACATCAGAAGTATCGGGTAAAATGACAGAAAAGATAACGTTCTGTGAAGATCCAAATTAGAAAAAAAATTTAAGTGGAAAAACTAACATAAATTCAGTATTTTCGTCTTAAATTTATAAATTAAAGGAATCTCAAAAGTATGCGAGTGTTAACTAAATTTCAGCACACTTAGAGGCATCTTTAATGTAAAACGCCTGCCAGGTCTCCAATACTTTTGGTTTATTAGTTATATTTTTTTCTGTACTCTTTTAATAGTTATTTACAAAATATACATTTCAGAGGGGCGTATCATTTACAAAAATTAAGGTAAAATGAAAATAGTTTATTTGTTAACACTTATGATGTAGAGGTCTAATATATGTTTTTCCAGAGAAATTCATGACCACAAGTTGACATGACCTGTACGATTTGAACTGAAATCACCCTGTTGTATAGTATCTTCTTCTTCTATCGGTAGACAAAATGAGGGACTTGTTGGTTATATGTAAACAGCTAGATGTATAATATGGGGAATCTTATGTGTGAACTTACCTGCTCGTTAAAGAGCTCAGTTTATTTTTCCTTTTGTCTTTGTTATTGTTTCTTGTCCTGTATAGGATAGTCTCCTTAGGTCTGTAAGTTAACTAAATAAATATTTTGTATTATTTAAATGTGTCAGATAATATATCCTGTTAATAGTTTCGATTATTTTTGCCGATGTAGGAGAAAATCTTAATTTTTTGCGTTATAACACCACACTGTCTCGGAAGAAATGCTGTGTGTGTCCGCACCATATTGTCTCGTCGATGCCACATCGTCTCGTAACGTCCAGCACGTGCCACGCGACCAAAAACCAACCTCAAGCAAATATTTTGCATATATTGTCCTCACCTGTCTTGCCTACATTACTCGAATAGACCATGAACACATTTACACCATTATGTAGCAATCTGTCTCGTCTTGCAATTTTATTTTACTCATATTTAAATCATTAACAATATTTCTCCATAAAAAATTACCTTACAGCAACATAAGACTCGTTAATTACAATGACCTTAAATACATATCACTTGCTTATCACTGAGAAAGGTTGTTATTTCCTGTGGAACTATTAAATACTTACTTCCATCTGCCGAGATAAGCGATAAGCAAATCCAGCAAATGTAGTGTTGAATGTTGGGCTCTTTAAGGTTCCCTTTCTGCGCAGCGACCGTCGAATATAAAATTATAAAGAATGTATCAACCTGTCGTGGAAACATAATTTATTTATCTTTTTGCAAATGGGTTTATGCTAGAAATCTGCCAAGGACAGTACTTCTACTTATGGCATGTATCGGTTAGAAAAATGCACCGTGATGACTGATATCCGTCTAAATCGATTTGCAACAAGAGGAATAAATTAGGTTTCCGCGACTGGTTGCTACATTCTTTATAATTTTTTAAAAGCAGTGTTGTCCAGCGGCAAGACTGCACACAGGAGGGACACTCCATCGCCATCTCGATGAGTGCCCTTTGTGCATAACAGCATCACAATGGATGTATCCGTGTTTGGAGGCTACCAGAGGATCTGACTTCGGCAGACTGCACTTGTCATAGTCATTCAGGCCCAGAACTTGGCGCGATGGCATTTGGTGCCATTGTGTATACAACACGAGAATCTGTGGTTCATACAGCCGGTGACTTGGACAACAGTTTTATATTTCTGAAGTGTTAAGGACAAAGGCAATACTCTGTATTCGAGGTCTACATAACGTTATCTTTCAACAAAACAAAAGAAGACCGCATGTTGCGCTTTCTGTCCTGACCTACCACACTAAAGAGGGTGTTCGACTGTGGACCTGCTCAACACATTCGCCAGATCTCTCTCGCAACGGGTGGTCGTGAGGTGCAGAGACACTCGATACGCTACTATAAGCCAGCCACTCATACTAATGAACGGTGGCAATATAGTCGGAGCAGTATGGAATTATGTACCCGTGTCTGTCATCCAAGCTCGTGTCGTAATTTTAACGTAAACCACTCCGTCATTCATAACGCCTCTCTTGTAATGCCGCCCAATAAAGCTTTTGCGTCGACTAAACGATTTCGTGACGAAACGCACCGCTATTCGTTCGATATCTATCTCTCCTATCAGTCATACCTGGTAATACTGAGGAACAATATCAAGAATCGGTCGAAAAAGCATCATAAGCTACATTCCGACTGCTTTTCCTACTATTTGCTTTATGTGCTCATCCCACTTAAGGTCACTCTGAATAGTTACTCCCAGATATTTTACGGTAGATAATATTTCCAGCATTTTCTAATTAACAGTGTAATTTTATGGTAATGGATTTGTTTTTCTGTGTATGCGTAATATGTCCCACTTATTTACGTTCAAGGTCACTGCCAGTGCCTGCACCAGTCATCAATGCGCTGTAGTCATTTTGCAAGTGGATACTATCTTCTGCTGTTACTACTTTCTTAGGGGCAACTAGATCATCCCTGTACATCCTTAAAAAGTGTCCCACGCTTTTACTAGATCATTTAAATACAGAACCGGTCCTATTGCACTTCCTCGGGGTACTCCGGAAGCTAACTTTACACCCGTCTATTTTGTTCCTTCAAGAGGGACGCGTTGAATTCTGTATTCAAGGAAGTACTGGATCCAGTCGAAAATCTGCTCCGATACTTTCTTTTAACGTAACAGCAGTGTGGGATCGTGTAAAATGCCTTTCTGAACTCAAGGCATACGGAATCAGTCTGGGCGCCGTTGTCCACGGCGGTATAGATTTCATGGAAGAACAGAGCCAGCTGAGCTTCGCAAGATCTCTGTTTGCGGAGTCCATATTGACTCCTATAGACGAGATTTTCGGTCTCAAAAACGTCGCCGCTAGGTACCCTTCGTTGCTCCTGTCATTTGCGATAAACAGCCGCCAGAAGGGCAGACTTTTCATGCCACCGTTCCTGCTGGTAGGGCAGTTATAATGGGCATGGAAAAGCATTTGACTCAGTACCACGCCTATGACTATTTTCGAAAGTACGATCGTAAGGTGTGACTGTATGGGAGATACGTTCATATATATGTAACAGAGCTTCGTCTCTTGGATGGAGATTCATGGAGAAGTAACTTCAAATGGGTTCTAAAGAACTGTATTGGGACACTTGCTGTTCATGTTAAATATTAATGTCCATACTGGCAATAAAATAAAAGGAAAAGCGCAGCATGTAAGAATTACACAAATGGTACGGAAATCACTAAAAGTGCTGTACGTGTTTTAGAAAAAAATGGGTAAGTTGTTCAAAGAAAAGAGCTTCATAAACTGAGCAAGTCAATAACGCGTTGATTAAGCTGTGTTTCTTACCTAAGCTGTTATTCTACTTGGCATTGATACAGTTGTTGGATGTCCAAATTCTGTCCGATTGACCATTTAGGTCGTCAAAATCCCGAGCTGATTGGAGAACTCTATCCATAATGCTGCAGACGTTCTCAATTGGGTAGAGATTCGGCGACCTTGTTGGCCAAGGTAGGGTTTGCCAAGTACTAAAACAAGCAGTAGAAACTCTCGCCGTGGACGGATGGGCATCATATTGCTGAAATGTAAGCCCAGGATGGCTTGCCATGGAGGGCAACAAAACAGGGAACAGAATGTCGTCGACCTACCGCTATGCAGTAAGGGTGCCACGGATGACAATCAAAATGGTCTTGGTGTGAATTGAAATGGCGCCATAGACCATTGCTCTTGGGTGTCGGGCCATAAGAAGGACGGCAGTCAGTTTGGTATCCCACTGCTGTCTGGATCGTCTCCAGATGCGCCTCCGCTGGTCATTGGGGCTCAGTTCGTATCGAGACCCATTGCTGAAGTCATTTCTCCTCCATTCAATGAAATCCCAAGCCATCCTGTGCCTATATTTCAGCAAGACATTTCCCGCCTGCCCAGGGCAAGAGTTTCGACTGCGTGTCTTCATGCTTGCCGAACCCTAATCTGGCCAGGAAGGTCGCCAGATCTCTTCCAAATTGGGAACGATTGGACCATTATGGATAGGGCCCTCCATCCAGCTAGGACGCTCTACCGCTCCGATTGGCGCTCTATTCTTCAGGAGGACACGCAACAACTCTATCAATCAATGCCGAACCAAACAACTACTTGCATAAGGCCCAGAGTTGGACCAATACGTTATTGACTTGCTTTCACTGAATATGTCTTCCATTTTATTCTGAAATTGTGATCATTTGTTGGTTTTATAATTTCCTCGTCGTGCGTCATTTTTTTCTTAGAGTGTATCTCTAATGAAGTGCTGTCTGAATTAAAACTACGGAAATAGTCAGGCAATAATATTTCAAAGCAGTGCAAGGATTGACGACTGGTTTTAAATGTCCAGAAATGTAAAATGTGCAGTTCGGAAGACCAAAAAACCTCGTTTACTATGGCTGCAATATCAGCGTGACACAAATAGAATCGGTAAACTCATATAAAAACTTGCATGTAACAATTTGTAGGGATATGAAATGGTACAATGAGATAGGCACAGTTATACGTAACGCAGAGGGTAGACGTCGGTTCATTGGCGGATTACTAGCGAAATGCAGTCAGTCTACACAGAAGGTTGCTTGCGTGCGACCCATCCTACAATACTGCTCGAGTGCGTGGGATCTGTAACGAATTGGAGTAACAGGGAATATTGAAAGCATTCAGAGAATGGCAGCAAGAATGATCAAAGGTTTATTTATCCCACGGCAGAGAGCCACGGAGATGTTGAAGGAACCGAAGGTAGACGCAAACTATCCGCAAAAAGTCTGTTTGAAGAACCAGCTGTTAGTGATGAATTCAGGAATACACTACCATCCTGTCCGTTCTCTCACGTAGTGACTTCGAAGGTCTACTATAATAATTACAGCCCACACAGGTGCGTTTAAACAGCCGTTGCCCGCGCCCTCCCTACGTTAACGGAACTGGAAAAAGCTCTAATAACTGATACAACGTGAAGTGCCCTCTGCTATGCACTTCGCAGTATATACGTCTAGAAGTAGACGTACCGTAAACCGGAGTGACTTTGTGCCCCATTAAAGGTATTCGTCAAAAAAATTTTATCTAGAGAGAAGTTTTTGGTAAACCCTCGAAGTGCATGCAACTTAGAGCTTATTTTACCAAAAATATTGCCAGAAACTTGGCACAGTCATCTCATGGGGGGACGGGCGGTGGGAGGGGTGAAGAGGATAAGGGATTGTCTGTATCTTGGGTTTTTCAATGCTATACAGTGAATGCCCAGATACCAACCACCTAAAACGTAACTTCGTGACAATACAAGACGAAAACTCTTAAAAAAATTATTTTATTGTACATTTAATGTATTATTACAGATTTTACAGATCTAGTCGGATATATTTTTAAAAAAAATTCAGGAATGCAAAAGAAGAATGACACTCTGCGGCCCATCAGTCGAGAAACACATTTACATTGACCAGCAAATCCAACAACGAAAATGGAAAATCATAATCACACATTGTCACAGTGTGTGGTGCAAACATATCCTCCTCTTTTTTAAAATGTAGTTTGTCTACCCAGTGATGCTTGATGATTTACGCGCAATTTGTTCACGATGGTATTTCAGGAATACCATGTTTGTAGGCTGCTGCATGAATTGATATTTTCTTCCCACGAATACCTTTAGGCGTATTCTCCAACAGATCGTCAGTGTAGCTGGCATAGAAAGTGGAATATCTGTGACTTTTTATATGGCCGTGGCGTCTTTTGCAACATATCGTCTACAGTAAATTGGTATTATGAATATCGGTACAAAGCCTTAATGGAAACGTGACACAAAGTCACCCTGGATCTTTAATTTTTAACATCTATCGCCAATGTGCCGAAACTATCAGTAAGAAAACATTCATGTTTTGAAATGAACCTAATGAATAATGTCGCAAAACTATATACTAAGCAGAACTTGTTGATATTCTTCCTTCCAGGAGACTGAATAGAAACTTTCTGAGAAACAAGCTCGCACTGCAGAATACTCAGACTACTGTAGACTGTCTGGTGCTACCATCGAAAGTAGGAAGCAAGTAATGAACACATCTGCGCATGGCAGCACTATCCCGCAAAGATCTGGATATTTCTAGTGGGGACACTAAAATTGTAGGTCGAGCTTGTTCGAAAGAAACTGAGAATGGCCAAAATCCATCTAAGCACCACAAAATCGTCCCAGGTTCTGGTTGGTGCGAACCGACATCCACAGAAAATGGGATACAGGGTGAACTTTAATAGAACCAACAAACTGCATGGACGGACTGCTGATTGGAAACGGAGGAAAAAATGTGCTAGGAACATGTGTCCGGAAATGGACAGTGTGCGTACATCGACAACAAATCGTTCCGGACCATAGAACAGAGCTGCATCGCATTCACATTACAGCATATGTTCAAAGTGGCCCCATGGGATACACTGCACTTGTTCATACGTCGCAAAGGGATCCCTACACTCTTTCGCACGTTCCGGCCTCGCTGCAAATTGTGTCACAGGCGCCGTGAACATGCTGGTGAAAGGTCTGCACATTAGGAGCAGGTCCAGAATACACACCGCTTTTCAGATGCCCCCAGAGGTAAAAATCCAAGGTGTTTGAGTACTTTAATCTATGAGGGCCCTCCGCGTCCTATCCAACGGTCGGGGACAGCGAACTTTAAAGCGGAAGTGGAGTGGTGTTCCATCTTGTAGAAACCATGTAACCTGCTGTATTGCCAAAGACACATTTGAAGCAACCTAGGCAGAGTATCCCACAGGAATTCCAGGTACGTCCCCCCATCGAGGCTTTCTCGAATAATAACCGGTCCAATTGCGTGGTCGCCAAGAATCCGTGCCTACACTGCCTACACTTCGATCCTGAACCGATGCTGATTACACGCCTCAAGCATTCCTCGAGGTTGGCTGTAGCGCGCAGATCACGATTATGGAGACTGATGGTGCCTCTTCTGGGAAAGGTTGCTACGTCAGTTAATACCTTAATTGTGATGATGTAGTGCAAGAACCAACGGCAAAGTCCTTCTCGTACAGGGAAATCCGCTGATATAGTCAGTGTACTCGCTGCAGATAATAGGGACAACAGCGATTGTCATGCAGGATACACGTAATCGTACTTTGGATTACCTCATGTTGGCGGGCCACCTGCCTGGAGCTTGTACTAAGGTTAAGTTCAGTATCTTATAGAAAACATTCCAAATCTGGTGTACGTACAGACTGCCGGCAACCTGCACTTCCTTCTTTCAGAAAGGAGCCTTGATCACACAATTGCCTAAAAACAGCTTGAAATGTTGTATGATGTGTCTGGTGTCTGTGAGGGCACTTGTTCTGGTGTAGCTGTGCTGTCTCTCGACCATTTCTATGTGCTTGGACGTTAACGAACACCATCTCGGCTTGTTCCCGACATGAATACCGGACCATTCTGCTACTTACAGTATGCTGGTTCCGAGAACCTGCAACACACATGGAACACGCAGCACATAGTTCTAGGCATTGTCGATATCCAGTGCTGTCCATCGTATGAAGCATCCCCAACTCTCTTGTGATTCCCTTTTTAGGTACTCCACGTCGACGTTTGCTCGTGGATGCGTATCGTCGGTAGGTTTTCCGGCTTTACTTCCCGACGTGACAGCGACGACTCTCCGATGAGTTGCGGGCCTTGTGTTTTGCTATTACTGCGAGTCTTGCAAATATCGCTTTTATTTAGTAACTTGCCCGGCTAAAACTCTCCCCTTGTTATGATTAAGACAGCCAGCGTCACCTTTCGGAGGGAGTGGCGGACGTCAACGAGTCACAAAAGTTCATATTAAGCAGTCCGTAAAACACGTAAACGTTCACTTTAGTTAGCGTGTTAGTTAATGCCTACGCTTTCCGCTAGATGGAGCTGACTTCCTGCTGAATAGTTTTGGTTCCGTAAAACCTTCACTGATTAATACTAAGTAAATGAAATAGGTACAACGCTCTTGTATTTCACTGTCACTCTATATTCAAGGATTAAGACGGTGATGGATGATGGTCTATTTAAAAGGTTCCTAGCCTGGAGGAATATAAATAGTCCGCAAATGCCGATATGCACTCGCTCTACGTCCAGATTCGCAACTAACGGCGCACGAAACTTTCAAAAATCCACACTTTAATATCTGAATACCGGTACCTCTGAATTCACTCGTATCAGCAGATAATTTGAGTTTCTGTCGTCTATATGTCCGTAAAGTTCCAATCTAGCACTAAAGTCCTAAAATGCCCTTAACACTCCGTTGCTACCAGCAGTCACAGATCGTACACTACATCACTTTTAATCTCTGTTATATTCTAGCATTTTATCGTGAATCTTAACACGATAAAGTCCAATCTAATTATTGTCTCGCTGACTGACACGGGTTCCCCGCCCTTTAACGAAACAATCAAGGAAAAAAGGCGGCAATAATGACGATCAGGCCATTTTATAGGTTTTCAATCACAAGAGTGTAACGTCACTGCCTTATCTATGACGGAACTTCCGTGGCTTTGCTGTACTTAGACGTTAAACTACTTTCTGACATACTATAATTTTGATCTGCAATTACCGAACTCTTATTCTACACTATTTTCCCCTCTAAAAATTCGGTTCTTAATTTTAAATTATTCTTTCTATAGCTTTTATCACTGTAAACTGAACCGAGGTGTTACACGTGGCGAAGACACACTTCCGGAGACAGCTTGATAAGACCTTTTTTTCCAGTGAGAAATCCGTCCGTATATAGGAATTGATAAGGAAAAAACGAAATAGGTAGCGCTTTGGAGAAGTGTGGATTTTTTTTAGGAAAGCAAATGTGAAAGCTCTGTAAGAAGACGCGGGAGGTAAGCCAGAGTGCAGAGCTCATTCGGGCCGGCACGGCTCGGACACGGCGTTAATTCAGACGTGCGGCGTGGGACGGCCTCCCGCGGCGCAGAACAGAAGTAAAGTCCCCCGCGGGGTCGCGACCGTATTCAGACTCGGCGCGAGAGGTCGCCTGCGCAGTCTGCGAGCGACCACCCCCGACGAAAACAGAGGACTGTGGGACGCTGTGGGGCGGGTCCGAGCGACAGCGCCGCCCTAACAATGCGAAAATCTGACACGTTGATTAGTCGCGCGATACCCGCTGCACAAAGCGCGCTGCCCATTGTCTCCGGGCGGTGGGCGTTTATTTGGGTGACTTGTCAGTCGCGCCGCGCCGTACGCTGCTGATATACGGCCGAGCGCGGCCGACGCTCGCGCCGGAGATACGTGCGCTGCGCTGCGCCGTGTCGTTAAGTCCCGCGCTGACGCGAGATCCTCCACCGCTGCATAGGCGATATATTGTCGACAGATTGGATCGCCGCTGCCTCTCGCGCGGGCCAGATGCGCGCCCCCGGAGTGGGAGCTGTGGCCTGTCACGGCCCTGCCTACTGCCTCCAGAGCAGTCCGAGCAATCACGCTGCTCGCCAGCTGCTGACGAGGAAACACTGTGATGTTTCCATCAGACGCGAGACGTTCTTTTTCGAGCTTTTTTTCCTGTTAAAAGTGACTGCACTGAGTCACCCACAGCGCAAGCAAGCTAGTCAATTAAAACTGGTGCAGAGGGCGAGCTACCGATGATTGTGTAGAGTTAAACAGCAGGGGTTGCAGTAGCAGATGACCCGTGTAGGAATGGGGACTTGTTCGCTTGTCCTAAGTCTCACTTCTGCGATGCTTGGCACTCTTGCGGTAATAAGCAGCTTTTCGCAAGTAACATAAAGCACATTAACCATTTGTCTCCTGTTTACCAGCGAGCGAGGTGGCGCAGTGGTTAGACACTGGACTCGTATTCGGGAGGACGACGGTTCAATCCCGCGTCCGGCCATCCTGATGTAGGTTTTCCGTGATTTCCCTAAATCGCTCCAGGCAAAATGCCGGGATGGTTCCTTCGAAAGGGCACGGCCGACCTCCTTCCTCATCCTTCCCTAATCCAATGGGACCGATGACCTCGCTGTCTGGTCTCCTTCGCCAAACAAGCCAACCCATCTTGCGGTAATAAGCAGCTTTTCGCCGGTGACAAATGGTTCACATGGCTCTGAGCACTATGGGACTTAACTTCTGAGATCATCAGTCCCCTAGAACGTTTTTTTTTTTTTTTTTTGGGTCCTGAGTCTACTGACTGGTTTGATGTGGCCCGCCACGAATTCCTTTCCTGTGCTAACCTCTTCATCTCAGAGTAGCACTTGCAACCTACGTCCTCAATTATTTGCTTGACGTATTCCAATCTCTGTCTTCCTCTACAGTTTGTGCCCTCTATAGTTCCCTCTAGTACCATGGAAGTCATTCCCTCATGTCTTAGCAGATGTCCTATCAACCTGTCCCTTCTCCTTATCAGTGTTTTCCACATATTCCTTTCCTCTCCGATTCTGCGTAGAACCTTCTCATTGCTTACCCTATCAGTCCACCTAATTTTCAACATTCGCGTATAGCACCACACCTCAAATGCTTCGATTCTCTTCTGTTCCGGTTTCCCACAGTCCATGTTTCACTACCATACAAAGCTGTACCCCAGACGTACATCCTCAGAAATTTCAAATTAAGGCCGGTATTTGATATTAGTAGACTTCTCTTGGCCAGAAATGCCTATTTTGCCATAGCGAGTCTGCTTTTGATGTCTTCCTTGCTCCGTCCGTCATTGGTTATTTTACTGACTAGGTAGCAGAATTCCTTAACTTCATTGACTTCGTGACCATAAATCCTGATGTTAAGTTTCTCGCTGTTCTCATTTCTACTACTTCTCATTACCTTCGTCTTTCTCCGATTTACTCTCACACCATACTGTATACTCATTAGACTGTTCATTCCATTTAGCAGATCATTTAATTCTTCTTCACTTTCACTCAGGATAGCAATGTCATCAGCGAATCGTATCATTGATATCCTTTCACCTTGTATTTTAATTCCACTCCTGAACCTTTCTTTTATTTCCATCATTGCTTACTCGATGTACAGATTGAAGAGTAGGGGCGAAAGGCTACAGCCTTGTCTTACACCCTTCTTAATACAAGCACTTCGTTCTTGATCGTCCACTCTTATTATTCCCTCTTGGTTGTTGTACATATTGTATATGACCCGTCTCTCCCTATAGCTTACCCCTACTTTTTTCAGAATCTCGAACAGCTTGCACCATTTTATATTGTCGAACGCTTTTTCCAGGTCGACAAATCCTATGAACGTGTCTTGATTTTTCTTTAGCCTTGCTTCCATTATTAGCCGTAACGTCAGAATTGCCTCTCTCGTGCCTTTACTTTTTCTAAAGAACTTAGAACTACTTAAAGCTAACTAACCTAAGGACATCGCACACATCCAAGCCCGAGGCAGGATTCGAACCTGCGACCGTAGCGGTAGCACGGTTCCAGACTGTAGCGCCTAGAACCGCTCGGCCACCCTGGCCGGCTGCAGGTAACATACAGGCACATTAACCGTTTGTCTCCTGTTTACCACCGAGCGAGGTGGCTCAGTGGTTAGACACAGGACTCGTATTCGGGAGGATGACGGTTCAATCCCGCGTCCGGCCATCCTGATTTAGGTTTTCTGTGATTTCCCTACATCGCTCCAGGCAAAATGCCGGGATGGTTCCTTTGAAAGGGCACGCCCGACTTCCTTCCCCATCCAATGAGACCGATGACCTCGCCGTCTTCTTCCCCAAACAGCCCAACCCAACCTTCTCCTGTTTACCAGTGTAGCACAGCGTACAGCAGTCTACGACGCGTATCGCTGGGAATTAATTTTAATAACGTATGTTGAAAGGGAGAAAAACTGTCATCAGTCACTTTTGTTTGGTACTTTACACTACTATTTGTAAACAATAAATCAGTCAGAAATAATATTTTGGAACATGTCATGATAAGAGTAAATGTAGGACAGCGGAACCATTCAGTGTTACGCAACGCTCAGACAATGTGAAGCTGTCATACGAAGTGGAAACGTGTAATCAAGTGCCACTACGCCTTTCCAACATCACGGACTATCTACATGTGAGTGCGCTCAGAGGATTGATGTCCAGGAGGTAAGTCTGTCATTTCGTGACATTGCTGCTCGTACATGGCACACTGCTTCAATACTGAGGGGAGTGTGAAACGAGTGGAGAGAAGAGAGCCGCAAACTGCCCCAACACGGTACTGGATGACACATTGTGACCACATTGCGAGATGACCTCCATCTTGTCCGCTTGCCCATAACGGACAGTACAGGATCGCCACAGATCGAGCTCGGTGTTGGAGTACTGCACTGGGTTTATACATGTCTGCGTCGATGGCAAGATGCCGTCATCTGTAGGATGGACTGGAAACAGGTATGCCATTTCTTCAGCTCCCACTGATCAGAACCCACGAACACCGAGGATTCCAATTGGCACGTAAACGTCGACACTGGCATGTTGAGTACCAACATGTAATGCATTCGGATGTGTCCCCTTTCATTTGTGCTACATTGATGCCCGCATATGCGTTCCGCGACTCTGTGGTGAACACGATCGGGTAGACACTCTGTTACTGAGCAGCCAAGTGGACAAGTGCCATGTGTGATGGGTCGGGGCGCCATTGCTTGTAATACGCAATCTCATCTCTTACGTCTTGAGGGCAATCTGAAAAGTTAACGCTGCATCAGGGAAGTTGGCCTGAGGAACTTTCCCTCCTGCATTCCTTTCCGTATGTCATATTTCAGCAGCACAACCAATGGCCACATGAAGTGGGGAATGTGCAACCCTTCTTCGAAAAACGACGGGTACCTCTGGTTTACAGGCCTGCCAGTTTGTCTGACATGACGCCCATCTAACATTGTCTGGGATATGGCCAGTCGGTAACTTCTTCGTTCAGGTCCTCCTGCAGCCACAGATGATGCTCTGTGGACGCGTCTACAAAACGCGTGGCAAAGTATTCTTCAGCAGCGTATTCAGGTGCTCTTCGGTTCCATGCCACGACATCTAGCAGCTCTGATTGCAGCATGTGATGACGCAACTCCATACTGAATTTCCAAGGTGCATTAAATGCTAATCATTTGTGCAGATTCATGTCCCTAATCACTGAAATAAATTTCTTTATGGTCACATCTCTTAGTCCCGCAGTTATACTTTTACTAGACAGTCATGTATTTTTCCTTCACCAGTTTCTGGTTGGTTTGCCCATCTTTAGATGAGGTCCAGGTTACTTTGCAATATGGCTGTATGGTTGTGAGATGTCGAAGCCAACGAATGTGAAAACATAAAACCTGGTTATGGCGACAGATTGAACTGCCTGACGTATAACGTAGGTTCTAATATGACAATTCGGCAGTAAGTGGCCGAAACCAACGAATATATACGCAAAATCGTTGGATATGGTGACAGACTGATTTGTACCTTAGCCAGAGGCTTACCTTTAGCTGGACTGTGACAGTTGGGCTGTGAGTTGGGGAAGCCAACGAAAATGAAAGCATAAACATCTGAAATTTCTTAAGCTTCTCATAAATATCAACGCATTCCATTTCCGCACAAGTGTCACAACCTCGTAGAAATGTACGTTGAGTGAAGCAAGCCCTGCTCATAATTTATGCAGTAGCCTCTAGCTCTAACAGCTAACGACATGAATATAATCATACGTAGAAACTTGAACAATATAGAAACCTGAGAAAGAGTCTCAGTAACCATAGAAAGACTCCACAGTGATACGTAAGTCTTTAAGGAGCACAATTTATTAATAAAAAATGGGGATCGTATGGCGAAACACATCAACCACTAGAGTTTACGAAGATGCACGATGTTCTGTTCAAAGTTATAATCATATCAAAGAGAGGTGGCCTGCAGAGGCATCGGACAATCCAAGCACGACTCAGAAGCTGCCGTTCTAGCTTTCATCTGCTACCAAGCTAGCCCGTCTATTTATGAAGTAAGACTTCTGTAAAGTTTTGGTGGTAGAAAATGAGGTACTGGCGGAAGTAAAGCTTGGGGGGGGGGGGGGGGGGGGGGGAGCTCCTGAGTCACGTTTAGATAGCTAAGACGGTAGGGCATTTGCCTGCGAAAGGCAACGGCAGCATATTCTAGTCCCGGGCCAGCACACAGTTTCGATCAGCTGGGAACTTTCGTTCATTATGTTGTTCAGACTGAGACAAGTCGGTATTTCTTACACGTATGAGGCGAAGAGATGTTTACGTTATTGTGGCGATTCCACGAATTTGTTCGTCAATACTGAATGGCCTTCAACAGTAGAAGAAAGCTAAATACACTACTGGCCATTAAAATTGCTACACCAAGAAGAAATGCAGATGATAAACGGGTATTCATTCGACAAATATATTATACTAGAACTGACATATGGTTATATTTTCACGCTGTTTGGGGACATAGATCCTGAGAAATCAGTACCCAGAACAACCACCTCTTGCCGTAATAACAGCCTTGATACGCCTGGGCACTGAGTCAAACAGAGCTTGGATGGCGTGTACAGGTACATCTGCGCATGCAGCTTCAACACGATTCCACAGTTCATCAAGGGTAGTGACTGGCGTTTGTGGCGAGCCAGGTGCTCGGCTACCATTGACCAGACGTTTTCAGTTGGTGAGAGATCTAAAGAATGTGCTGGCCAGGGCAGCAGTCGAACATTGTCTGTATCCACAAAGGCCCGTACAGGACCTGCAACATCCGGTCGTGCATTATCCTGCTGAAATTGAGTGTTTCGCAGGGATCGAATGAAGGGTAGAGCAACTGGTCATAACACATCTGAAATGTAACGTCCACTGTTCAAAGCGCCGTCAATGCGAACAAGAGGTGACCAAGACGTGTAACAAATGGCATCCCACACCATCACGCCGGGTGATACGCCAGTATGGCGATACGAATACACGCTTCCAATGTGCGTTCACAGCGATGTCGCCAAACACGGATGCGACTATCATGATGCTGTAAAATTAACCTGGTTTCATCCGAAGAAAAGGACGTTTTGCCATTCGTGCACCCAGGTTCGTCGTTGAGTACACCATCGCAGGCCCTCCTGTCTGTGATGCAGCGTCGAGGGTAACCGTAGCCATGGTCTCCGAGCTGATAGTCCATGCTGCTGCAAACGTCGTCTTACTGTTTGTGCAGATGATTGTTGTCTTGCAAACGTGCCCATCTCTTGACTCAGAAATCGAGACGTGGCTGCACGATCCGTTACAGCCATGCGGATAAGATGCCTGTCATCTCGACTGCTAGTGATACGAGGTCGTTGGGATACAGCACGGTGTTCCTTATTACCCTCCTGAACCCACCGATTCCATATTCTGCTAACAGTCATTGGATCTCGACCAACGCGAGCAGTAATGTCGCGATATGATAAACCCCAATCGTGCTAGGCTAAAATCCGACCTTAATCAAAGTCGGAAACGTGATGGTACGCATGTCTCCTCCTTACACGAGGCATCACAACAACGTTTCACCAGGCAACGCCGGTCAAGTACTGTTTGTGTATGAGAAATCGGTTGGAAACATTCCTCATGTCAGTACGTTGTAGGTGTCGCCACCGGGGCCAACCTTGTGTGAATGCTCTGAAAAGCTAATCATTTGTATATCACAGCATCTTCTTCGTGTCGGTTAAATTTCGAGTTTGTAGCACGTCATCTTCGTGGTGTAGCTATTTTAATGGCCAGTAGTGTAGAAGAGTGATATTCACTGTTCATTAACATTCAGGTGACCACCTGTAAAAGCCCACATAACCACCTTATTCGCACAGACCGTCACGAGATGTGCAAGAAGAGAGTCAGTGAGGTTTTGAAAAATATTGACAGGGATCTGAAGCAATGCCGACTCCAGCGCAGTGGCCAGGCGGTATCATAGATTCTCGATCTGGTTCAATTCCGGGTCTCTGGTGGCCATGGGAGTACAGTAAACCCATCGTGGTGCTCTTCAAACTACGCACGTACACCTTGAGCTGGCTGCAATCCCCTGCTGGTAGACGCCATTCTGCCGAGAAAAAACTGCTTGTAGGCGTTGATAAGTTCCCCAGGGATAGATGCGTACTTGTGTTGATCCATTGTGCCCTCCAAGATGACCAAATCACCCAGGGAGTGCACGGAAACTATAACTCTCTCTCCTACTGACCTAGACCCTTCCGACGGCTGTTGCAGGGATTCTGCTTTTGGACAATCCACGCCATACTTGCCAACGACTAGCCGTCTGATGGCCTATAAAACGTGATTCATCTGGAAAGGCAATCTCTAGCCACTCAATTCAAGTCCATTTCTGGTGTTCGCGAGCAAATTCCAGGCTTTGTCGCCAATGAACAACAGTCAAATGGGTGCACGAACCAGTCGCCCGCTGCAGAAGCCCATATGAAGCGACGCTCGTTGTATGGTTGTTGAGTGGCCCTTTAGGCCGTGGAGGTCTCGCGGTTCTAGGCGCGCAGTCCGGAACCGTGCGACTGCTACGGTCGCAGGTTCGAATCCTGCCTCGGGCATGGATGTATGTGATGTCCTTAGGTTAGTTAGGTTTAAGTAGTTCTATGTTCTAGGGGACTGATGACCACAGCTGTTAAGTCCCATAGTGCTCAGAGCCATTGGAACCATTTGAGTGGCCCCTTAGCTCATCTGGGCTGTCAGTTGCTCAACAGCTGCATGTCTGCTGGCCCACACACATCTCCAAGGCAGTCGTTTACCTCTGTCATCTATTGTCCGTTGTCCGTTACAGTTGCCTCGGCCCCTGTTTAGGATAGTGCCATTTGTCAATGAAAAGCATGCTTTAACCGCGGTAGAACACGGAAAGTTTACAAGTTAAGCCGTTTCAGGAATTCTTCCAACCTTCCCAGTGATGATGTCCTTTTGGTAGTCAGATAAATCATTCCGTTTCCGCATTGCGACAACTAATACACTGCTTTACTTTTCCCCCCAACATGCTTCCTTTACCCTCCATTGCAATTGCTGCCATCTGTCGTCTGTGAGTGGATATTTAACGCTGACGTCTAACGCTGGCAGTGGTACCATTAATATGACTAGTCCATGTGTATTTAAACAAGTGTTCGGTATTAAGTATGGCACAATACCCACTTAAACAACCAAAGCCATTCTCTGCGCTATGTATGAACAGTCTGAAAGCCACAGAACCACTAGAAACACACAGCATGGTAGGCGACAAGAAGCGGTCCAACTTCTTATCTTCAGTGGAAAGCATTGTCAGGTTTCTGAAATGACATAGACCAGGGGTCTCCAAACTTTTTAGTCCGTTGGCCACATTGATTCAAAATGGGCCAAATGGCTCTAAGCACTATGGGACTTAACATCTAAGGTTATCAGTCCCCTAGAACTTAGAACTACTTAAACCTAACTAACTTAAGGACGTCACACACATCCATGACCGAGGCTGGGTTCGAACCTGCGACCGTAGCGGTCTCGCGGTTCCAGACTGAAGCCCTTAGAACCGCTCGGCCACTCCGGCCGGCTTGGCCACATTGACTCCTGCACGAAGTCATAAGGGCCAAGATCTACCTAGTGGGATTAAAGCACCCTAGCACTCCATAATCATCGTAATGTAAGGCTAAAGAAAAGTTACAGCTACATAAAAGTCACTAATTATCACTAAGATCTTAAATTTCTTTACGTGAATACTCTGTGACTTTTCAAGATATAAATTAATTACAGTTACTTTTATATATCAGTTACAACGAAAATATCCAGTATCATTATGTACAGCAGGTATTGCATTTTCTTTTAATTGCCTTTAAATAAAAATATTTTATACGATTTACTTGCTATGGGTACTTTACGACGTAATAAAAATAAAGTGAAACCTCGCTTAAGAAGCATCTTCCATAATGATTGATTACTAAGGCTAGTCGCCGAAGTGTTGTCCATTTGAAAGACTTGGACTGGAGTCGTGAGTAGAATAAAATGCAAAGAATTTTTTTACTTAAAATGTTTTCGCCAAACTTGTCTGTTACCCGACTTCTTTTTTTCACTATCGAACGGAGAATGGTCTGTCTGTTTATTGTGGATAGCCACAAGTTTAACCATGATTTTCCGCTTTGTAAGGATAGAGCTCCGATAATGTCGCGGTATATTGGTTGCCATAGGCCACGAAACCCAAATGTTGGCAGTATAGGCACCACCTCGAATATTTGGCGGGCCGGATACCGGGGATGTCCGACCAACTGACGCGGGCCTGTTTGCGGGTCCTCGCGGGCCGGTTTCGGCCCGCGGGCCGTAGTTTGGAGACCCCTGACGTAGACAGTCCTATTGTTTCATATGTCGGTCGGTGGAAAATAATTCAGAGCCAGGAATGGACAGTGTATTAGGGAACGATCGAAGCAGCGTGTGATATTGTTGGGTACTAGAAACATGACTTTCAACAAACAGGATAATAATGCCGCTAGAGGAGCGAAAATCAAATGGCACAGCCTGTCGATACATAGAGTACCGTGTGGTAATTCGTCATTCGAGGGGGAATAAAATGTGGCAAAAAAGTATGCTTAGATATAGAAGGTGTAGGGCAACAACGCACCATCCATCATATGGCACTGTTGTCTGGTGTTGCAGATGCATCCAGTGTGACCAGACATGTCGCAATAACGCCGATCGAAGTGGCAAAAGCCGGCCGCTGTGGCACTTCAGTCCGGAACCGCATTGCTGCTACGGTCGCAGGTTCGAATTCTGCTTCGGGCATGGATGTGTGTGATGTCCTTAGGTTAGTTAGGTTTAAGCAGTTTTAAGTCTAGGGGCCCGATGACCTCAGATGTTAAGTCCCACAGTGCTTATAGCCCTTTGAACCATCTGAAGTGGCACATCTTTTGTCTGTGAAAAAGTAGGGTAACTGAAATGTGAAGATGCGTGCTGAGTTGATGGAAGTGTACGAAAATAATGCACCGTCATATGACTCATTGATCAGGTGGCGCAGATGTCTCTATTGTGGTCAAACAAGTCGGAATGATGAAATTCGAAGTGAGATTTTAGCTGTCCGTGAGAAACTGTGAATCTTGAGACAACTGGGCTCGGTACTCGACCACCAGAATATCACAATCGGAGTGATAGCGAAAAAATGGAGATCAGCCTTGGATCAGTTTTGAACATCTTGCATGACGTTTTGATCTGAATAAGGCCTTTGCCCGCAGTGTGCCCTGACTGCTGACACCTATTCAACAAGGTCTCCGAACCAAGGAACAAGCGTAAACGTTACACCTAAGACAGAACATTCCAGAGGACTTCTTAGGCGCCTAATCGTCCTGGCCCAGGGCAGTGCATATCACTGTCATCCCGAGGCGAAGGAGCTAAGCAACAAGTACAGGGTGGCGCACGAATAGCTGATACATTTAATATTGTCACGATACTTTCATTTCTGAAATGAAAATTTTCAAATTTAACACACATGTGACATGGCCCATGGAAATGCACTTCACTTCCTCGCCTGCTCAATTTGCGCTCCATTGTAACGGACAGATTTACGAAGGCGAGAACACATATTCATTACAATCTTGGGGCCCGAAGTCTTCATTTATCTCGTTGCAGAATTTCACTGTCCAGGAACGCATTTCCATAATATTATGCGATCGTCAAAGAAAGGTTACGACACACAAGGTACGAACTGGATCTTAATGCACGTAGTTTATATACACTCCTAAAAATGAAAAAAGAACACATTGACACCGGTGTGTCAGACCCACCATACTTGCTCCGGACACTGTGAGAAGGCTGTACAAGCAATGATCACACGCACGGCACAGCGGACACACCAGGAACAGCGGTGTTGGCGGTCGAATGGCGCTAGCTGCGCAGCATTTGTGCACCGCCGCCGTCAGTGTCAGCCAGTTTGCCGTGGCATACGGAGCTCCATCGCAGTCTTTAACACTGGTAGCATGCCGCGACAGCGTGGACGTGAACCGTATGTGCAGTTGACGGACTTTGAGCGAGGGCGTATAGTGGGCATGCGGGAGGCCGGGTGGACGTACCGTCGAATTGCTCAACACGTGGGGCGTGAGGTCTCCACAGTACATCGATGTTGTCACCAGTGGTCGGCGGAAGGTGCACGTGCCCGTCGACCTGGGACCGGACCGCAGCGACGCACGGATGCACGCCAAGTCCGTAGGATCCTACGCAGTGCCGTAGGGGACCGCACCGCCACTTCCCAGCAAATTGGGGACACTGTTGCTCCTGGGGTATAGGCGGAGACCATTCGCAACCGTCTCCATGAAGCTGGGCTACGGTCCCGCACACCGTTAGGCCGTCTTCCGCTCACGCCCCAACATCATGCAGCCCGCCTCCAGTGGTGTCGCGATAGGCGTGAATGGAGGGACGAATGGAGACGTGTCGTCTTCAGCGATGAGAGTCGCTTGTGCCTTGGTGCCAATGATGGTCGTATGCGTGTTTGGCGCCGTGCAGGTGAGCGCCACAATCAGGACTGCATACGACCGAGGCACATAGGACCAACACCCTGCATCATGGTTTGAGGAGCGATCTCCTACACTGGCCGTACACCTCTGGTGATCGTCGAAGGGATATTGAACAGTGCACGGTACATCCAAACCGTCATCGAACCCATCGTTCTACCATTCCTAGACCGGCAAGGGAACTTGCTGTTCCAACAGGACAATGTACGTCCGCATGTATCCCGTGCCAACCAACGTGCTCTAGAAGGTGTAAGTCAACTACCCTGGCCAGCAAGATCTCCGGATCTGTCCCCCATGGAGCATGTTTGGGACTGGATGAAGCGTCGTCTCACGCGGTCTGCACGTCCAGCACGAACGCTGGTCCAACTGAGGCGCCAGGTGGAAATGGCATGGCAAGCCGTTCCACAGGACTACATCCAGCATCTCTACGATCGTCTCCATGGGAGAATAGCAGCCTGCATTGCTGCGAAAGGTGGATATACACTGTACTAGTGCCGACATTGTGCATGCTCTGTTGCCTGTGTGTATGTGCCTGTGGTTCTGTCAGTGTGATCATGTGTTGTATATGACCCCAGGAATGTGTCAATAAAGTTTCCCCTTCCGGGGACAATGAATTCACGGTGTTCTTATTTCAATTTCCAGGAGTGTAGTTGCGATCTTTTGTTATCAACAGTTCTCTCGCCGTTTGACTAGTAGTGGGTCGATATGACAACGGTTGCTCATTAAAGAGCTCATCGCATACCGATTTATACCTGAATGCACAGAGTTTCCATCATCTTGGTCAGAAGAGAGCCGTTTTGAACACGTTGGTATATAGAGCAAAAACTGTTTCTGACGACCACCACTTAAGGTCCGAGATTACTGAAGTATGTGTTCCGAAAAAATGGCCATGGCGCACGCGACATAAAGCGTCCTCAAAAAAAAAAAAAAAAAAAAAAAAAAGTGAGACGTGAAAATACTGCACACTCACTGGATGAAACACCGACTGTGGTTCTCGCAAAACAGCAAGAGTCCTACGTAGACGAGGTATAAGATCGATTTTTCGTCCTCCTAAGAAAATTAAGGAGATGATGCACCCTGTTAAGGACAATCTCGGCCTCAAGGTCCCTGGAGTTTGTAATATCCCCCGTGAGTGTGGAAGCAGTTATACAGGTCAGACGATTCGTACCGTTTCCGACCGCTGTGCGGAACATGAACGCCATATTAAAAACTGGAAGAAATCGGCAATTGCGGAGCACAGCCTCACGAAGAAACATAAAATATTGTTCAAGGAAACAAAAATTCTGTCCCATGCCTCCACGTGCTGGGATTTTGTTATTACAGAGGCTGGTGAAATAAGAATGAGCCAAAAGAACTTTAACCATGATAGCGGATACCATCTGAGCTGTGCGTGGAAACGAGCGCTTGATGCAGAGAAGCAGCAGAGACGTTCCTTCCCAGGTTTACGTTCCAACGGAAGCGGTGGCGCCACCGGCGCACACAGTGACACCGTCTGAGACAGAATCGCTGACCAGTAATAAGTCGACCAATCAGAAGCCATCCACGGGCTATAAAAAAGGCTACCACAGCAGCAGTGAAGACAGTCTGCTGCTCCTGACGATGATGATGCTCGTCGAAAGCTCGAGATGTTATCCAGAACCGATGCGACAAGAAAACCGAGAATGCTTCACATGTAAGTGCCGTCGCGAAAAACTTCGTCCCCTGCATAATTCTTTAGCTTCGCCTAATTCGTGATCACCAATGCTGATGTTAAGATTCTTGCTGTTTTCATTTCCTCTAATTTTTATTATTATCACCTTTCTTCGATTTACTGTAAATCCATATTGTGTACTCATTAGATTGCTCATTCCATTCTGCATTTCCTGTAATTCTTCTTTACACTGATGTCCTTTCACCTAAAATTTCTACTTCACTCTTCAACCGCTCTTTTATTTCCGTCATTGCTTTTTTTGATACCGGCCGCGGTGGTCTCGCGGTTAAGGCTCTCAGTCCGGAACCGCGTGACCGCTACGGTCGCAGGTTCGAATCCTGCCTCGGGCATGTATGTGTGTGATGTCCTTAGGTTAGTTAGGTTTAAGTAGTTCTAAGTTCTAGGGGACTGATGACCACAGATGTTTAGTCCCATAGTGCTCAGAGCCATTTGAACCATTTTTTTTTTTTTTTTGCTTTTTTGATGTTCGGATTGAACAGTAGGGGCTAAAGACTACATCCCTTTTCAATCCTAGCATTTCGTTCTTAGTCTTCCACTCTTATTTCTCTCTCTTGGCTCTTGCACGTACTGTATATTACCCGTCTGGTCCTATACCTTAATCCTAATTTTCTACGCATTTCAAATATCTTGCACCATTTGACATAGTGAAAACTTTTTCGAGGTCGATTGTCTTATGAATGTCTTGTTTTTTCTTTAGTCTTGCTTCTGTTATCAACTGCAACGTCAGAACTGTCTGGTGCCTTTACCTTTTCTAAAGCCAAACTGATCGTCATATAATACATCCACGGTTTCCTTTTCCATGCTTTTGTATATTACTCTTGTCAGGGTGTTGGGTGCATGAACTGTAAAGCTGATTATAAGATAACTCTCGCACTTTTAAGCTCTTGCAGTCTTCGGAATTGTGTGGATGATGCTTTTCCGATAGTTTGTTGATATATCGCCAATCTAATACATTCTACACACCAACTTAAATAGTCGTTTTTGTTCACTTCTCACGCGGTATGCACGTCCAGCACGAACGCTGGTCCAACTGAGGCGCCAGGTGGAAATGGCATGGCAAGCCGTTCCACAGGACTACATCCAGCATCTCTACGATCGTGTTCCTGGGAGAATAGCAGCCTGCATTGCTGTGAAAGGTGGATATACACTGTACTAGTGCCGACATTGTGCATGCTCTGTTGCCTGTGTGTATGTGCCTGTGGTTCTGTCAGTGTGATCATGTGATGTATCTGACCCCAGGAATGTGTCAATGAAGTTTCCCCTTCCTGGGACAATGAATTCACGGTGTTCTTATTTAAATTTCCAGAAGTGTATGTATGCCTAAAATTTCCTTAGCATTTGTGTACTTCCTTCTTTCATCGATAAACTGAAGTATTTCTTTTGTCGCCCATGGTTTCTTCGCAGTTGCCTTCATTTTATCTACCGGTTTCTCCCCAGTTTCTGTGATTTTCATTTTTGGAGATGTCCATTCCTCTTCAACTAAGCTACCTTTATCGCAGTATCTACAGCCTTGGAGAACTTCAACCGCATATCTTCGTTCCTTAGCACTCCCTTATCTCTCTTCTTTGCTCAATTCTTCCTGACCAGTCTCTTAAACTCAGTCTACTCTTTATCGCTACTAAATTGTTGTCTGAGTCAATATCTGCTACTGGGCATTTCTGACAATGCAGTATCTAATTCCGGGATCTCTGCCTGACCATGATGTAATGTAACTGAAGTGCTCCCGTATCTTACGGCCGTTTCCAAGTTCATCACTCCTTATGTGATTCCTGAACAGAGTATTAGCTATTACTAGCTTAAATTTATTTCAGAACTCAATTATTCTCTCTCCTCTATCACTCCTAGTACTATGTCCATATTCTCTTGTAACTCTTTCTTCTACTCCTTCCCCTACAACCGCATTCTAGTCTGCCATGACTACTGGATTTTCATCTCTTTTTACGTACTGAATTACCTGTTCAATATCATCATCTACTTTGTCTGCCTCTTCATCATCAGCTTGCAACGCCGACATGTATACCTGAACTATTGTTGCCGTTGTCGGTTCGCTGGTGATTCTGATGAGAACAACCCTATCACTGAACTGTTCACATTAACTCACTCTCTACACTACCTTCCTATTCGTTACGAATTCTACTGGCGTTATACTATTTGCTGGTGCTGTTGATATTACTTTGTACTCATCCGACCAGAAATCCTTTTATCCTTTCCATTTCACTTCACGGATCTCCATTGTATCTAGATTGAGCCTTAGCATTTCACTTTTCAGATTTTATAGCTTCCCTACCACGTTCAAACTTCTGAATTTCTGAGCCCCACTCGTATAATGGCATCCCTTCGTTGGTTTTTTAGTCTACATCCTCAACTATTTTCTAGATATATTCAAATTTCTGTCTTCCTTTACAGCAGCCACTAGTACTATGGAAGTTGTTTCCTGACGTCTCTTGATTCACATGACAGCGTCAATTAGTTTGTCCCTTATGTGAAGGTCGACAGTAATCTTGAAATTACTATTTACTCCCTTAGTTCCTAATTTTTCAACCTGAAAATTGCTATAACTTGGAGTAATTTTCTTAAGCAAATGCTGAAAGTGAGTAATCAGCAATAAGAAAGAGGAATGGAGTTCTACGCGGAACCGCGGAATGCGGAGAGACCCTTTCTTCATAGCGACAGATAAAGAGCTGAAGGGAAATCGCTGTAGTTTATCCACGGTTAGGAGGAAGGAATTTTGTTCGATAAAATACTGGAAACACCCGGTATTTGTTGCTGTATGTAGCTTGGAGGAGGGATTCGGCGTCTGTAGCAGTGAACAGTGTGACTGTGACTAAGGAACGTCTTATGCTGAAAAATACGGAGAGGACACATAACAGAGATAAACAAAGAAGTTTCCTTTGAATTTATCTTCGGATGTAGTAGTTAAACACTTTATCTTCAAATGTTTTCATTTAAAAAGTATTACCACAGTATTTGGAGTGTGCTCCATAACTTTTTTTTGTGTACTTCCATTCTTATATTGACTCGTTGAGCGGAGTGTGTGGAGCAGGCCGTTGTAAGCCACGAGATACGTTGCTCTCCAACATTGACGACCTACTATACGATCTCCACAAAGCAAGAGTCTCCATAACATTTCTTTAGACGCTGAGTCGCCTGGTCTTCCTAGGCTATGAACTTGGACACAGTCCCGCCAAGGACGCAGTCACAATGAAAACATTACAGTTGACAGCCCTAGGCACTAACTTTCACTCACTTTTCGCATGGGAGACGCAGTGGGAAAATACTGCATATACCAACAAACTTCGAGTAGTCGAAGGGACTAATAAGGAGTGGCGAACTTCACTACAAGCCTACGGCAAAGCAGCAGACGTCTTACACGAGTTACGTATTGTCATACCAAATTCGCACATGAATATTTCTTGCAACTAGAGATCCTCCTGCTACCCCACTCGAGGAAAAAAAAAATGGCCCTATGGCACTTAACGTCTGAGGTCATCAGTTCCCTAAAAACTACTGAAACCTAACTAACCTAAGGACATCACACACATCCATGCCAGAGGCAGGATTCGAACCTGCGACCGTAGCAGCAGCACTGTTCCGGACTGAAGCGCCTAGAACCGCTCGGCCACAACGTACCCCCCTTCACCACAGTGGAGGACTTCTGAAAGTGCTTCATATTGTTTCATAATCCCACTACACGCTACCAAGTCAAAAGCATCCTCTAATCCTAAATTTACCACTATATGTCACGAGAGTTGAAGTCGCGGGTCTTAAGGGAAGCGGGGAGTATGGTGTTGTCATCAGAGAAGCAGTAACAGCATAATAGGTCAGCCAGCAGAATTCAGTGACATCGAACGTGGACTATTGATTGAATGTCAACCGGGTAACAAAACTATAAGGAAAAGCAGACCATTACCACTGTTGGTGACGTGATTGTGGAGTGGAAATGCGAGGGAACAACGACATTTACACCAAGACAAGGCAGACCTCAAATAATGACTGACAAGGAGCACCAAGCACTGCAGACAGCAGCTGTAAGAAATCGCATGATGACAGCGGAAGGAATCACATTGGCAGTTCCTAACTGCCACCAGCAATCCAGTTACTACCACTACTGCTCGCAAGGAGTTAAAATAAAGAGGTGCGATGGTCGAGCAGCTCCTCATAAGCTAGACATTTGTGTAGTCAATGCTAAGCGGCACTTTAGGTGGTCGAAGGAGGGACGCCATTGAACACTGCATGACTGCAAATGAGTGATTTGGGTGATGTATCACGCTGTAGCCTGTAGCAGTCCGATGGAGGGATTTGGATTTCGCGAGTGCCTAGAATGCAAAGAGTGAAGCACAGACGAGGTGATACCTCTGTAAAGGGGTGTTTTCATGGCTAGGATGATTCCCATATTGCCTTTAAGGAAACGTTAAATACGCAGCGATATGAACATATTTTACAACGTTGTATTCTGTGTGCAGTAGAGAAACAGTTTGGAGACCATGATTGTTTATGTCAGCATTATAATGTACCCTGTCATAAAGAAAGTCCCGACTTCAATCAAATACTAAACCTTAGCTGCACACTTTAGCGTCCAACATCACTACCTGCCCTGGTTTCGGCCCTTGACGGAGAACGGGCTGCCGTTCATTCACTTATATTCAGACACCTCATTGTAAGAGTCACCACAGCTCTAGCCATCATAAAGGCGAAGAGTGGACACACGCCATATTGATGCCGACCAATAGGCGTTTCGGTATTTCTGATCAGATAGCGTACATTTTACGTATTGATGTGAGCGGGAAGTGGACACAGAGGGTAGCCCTACCATAGTAGAAAGTGCGCTTAAAAGAGGGGCACCAGTTTCATGCTGGCACGTTACTGCGCATTTGCTTTTTGTTAACTTTCACCAGAAATATGGGCGAATTGCTTCTTTCTTTAAACTACACCTTGAAAGCGAAACATGAAAAGTTTTAGTCAAAATAGGAAGAGCAGTAACCTTGGAAATCCCTTGACATCTTTCAGAACGTCAAGGTAATGATAATAATTAACTCCTCTTAAATTATAATCATCAAAATTATCACAAAAGTGAACGAAAGTGATGTTCGTCTCAGCCGGCCGGGGTGGACGAGCGGTTCTAGGCGCTACAGTCTGGATCCGGGCTACCGTTACGATCGCAGGTTCGAATCCGTACTAGGACATGGATGTGTGCGATGTTCTTAGGTTAGTTAGGTTGAAGTAGTTCTAAGTTCTAGGGTACTGATGACCTCAGAAGTTAAGTCCACCAATAGTGATCAGAGCCATTTGAACCTTCCTTCTCATTTATTGATGCCGACCTTCTCTCGTTGATGTCCGTGAAATTCGACGATCCCATAAACGGATGGTTGGTCTTCAAGACTGTCAGAGGGGCCTGATGATTTGTTCTTACACAATTATCCTTGTCTCACTGGGCGAACCTTCCATACTGCGACTGGTGACACAATTAGTTTCAGTTGAAGCTACTGATCGGTGGTACTGGAATCTGCTGAACGTGAATATCTTCATTTAGGTGGCTAAATAAAGCGGTGGTCCGCCACAGCTTCTCTAATTTAACCCTGAGTATTAGAACAGGGCAGCAAACGCCTTCAATGGAGAAACAGACCACCCTAACAGCCAACGGCGCCTCAGCAGTCCACACGAACGAGTTCAGCGGCGTCAGTCATGGAGCCCGCCAAGCGCCTAATCAGCCAGGCATTGTCCGCACAGATGCCCGCGTTCGCCACGGCGAGAGAAGACGGCGTGGGTCCGAAGTGCCGTGTTGGCAAAAGAAAAAAAAAGAAACAGCAAACAGAAAAAAGGGGAGGACGTGCGAGACAGCAAACTGCAGCCACAGTTCTCTCGCCCTGTCCGCTTCGCCGTGCGTTTCAGCATTGTCCACTCTACGAGCTCTCTGTGTCGGAGAAACGCACGCGTGCTTTGGTTATCCATCTCTTGCTGCACCCCTTTCCCCGTGTAGATGCGGATATGAGTTTGTTCTGTTGTGCCTGGGCGCAGACGTGCGCCTTTTGTGTGTGTGTGTGTGTGTGTGTGTGTGTGTGTGTGTGTCTGTGTGTGCGGGTGCGTGGCGGAAGAGGAACGAGGAACAGACAGAACAGAGAGAGAGAGAGAGAGAGAGAGAGAGAGAGGAGGCTGTGACTTGGCCTGCAGTAAGCTGGCGGAACACGACGTTCTGTGCCGAGGCGGGCGGCGGGAATTTCACGCGCCTCGCCGATACGCAGCGACCACCTCTTCGGCTCTAGCAGCGCGCGACAAACGCTCTCGCCTTCCTTGCATTCCTCTCAGGCCCCTGCGTGCGAATTCCCCAGCGTTCACTCTCAGTGGCAGACCGGAGCAGACTATATGAGTACGAAACTTCTTCCTTTATCTTGAGCGTACATGTCTTCTTTGTGGTATAATCAGCATCATCATCGTCATCATTTCGAACAGGTTCATCAGCCTTTGTGGCCGAGCGGTTCTAGGCGCTACAGTCTGGAACCGCGTGACCGCTACCGTCACAGGTTCGAATCCTGCCTCGGGCATGGATGTGTGTGATGTCCTTAGGTTAGTTAGGTTTAAGTAGTTCTAGTGGACTGATACCTCAGATATTAAGTCCCATAGTGCCCAGAGCTATTTGAACCGTATTGAACAGGTTTCAGCTCCAGGCTGGGTCTATTTGTATCATAAGCGTCGTCATCCAGTCCTATTTTCATTCCACCTTACTGTTTTCACTATAGTTCAGTCCTCACGTATTTTTTCAACACAATCTTCCACGTCTTTCAGCCATCAATCCCTTGGTCCTCCTCTTGATCGCTTCCTTCGCATCTTCGTCCCATGTATCGTCTTTGGAATCCTTTCGTTTACCATTCTCTTTAAATGTACATATCATCTTAGACTTGATGTTTCTTTTCTGCTCTGCCAGGTTTCCTCTTTCACAATTTCCCTTACCCTTTCCTCCCTCACCCTATCTCTCCTCGTTTCTTCTATCCTACTTCTGAAGAACTTCATTTACATGTCTGTAATCTGTTTACATCGCTTGTTTCGGATGCGGAGTGTAGCCGTTTATGGAAGTGAAACATGGACGATAAATAGTTTGGACAAGAAGAGAATGGAAGCTTTCGAAATGTGGCGCTACAGAAGAATGCTGAAGATTATGTGGGTAGATCACATAACTAATGAGGAGGTATTGAATAGAATTGGGGAGAAGAGGAGTTTGTGGCACAACTTGACAAGAAGAAGGGACCGTTTGGTAGGACATGTTCGGAGATATCAAGGGATCACAAATTTAGTATTGGAGGGCAGCGTGGAGGGTAAAAATCGTAGAGGGAGACAGAGATGAATACACTAAGCACTCAGAAGGATGTAGGTTGCAATAAGTACTGGGAGATGAAGAAGCTTGCACAGGATAGAGTAGCATGGAGAGCTGCATGAAAATGAAACCAGTCTCAGGACTGAAGACCACAAAAAAAAAAAAAAAAAAAAACAGGGGAATACTAGGATGCATTAACTTCTACGTATCTCTGCTTTTTTTGTGAGACGTTCTTGTTCCAAACCACACTTCGCAGGAATGTGTCTGCTTCTCTGCTATATTCACCGCTCTATTTCTGGTGTCTTCCATTTTCCTCTGTCACACTTCCAAGTACCTGACACATTCCATCTTCTTCAGGTTTTCACCTCTAGTCGTTATGCCGCTAATTACTCTACCTTTCTTTCTAGTTGTACCAGGATCTCACATTTGTTTACCTGAGGGTTTCCTCCCAAGCATTCAGCTGCTCCTGAATTCCTCCTCCCTGTTTCCCCAGATCATGAACTCATTTGCGAACATCATTGGTTTCATCTTGTCTTCTCCAGTTTTTTCTGCCACCTTAGTCGTTATCTGATCGAAGACCACAGCTCGCAGGAGAGGAGACAACGCGCCACTCTGTTTCAAAATACTTGTTTGCTGGAACCGATCCGCCCTTTGGCTTTTTACTTTCACATGACTGAGACTTTTACAATAGATCTTCTCCATTCTGTTTGTTATCTGTTTTTGCACTCCCTTCTTTTCTAGTGCTTCCCACACGTTCCTTCTACAGACGCTATGAAATGCCTTTTCTGTATCGACGATGTCTTCCCCAAATTCATTGTGGTGTTCCTGGAGTTGCCTCACTGCAAATATGAGGTTTACAGTTGACCTCCCAGGTCTTAAGCCATTCTATTCCTCTCTCAATTTGTTCCCAAGCCTTGTTCGGATTCTGCTTTCCAGGATCTTTTCGTGTACCTTGGCAGACTGTGAGATCAGTGTGACTCTCCTGTAGATTCTTCAATCCCTCATACTTCCTTTCCTGAATATGGGGACAGTTAGTGCCCACTTCCATTCATCTTGAGTCATCTTCTTATACCACACCACGCTCAACATACAATACAGCCACTGTTTCCCGACCTCCCCTGCTATCTAAACCATTTCCACACTTGTTTCGTCCATACTTGGTGCCCTTCCTCCTTTCTTCTTATCCAGCATCATTTTCATTTCTCCCCATGCCCTCAGAAGATGAACCCCTCGCCATTGGGAGCCGGACGACGCTGCTACGTAGGAGATGCCGTGCGTGGGTAAAGTACAATGGAAACTTCGAGTGCCCCAAAACTAAAACGGTAGCTGTAAAGACGGTTAGCTAACAGTGGCTCAAGAAAGAGCTTTCAACAATGGAACTAACCTTTCTGTGATACGTGAGACGTACTTTGACTTTGTTTCACCCAGTGTTGCTACCTGAACAGAGGTTTATCAGTTTCCACACTCATACTCGTAGCAATATACAAAGGAATTGTAATCAAAGGTCGAGTTTCGAAACGTTATAAGAAAGGATCACTGCTCAGAATGCAAACAAAAATAATTCAACGAAATCTTTACCACTAGATGTTACGGTAAGCGCCAGGATATGAAAAACGAAAGGTGAGAGGTACACGACTTTCCTCGTTAGCGTCTGAGATGCTCGGCGTGGCTGTCTCAATACATAATCGAGGGCTGCTGGTAAAGCTCATTTACAAGAACTGTGACTATGCGCCCGTAGCTCAGCAGAAGTTCCGGTCACTCAAAGGTGTGAGGAAAGGCGTTGGTCCACAGTCTTCCAAGCTGCCAAGGGTCTAGGGAAATAAGTACGAAAATCGAAAAGACAGATTCTCATAAAATCCTACTTGGGATGTAGCACCTATATCGATTAGAAGTGGGTTTATAATAGGTATCTGTGTAACTGTAATTATGAAGTGTGTGTGTTCTTGGTTAGTTAAGGTCATTGCTTTGTGACGAGAGATTTAGAGTTCTGTAATGTATATATAGAAAAAGCTAAATTATGTTTAAAATAATGAAATTTTATAATATGTGTATATTTAGAAGGTAAATTTTGTATATTGGAACCCGGGTCATACTTAGGGCATTTGTGTTTGTAATATGTGAAAGACATAAGGAAGTCCCCCCCGCAACGGAAGTGGCTCGGTACCATGTAAAAGGTGGTTTTGGCGCTCGAACTGGGAAACTACTTGGTGGAAACGGTAAGCAGTCAGTGGCTATCCGTTTCACGGTCCATATCGACGGTGTCATGGTAGGCAATTGGAAGCCGCTTTGCAAGGAATTATGCCTCGGATATGGATTTGGCTGTTGCATGGTTCTCTCTCGGCAATAGGGAACGGTTCTAACACCTGTCGCAAAGAAGAAACTGTATAGAGCATTCAAACATCAAGAGCCGTGATTACAGTTGGGCGCCACGTGGCTTGCCACCACTACTTCGCCACTGCTCCACCAACTTCATGCAAACAGATATGTACCAGAGTATTGACCAGTTAATTTTTGTGAGTTTTTTTAATAATAATGTAAGTGCTATAAACCTACGTTTAGAACCTTAACTTTTATACTCATCATGAACCCATGCAGGATTCCCTCCTAAATGTTCAGAAAAACGAGTATCCTTTTTCAACTGAACTAGTGATTTATTTATGTTTGTTAAATGTGCAGGCATTAGCAAGAGTTGAAGTTAATTAGAATGTTGCTAAAGTGATCTCATTTTATTGCAAAGTATCGTTTTGTAAGAATTCAGTGCCAGACTCTGTAAATGCTACTGTTTAAAATACCTGTTTCACAGGAGGCGGAAAAACGCGAATAAGTTATACTCATTTGAAACTTAATTTAGGTCTGAGTACCATCATGAACGAAATTTTGAAGTTGATTGAGCATCAGTGTTGAATAATTAGTCTTTAAAAGGTCCTTCCAAGTGGAGCTAAGAAATAAATTTAGTTGAATTGAATTTTACTACTGCAATAATCAGAGTTTAACTAGTGATACAATATCGGTTTATGGGTCCCCACTATATTCTTCTCATATTAGGAAGATAATTGGTATATTGTTGATACAAAGGAAATTTGATATATTTCTTTAAATGGGAGTATAAACAATGTAATTGCGGTATTTATGGTTTTTATTAGTGGTTATTGCATGTCTGTTAAGTCAGAAAGCGCCTACCCCCCTCAAGTTTAGTTCTACACTTCTTGCATCAACATTTCAGTATTGTTTCAAGTGGAGCTCTTGGGTGTAACGCTTATTAGAGTGATTTTGGTACAATTTTGCTTTCTATGACTACTGATCTGTGCATTATTAGTAACTACTACTACCCGCAGCTCAGAGTGCCCCATGTTCGTTTGTATCCTATGTGATATTCAAAGAGAAATATTAATGAAAGTAACGTCAATAAGTAACATTCAGTTTTCTTAAACACATATTTCCGAATTCATGTTCCTAATTGGGCTGGCGACCGTTCATTGTTTCATTCATATATGAATTTTACTACTTTCATTAACCCCAAAGTTAAAGCCTGTTTAGTTTTTCCGTTGATCGCACCATATTCAAAATTACTGTTCGATACCTTTATCCGTTAGACATACACGCACGGTCAAATTATAAATCCTGTCAGAGGGTAACATTAGTTTTTGTCACGACAGGCTAGTGTTATACGTGGCTTTTCGCGTGACAGGACTTAGTGTTCGGCAGTTAGGGAAGAGTTACGTGTAACGAAGCTAGTGTTATAGGCAGGGTAAGGGAAACAATTGATCCGACGTCAGCACTTCAGGATTGCTCGAGCGGTAGCTCACAAACATGCAGTCCACGAGGAATTGCCCAAACTTTGGACATGCCTGTGAGCATAATATTCTACGAAACATCCTCTATTGCTATCCATAAAGAAGTTGCTTCATGCTGACCTGTCAAAACTTTTTCTCTAGAATTTCTTGCTCGCATGGAAGTGGACATTGAAGCCATGGAACATTTGCCAGAAGCCTAGCGTGCTTTGAATGCAACTTCTATCTTATCAGGTGCTCCGTGGGTATCTCGATTAGACTGATGGTGTATCTGTCACTCCCGCAGTTCAGGAGGCACTTTCTGACTCCTTTCCACGTAAAACAACTCAAAAACACTCAAGGAGCGTGCTCCGGGAAATCCTGGGCCTGACGAACTGTCTCAGGAGATACTGACAGCGAACCAGGAGTCCCTTCTATAAGCTGCACGTTAATAGACTCCGCGACTAATACGGGAGAAAATACAAACATTTAGAAGTGAATAGTGGGGGCTAGATGCCAGACGTCCTGACGTGTGGAACCTAGGCAGACGCTTCGCCAGGGAGAAACTCTACATTACTCTTCTACATGGCCCAGACGGCCATGCACCCTCTGCGACGGAGATGGCAAAGCTTATGGCCAGAACACTTGCAGTTGCTTTCATGGCGAATCTGGTTCTATCAGACACAGTATTCACACTATGAAAGGTCCAGGAGGTTACGTGACTTGTATCCCACCCCAGTCTCCACGAGATCAGATGTACTAGCACAAATGAAATCACATGGGCTACCAAACACGCCAATGATAGGAAAGCCCTTGGTCCCGATGATGTTCAAAACCGTGTCCTCTGGCAATTCACTAATAGAGCCGTAGAGTACCTTACTCACATAACGAGCGCCTTCCTACAACACCAGCACTGCCCTGACTTTTGGAAGGCGATCGAAGTCCTAATGTTCAGGAAATCAGGAAAAGACCACTCCCTCCCACAAGATTACCGACCCGTCAATCTGCTGCACTTGTTCAGCAAGACTGTCGAGAAGGTAATAATAAGATGCATCACTAGGAATTGCTTCGTCAACGACACCCTAAAGCTGGAGCAATTCGGCTTTGGGAATTACCACTCAACACCACGACTCCTCCGCGTAGTGTCAACACGAACAAAGCCACAGGGTCTATGTTCCTGGACAGGAAAAAGCTTTCGATTGTCTCTGGCACAACGGCCTCATACACAAACTAAGCGATGCTCGTTTTCCCGACGAGTTCGTACGGCTCATACACTCAATATCTCCCGAACAAGTGTTTCAACACTGACGTGCAGGGCAGATAGTCGACACGATACGGTATTCAAGCTGGAGAACGCCAGGGAAGCATACTGAGGCCCATCTTCTTAACCTCTACTTTAACGATCTTCCAGCTACATAAAATGCAGGCGATCTATATGGATAACACGGCCATCCGTGCGCTAGGCTAGAAACAGTCGAACATAAATTCGCAGGCGGCACTCTGAACTGCCGAACTCTGGTTCGACCCAATCTATCTCCAGATGAGCGCGTATTAATGGTTAATCATAATCAAAAGTACGTAAACATACACCGCACTACCCACATCTTGCGAACACCTCACTTGGAGAACACTAACCACTATGCACATATGCCAGTAGACCTTTTGTGTTGGCCATCATGCCCATGTGGGCGTGGACGGGCGCCATTCACCTCCCCCCCCCCCCCCCCCCCCAAAAAAAAAAAAAAAAAATTGATGGCGATAATGAGATTGGGGGTTGGTCTGATGTTACACGGTGTACAATAGATATTAAGGGGAAAGTAAGGGAAATTAAGAATTATCTTTTGAGGGAACAGTGTTTAGAGAGAGGTAAAATTAAAAATGTTCAGCCTGTAAGTGAAGTGATCAGTGCTGGTGAAGGAAGAAAATGTACGTGTCTCGAAACTAAAAATGTCTCTTAACGTAAGCGTCCATTTGTGATCGAGAGGAGAGTCCTCACGTTTGAGCAGCTAAATAAAGGCAAAAAAGGTGACATTTTTTGGAGGTAAGTTATATGGGTTAATTCTGTGAGGTATATTATTTAGGTGCTGAAGATTAGATGGGTAGATCACATAACTAACTAGGAGGTATTGAATAGGATTGGGGAGAAGAGAAGTTTGTGGCACAACTTGACAAGAAGAAGGGATCGGTTGGTAGGACATGTTCTGAGGCATCAACGGGTCACCAATTTAGTATTGGAGGGCAGCGTGGAGGGTAAAAATCGTAGAGGAGACCAAGAGATGAATACACTAAGCAGATTCAGAAGGATGTAGGTTGCAGTAGGTACTGGGAGATGAAGAGGCTTGCACAGGATGGAGTAGCATGGAGAGCTGCATCAAACCAGTCTCAGGACTGAAGACCACAACAACAACAACATATTATTTAGGGTGGTTTTTTTTAATAAATTGCGAGAAAATACTGTAAGAAGCAGCAGTGGCAGAGTTTCAAGTTCTGAAGAAAAAACGGGCTGCGTATAAATATACCCATACAAATTTAATTTCAGGTGTAGTATGTAAGAATTTTAGGGGATTATTTCAGGTTTTTGTAAGGTGTAATTCATTAAAGTTAAGATGCAAGTGATGAAACAAAGAGGCACAATTTCGTGCAAGAGGTATCTCTATATTGGTGGCTCGACTCTTGGTGGGCGGAGGTTGATAAAATATAATTAATTTCACTATTTGCGAAAGAGAGGAATAAATTTAATTGTACGTAAGATGGAGGGAGAAATACCTGTGTATTTTGAATGAGTCTCTCGTGTGATGTATTTGTAATTATTGTTCGCACAACATTTGGTGTGTGGAGTTCATCAGACCTCATAAAAGTTTTAATTGCTTGCGGGAGGAAAACATGTAGTTACATGCAATGCACGAGCTGGGAATATATTATATGGGTTAATTTTATGAGGAATCTTATTTTGGATGATTTTTTTGAATAAATTTGTGTATGTAAAACTCTGGGTATAAATGGTACTTCAGTCCAAATATGAGTGAACATCTGTTGAATATATGATCCAGCTATCTAATGAGTTTAAAGGAAAGTTAAATGGTCCATTTCTGGATAGGGTAGCATTAGTTTAAAAGTTTTTAGTTGGATGCGGTAAAACTGTAGAGATATGATAAAATGTTTGTCGATTTGCGGTGTCGAACAAATGTCATAGCATGACAGACTTATTTTCTATCGGGAACATGAGTAGAGCGTTTGAAATGTCGAGCTGAATCTAATGCGTTATCTACACTGTAAGTTTTAGCTTGTTACCCTGTTTGTGAATGTATCGATTCCACGGGCTAGGGCGTTCGGTTCCTGATCTGTGGGGTTTCAGGAAGTGATACGATTACAGGCAACAACAGTAAAGTCGTTTTTCGACAGCTAGCGTCCAGAAGCACTGACGGTGGCTGCAGACTGACGACTGTTTCAGCGCGTAACATGGCCAAAGGCATCATGAATTTCGGTAGAGGCGACTGGACCGCGAGAGACGTACACTTCGACGCCAGAAAGCCGATTTTGTGCTGTGGTTGTGAAAGTAAAGTGCTACGATGCAGTGGCCAGACCAAAATGTGCTATCATACGAGCAAAAGCACGAAAAACTTTACGAAAGAACGAGTTGAAACGAGAGTTTATTTACATTTATTTTGACGTTTAATTAACAAGCCGTTAAATTATATCTAGTGTTAAATTTAGAAAATTTAAGCTGATAATACAACAGATAATAGAACATACATACTGTTTCATACACCACCACAAAGATGTTTACTCCATTTGCTCTGACATGCAAGTTAGGATATTTCGTTTATTACGTTTTGTATGTATTTTATTATGTTACGTATGTCAAATTTGGTCATACTTAATGTGCCAAGTTAGTAAGCTAACAGTCACATTAAGTGGAGGTGAGTAATTTTACTCGTATTAAGGCGAGCTTATCAACCGCCTAGAATTGCTACGAGATGAGGTGAATTTGATGTACGGCTGAACAATGGTGGGCTGGGGATCATGGTGGACCACCACAACCGCAGCAGAGGAGTCAGGTGCTTCAGCAAGGGGCTGGATGTGGTTCAAGCCCAGTACGGGGAGTTCTGATGATGAACGGTCGCTGAGGAGGGCGGACGATGCTCCAAGGAATGGCGGAGTGCCAGGCAGATGGCTAAGTTACAGCTCTCTGAACTTCGGCAGTAAATCACGCTTCTATATTAATGCAAATCTGAATATATCAGCGATCTCAGATAAATGACGTGCATCCAATGACACAACTATATTGGTATACCTTTACAGCTGCAGAATAATTCGCAGTGAACAAACATTCACACAGTGAATCTCTGAACTAACAACTTTCAATCACTTCATGCGATTTCAACAAACGGTATCTCAGATGACATCGTTGCACTATAGCTGTCATTCCTGAAAGTTGCGAATCTGTCTCTATTTTACTTACTGATTTACGATATCTTTTATATCTTTTTATTATGCAAATGTTTTTCAGAACATGATATTCTCAACATTTACACAACTAATGAATACACCATGACTACCTAACATTTTGTCGTACTTGTTTTATAACTCAGTGAAAAGTTTACTATTTGCCAATGACTTTATTTAAATACTGATCGCAAGGGCTGTAAAGAAATTGTTCTAATTTAAAAGTGGTCAGTAGCATGTGTTGGCAGACATCAATACTGGAAAGAGAAATAGAAGACGCTTCTCTCAAGAAGGTATAAATAGTTGTTGAAACAATATGTAACGACAATTAGTTGTCATTTAAGTTTAATGCACTTGTACAAGAATGTTTGCTCACTTATTTACGAACAATCGTTTATTTATAACTACTGCAAACTATCTGTGTGCAACAGAAGCCTTATAACGTTTCTACTATTTAAATATATTTGTAATATATATTATTTCAGAGCAGTGAAGTGGTCATGTTGAGTCAGATCATGTTTGTAGAGCTTTAGAACGATGTATTTTTGATGGGGACGACCTTCAGCCAATAGAAAAGTGTACAGTAGATTAACACTACAGGGGCCTAGTGGACACTTAGAATTTTCGAGTGAAAAGCTCAATATAGCAATTCGAGACACTTTATGTCGAGTTAGTCAAGAAGACAGACCTGCTTACAGTAACGTGTGTGATTCGGTTATATGAGTGACTGTTTCTGGATCCTGAACAGCAGCTACCATATTTTAATTTGTCAAGGGACCCTATGTCTCTGAATACATCCGAATGTGCTCCAGAGTATGACTATAATTTATTCTGCATGACTGTGGGTACTGAAGATAGGCAGAGTATGAGTTACCATCTTTGTACCATATACATTAACTTGTAAATCATCATGTAGAACTCCGAACTATTTTGAGCTAGTGAATATTTCGTGTACTTTCATTACAGTTTAGTTTGGCGATTATGCTGCCATTTTCGTAACGCTCTCAACATAACTATACTGCATTTGATAAGGGTATTTTCTGGCTATATTTTGACTGAATATCGTAGGACCACCTTCCGTTTATTTGAGATATTCTGTCTTGAATAAATATTATGAACACAATTCCCTGTCCCCTTTATCGATTACAGTCGTTAGAATAGAACTCTTTTTCCTAAATTATTTACATAACTTTTTATTGTATGTTACTGAGTATTTTATTAATTCGCAATTCTAGCCAATGCATTTGACTGTAGGATCACAGAGATTACATTTGCCACGCGTTGGTGTACGCCATGAAAGCAGATGTGAGCAGCTCGACCCTACGACTCCATCGAACTGTACTTTTTACACAGAGACGTGCATAGCACAAGTACCTAAAGTACCAGGTAAAGACACAACTGAGCGGTAACCGATAGGTACGTTCGTAGTTTTCAACATAAAATAGAAAATAGCTTTTATGATTACAATACTATTGCTACTGCTACTGCTACTGCTACTACTATTACTGCTACCACTATGGAATCTGAATCGGCCCAAACCTTGCACTCCTACCCACTCACAGATTGAAACTATGCAAAATACTGTCATTGAAACTACTATTCTCACAGATCCAACAGCTGGAGCTTTCTCTCACACATTTTATATACGGTCGATACCAACCACTTTCCCAGTCATTTTAAGCGACTTGAACTACGAGTCAATTTTTTGTCTCTAGAAATAATAAATAAATCTCAGGGTTGGAGATAGAGTGTAAGAAGAGATGATTAGGAGGTGGGAGTGGAAATGCATATAGAGAGGAGATAGACAGAGACAAAGGAGGATGAAGTGAAGAGATATGCAGGGAGGAGGTTATTGATGGGGATAGAGGTGGAGATGATTGACAAAAAGAGAGAGGTAAGGAGATGGACCGAGGAGACAGAAGGAGATTATCGCTTATGTCAAACTCCCATAGGTATTTAGCTACTCCGACGCATTGCCATGTTTGATAGTATTGTATACGCACAATATCTAAATTTTCATAATCCACAGTAGCGTAATATTTTCACGAATGATGATGTTTTATGAAGCAAAGTCGAAACAGTAGGAAGTTGTAGCAAAATTCTGGAAGACCTCCAGAGGGTCAACGCTCGGTACTATAATCTGAACTTGGTCCATCTTCAATATAAGTAAATGTAGCGTACTGTGCATAAAAAGGCAGAAAATCCCGTTATTGTTTGAGTACACAATAGCAGGACAATCAATGGAAGCGGTCGCTATCGTGTCGGCCGAAGACGTAGGTCCCATGTGACAAACTTTTAATAAAGTGAACCACTAATTTTGTATGGATATTGTAGTATCTGCTCTCTATCTCCTCCAGAAGTAAATCCAAGGTTGCTACAACGCCACTAAATGACGACGGTTCTGGTTCCTCTCTTATCTCAGTTGTGTGGACTTTCCTCGCCTGCTCGTGGCTGATATTAGTATTCTAGTGACTGTCAAAAGCTGGCTGGTCTGGCCGTGTGGATCTAGGCGCTTCAGTCTGGAACCGTGTGACCGCTACGGTCGCAGGCTCGAATCCTGCCTCGGGCATGGATGTGTGTGATGTCCTTAGATTAGTTAGGTTTAAGTAGTTCTAAATTCTAGGGGACGGATGACCCACAGATATTAAGTCCCATAGTGCTGAGAGCCATTTTTTTGTCTGCAAAAATATTCACTATATTTTATTGCCTATAGTGTCTCCTATAAGGTGTTAAACCATGTCTGAGCCACTACGAGTCTCTAAATAAAGTTGTTCAGTTTCAAGCGTAACAGACTGAACGACTGCTGCTCAGTTTCCAACAAATTATAACGTTTCTGTTTCAACTAGCAGCTCCCAGCCGGTTACTGCTCTGACGTTACGCTGGTTTAACAGTAAAGAAGAAAACTAGTGCCAATATTGCGAGCAACTAGATGCTAACCTCGTAGTTTGCAACAATAAAGGTATGGCGCGCATTGCTTTCTATTTATCAGTAGCCAGAGCCGCGTATTCCGTCTGTATCAAGCTACTCTCTGAATATCATCCGAAAGATGTTGCATATGATGAACTTGTTCTCAGACTTGATGACATTTTCAATCTCAAATTCACGTAGCTGCGGCGAGTTTTAAGACTTCTCGTCTGAAGAAGCCCCCTGAACATTCCTTAAAAAAGGAGATCGCTGAACTTACAGGGCTAACAAGACACTGCTGGTAGAAGTGTTCTCGTGGATTAAATTATAGTGATGTTATGTTACGTGATGCAATCACACAAAGTGTGTTAGACCTACCTGGTATCATAAAATCGTGAAATTCGGATCTGAAAACAGTTTTGTGCATTGTAGATCCTTAAAATATGCTGGACACAATTGAAGTTGATTTTGAGGGTCCCACTGTTTCTCTTGTTTATAATGCACAAGACACTGAGTCTAAAGTTCATGATAATGTTAGAGCGAAGAAAAACAAGGCATAAATTAACGGCGAACTTTAAAAAAAAGTATTAGTCACGTGGTACATGGTGTGCACTTCAGAATGAGGTGAGGATGTCTTTTCAAATCATAGTAGAAAAGCTTATCCTTACTTCAGGCAAAGTGTTTCATGTGTAGTAAGCAGAGGTCATATCCAAATAGTTTGTTTACAAACCAGCAGTGGCAAACACTCATCACAATCACCGCTTCAGCGTGACTTCCAGGAAGTGTAAATCAAGGCCGCACTGCCATTACAGCTGATTCCAACGAAGACTGCCTTTTCCAGGTGTGTTGTAGTCCTTCGACAGAACACAAACTTTATGTTCAACTACGTTCAACTAATGCTGGCTCGAAGTACAATCAAATTTCAGTTAGACACAGGTACCTCTGTTCCTCTCATCAGTAACGAAACCATTGTAAATGATCCCTAGCCCACGACTTCGGAAGCCTTCCTCTGTTTTGTCTGCACATGACCGGCATCAAATACCAGTACTTGGCACGTTTAGATCTGGCATCAGCTTTTCGTGGCGTTACAAAGAGTGTTTGATTTCTAATACTATGGTGTGCGAACACTTGGTTTGGACTTGTTTAGTTAGTTCAAGCTGTGCATACAAGACAATGTATTACAAATCAGTGTCTCAGCGGGTCATCCTAATGTTTCCGACTTGGGTATTAAGAACAGTGATCTGTTTGAATCAGGATTTGGAAGGCTAGAGTTTGTGTAGCACATACATTGCCGTTAAAGAAAATTTCCGACCACGATTTTATTGTGCCCAACCTGTCCTCCATGATACACGTGGGCAGGAAGTGATGGAAAGACAGCAGGGTGATACAACCAATTTCTGCAAGTCAGTGGGAGTTACCCTTGCCGGCCGGAATGGTCGAGCGGTTCTAGGCGCTACAGTCTGGAACCGCGCGACCGCTGGTTCGAATCCTGCTTCGGGCATGGATGTGTCTGATGTCCTTAGGTTTCTAAGTTCTTGGGGACTGATGACCTAAGAAGTTAAGTCCCATGGTGTTCAGAGCCATTTGAACCATTTTGAGTTACCCTTGGCGTTTCTCAAAAAGTCATAAGGACTTTTACATCTGTGTGGTTTCTTTAAAGTCACAGTAAACCCACAAACTTCGTGGATTCATTTCCTCCCCCATGACTAGGGTAATCAACGGACAGGTTGGGACACGTCAGTTCTGTTCGAAGATTGGTTTACCTGGGGAATGCTTACAGTTACTGTTGGACGAGCAATCCAAGCAATAATTTGTGGTCAACATTCATCTTGGTTTATGCTTCAGCTCCTGCTATTTTTCAGCTAACAAATGCCCTCTATGTACAAACTGTCCGGATGGTATTGTTTTTCACAGGTCGTACACCTGCTGGACATCCGGCAGATTTAGAATGTTTCTTTAAAATACTTTCTGCGGATGTCTTGAAGGAACAAGATCATTTTATAAATGCTCAGAGTATTCGTTCTGCTTCTTCACGCTTGTCGTACATGAAATTTAATGCAAGCTGACAGGAGAGGGACCTGAAAGTAGACGTATGTAAGGAGAATGGAAGTGTACCAACGGCTGATGGCAGTTCCCTCTCTACACCACGGGGACACCGTTCACAGTGACGCAGACGCTGTGGCTGGAATGAGTGCAAGCATAACTCCAGTGGCAGCGTGATGGGTGTCCATGGGCGGCTGTTCCTCGGACTTTGGCTGGAGAAGCGGTGGTGATGGCAGCGGCGGTGGGAAATGTGACGTCAGTCCCTAGTGTCACCGCACTGGACGGCGGTGAGGTGGATACTGCTGCTGCTGCTGCCAACCCCAGGTGCATGCTGGGTTTGTGAGAAAATTCCTGCGACAGAATCGCTGCTGGTTGAGCGACAAAGCTGGAACTTTATTGGTTCAAATGGCTCTGAGCACTATGGGACTTAATTTCTGAGGTCATCAGTCCCCTACACTTAGAACTACTTAAACCTAACTAACCTAAGGACAACACACACATCCATGCCCGAGGCAGGATTCGAACCTGCGACCGTAGCGGTCGTGCGGTTCCAGACTGTAGCGCCTAGAACCGCTCGGCCACCCAGGCAAGCTGGAATTTTATTACTTTATTAATTGAGATCTGCTATTTAAATGCAGCTTTATCATTATTATTGTTCTGAATAAAAAAATTTAACTATCTGACTGATTTGCATAAGATTTTATCATCATTATTCTGTGATAATTTTTTAACATTATCTGAGCCCTACGATTTAACTGCACCTTTGTTATTTTTATGGTCTCGGGATAAAATTTTGTTTAACTATATAAACTCATTTACATAAGGTTTTGATATCATTATTGTATGGATAAATTTTAATTATTTTAGCCCCAATGTTGAAATGGAGCTTTGTCACAATTATTGTTTTGCCATTAAAAATTAATTATTTAATCTGATTTGCACAAAAATTTGTTGTCATTATTGTTGTGGGATAAAATCACTTACTAGTTGCTGTTGGGATAACAGCAACCAATTTAAAAGAGCTGCCTGAGTACCTTGTTACTAACTATTTTGAAGTTCGACTTTTAAAGCTGCTTCCTAATCAACTGGAAAGCTTGTTTGTAAATTGTAGTCCGATTTAAAATAATGTCAGTGTATGTATCTATAAGTGCATGTTGGCTGGTTCAGCATTCCAATCAACTGCCGCATGCACTGCACCTTACTTCGTATTACCACACGGAGAAGCATCAGCCGCTACAGTCACATTCATTAAATAACTGAGTATGCGTGAAGAGTGATTTAAAGAGGGACGACCACGTGAAAACAACAGCAAGTAGATGCCAGACTGAGATTTAACGCAAGACCTTTCATTAAGCTTAGTCCGTCTACAAACCAGGTAGCTTACAAAACCCTCCTTCAATACGTTCTTGAATATTGCTCGTAAATCTGGGATTCATACGGATTTGATTCATAGATGACATAGAGAAGATTCAAAGAAGGGCAGCACTTTTCGTCACAGGTTCTTTTAGTAAGCGCGCAGGTCTCACCAGTGGCAGATGCAACATGAAAGGCGTTGAGCATTATTCTGTGGTTTACTGTTAAAGCTCTGATATCGTACATTCCTAGAAGGGCCAACCGATATATTGCTTCCTTCGCGCGAAGATACCTCTCGAACGTGAGGTTAAAGACTTCAGATCTCACACGGAGAATTAGCAACTATTTTTCTTCCAGCGAATCTTTTGCGTCTGGAACAGGAATGGGGAGAACTGATAGGGGTACAGATAGTACACTCCCTTGCACATCATAAAATGACTAGCGGAATATAGACCTAGATGTAGATGTTTGCTAGTGGTATGGATTTAGACACAGATATTGTTCAAGAAACATGACATGTACCTTGATTAACGTTAAATTTTAGTCTAAAGAGCAGCCGATAAGTCCACCAGGTGTGGTCACAAGCAGTTGCACTGTCTTATAAAAAGTATCTGTATACCCTCATTTAGTGCGCAGTTAACACTACATTTCACTTAAGGTGGACTTGCTCTTATAGAAGGAGACGGAGAGTATTACATTGTCAATTAAGAAACAGTAACATCATAATGGTTCCGTTAAGAGAGCTTAGTGACTTCGGGCGTGGATTAGTCATTGGTTGTCACCTGAGCAGCAAACCCATCAGACACTTCAACTCTTCCAAAGCTTTCGAAGTCGACTGTTGGTGATGTGATCGTGAAGTGGAAACGAGAAGGAAGAACCAAAGCTAAACAAAGACCAGGCAGACCCCATGCACTGACAGGGACAGTCGAGTCTAGCAGAAGGTGGTTGTAAAAAATTGCACGAAGTCAGCGGAAGGAATCGCTGCTGAATTCCAAAGTAACATCAGTGGTCCAGATAACGCAATGCCTACGGTAGAGTGGTCGAGCAGCTCCTCACATGCCAGTAGTAAGCGGCGCTTGAGGTGATGTAAAGAGAGATGCCTTTGGACAGTTGAGAACTTAAAATGAGTGATTTGGAAGAATGAATCACGCTATGCCTTCTGGCAATCCGATGGAAGGGGTTGGGTGCAGCCGATGCCTGGAGAACGTTACGTTTCATGAAGTGCAGTGCCAACAGTGAAGTACAAAGGATGTGGTGTTGCTGCACGGGCGTGATTTTCGTGGGTAGGATATGGATACAGTTGAGGAACAGCTGGGAGACGACAGTTGTTTATCACAACGTACCATGTCATAACGCAGAATCTGTAAGACAATTGTTTGTGAATAGTAACATTCCTGACATGGACTGGCCTGCTCAGAGAGCCGACCTGAAACCAGTGGAATACCTGTGGGAGGAGTTAATAACGTCGACTTCGCTCCAGACCCCCAGAGTCCAATATAACAGCTGCCTTCTCTGGTTTCGGCTCTTAAGGAAGAATGGGTCGCCATTCCTTCACTGACATTCAGACACCTCATTGAAAATGTCTCTGGCATAGCTCAAGCCGTCATAATGGAGAGTGATGGATAGACAAGATATTATTTTTCACTGGTAACTGTTCTAATTGAATCGGCGATGAAGAAATTTTCATTCGAATACAATACAGTCCAGAATCTCTATGTCAATCATACAAAACCACAGTGAGTCTTAAGGCAATCATCCCACCGATGCACCGCGTTGAAGACACTGCCCTGATGTGTAAAGAATCACAAAACTGCCTGCTGCATATCCTCGTCCGACAAGATCGTCGACCCTTTAAGGGGTAATATCCGTGTAGGGAGAGATGAGGAAATGCTCGAGTGTCTACCACTTCATTTGGGGTAACTTCTCGGTTACGACACTTGCGATGTAGAGACGTGCCTTATCACTAACTTGGCCCACCGTTCTACAACGGTGGTTTCCGACAGATATGCTGCCCCATACACAGTATTCAGTCTCCGATGGATTCTGCTGATGACAAGTTGAATAACTGGGATCTCTGCCGAATGATCGCGCCGTTCTCGCACCCAGACAGTGTTCCATTAGGGCTGATTTTGTTGCCTGTCTGAGTCTGGTGTGCCTCTGGTGTTCCTTACACTTGATGTACACACAGTCCTGGTGGTCTGGCCGATGTATGACATTCCACACTGGCATAGGATGTTGTAAATACCTGGCTTACACAGCCCTGGGTCATCCTTTACATTCCCCAGCATTGTGCCAATTTCAGTGGGTGGGCAAAATACCCTCTTGATGATGTGATATTTCTAACAGTAGGTGAAGGAGGAACCCCATTCCTGTGAATTTTTGGGCAGTCTATACAGTCGCTTCTTGCCGACTTGTTCAGATAAGCCCATCTCATTTGCCCATGGGGTCGCTTCCACTGGTTTCTGTGCAAAAACGTCCAGAAGTTGTTGCACCTTTCTGTCACACTCAGACTTTGTTAGGATGACTGTGGAGTTCCTCTTCTTTGCTCGTATCACCACAAAGCTGTCATCCTCCCGGAATTGCCTGAGTGTCACCCTTCCATCACCTGATATGTTGGATTTGGGTGGCTTTGTCTTGGTGAGCACCCTGCAGAGCTCTTTGGCCACAATGGAAGGTAGCGCTTTGGCCGCTTGCTAAGTCGCTCTGATGAGGACTGCGACAGGCACGTTTCTGGGAGTCACTGGAAAGCTGAGGCCCTTGCTGAGTACTTTTAAGATGGCCTTGTCAACCTGCTTGTCACTCAGGTTAACCACCGTGCATGTGGCTCCTTTCTGTTGGTAAGGTGCTCAAACTTGGTTCGTTGCATGCCCTTCTTCCTGGTACATTCTGCTAGAGACCAGGAGGTACCATTAACCTGGTCCACTCTTGAGTGGTAAAGGAAGGAAAGGTAGAGAAACAGAAACTCCTAGATGTCAGATCTAATCGACGGTGCATGTCACTCAATGGCTCCCTTACCAGCGTGAGGCTAGCTCAGTGTTTGATTATGTCCGCCCCTCTGGAGTTAACATGACGCTTGATGCTGGCGAAAACTGGAACTACCTCATCCTCTCGGAATCTCAGCAGGAAACTGAAAGAACTCAGTATCCTCCCTCTTCTTTGTTGAAACTTATCCGGCGTCTTGATGTCTCAGTGCATCTCCCCCTCGTAGAGTCTTCTGATGTAATTCTTCAGGCTTTCCCGGTCACCCTTTACCATGTAGAATAATCGAGATCTCTGCCGGATGTTCGCGTCGTTCCCTCACAACTACGTCGTTGTGACAGAACGACGCTAACATTTCGCAGAGATCTCGATTGTTCAACATGCCAACAGATCGCCGGAAAGACCTGAAGGATTCTACCGGTCTTTGACCTCCGACAGCCAATAAAAGAATAACAGCACCTTGGCCTTGTTTCAATGCGTTTCGTAATAACGTAGTCGTACTTTACGTTCCCGCATTTACCGCACGCACTTGGAGAACATACGAATGCGAACAAGACCCCCTTCCCTACACGTCGGTGTTCATACAGGAGGGTTGGAAACAGTCGGGAAAGCTTGTATGCGTGTTCCAGAACATATCGTGCTGATAAATGATTGTTAAAATATTCTCTACGTTGCCCTATTTTAGAACTACACTCCTGGAAATTGAAATAAGAACACCGTGAATTCATTGTCCCAGGAAGGGGAAACTTTATTGACACACTCCTGGGGTCAGATACATCACATGATCACACTGACAGATCCATAGGCACATAGACACAGGCAACAGAGCATGCACAATGGCGGCACTAGTGCAGTGTATATCCACCTTTCGCAGCAATGCAGGTTGCTATTCTCCCATGGAGACGATCGTAGAGATGCTGGATGTAGCCCTGTGGAACGGCTTGCCATGCCATTTCCACCTGGCGCCTCAGTTGGACCAGCGTTCGTGCTGGACGTGCAGACCGCGTGAGACGGCGCTTCATCCAGTCCCAAACATGCTCAATGGAGGACAGATCCGGAAATCTTGCTGACCAGGGTAGTTGACTTACACCTTCTAGAGCACGTTGGGTGGCACGGGATACATGCGGACGTGCATTGTCCTGTTGGAACAGCAAGTTTCCTTGCCGGTCTAGGAATGGTAGAACGATGAGCTCGATGACGATTTGGATGTACCGTGCACTATTCAGTGTTCCCTCGACGATCACCAGAGGTGTACGGCCAGTGTAGGAGATCGCTCCCCACACCATGATGCCGGGTGTTGGCCCTGTGTGCCTCGGTCGTATGCAGTCCTGATTGTGGCGCTTACCTGCACGGCGCCAAACACGCATACGACCATCATTGGCACCAAGGCAGAAGCGACTCTCATCGCTGAAGACGACACGTCTCCATTCGTCCCTCCACTCACGCCTGTCGCGACACCACTGGAGACGGGCTGCACGATGTTGGGGCGTGAGCGGAAGACGGCCTAACGGTGTGCGGGACCGTAGCCCAGCTTCATGGAGACGGTTGCGAATGGTCCTCGCCGATACCCCAGGAGCAACAGTGTCCCTAATTTGCTGGGAAGTGGCGGTGCGGTCCCCTACGGCACTGCGTAGGATCCTACGGTCTTGGCGTGCATTCGTGCGTCGCTGCGGTCCGGTCCCAGGTCGACGGGCACGTGCACCTTCCGCCGACCACTGGCGACAATATCGATGTACTGTGGAGACCTCACGCCCCACGTGTTGAGCAATTCGGCGGTACGTCCACTCGGCCTCCCGCATGCCCACTATACGCCCTCGCTCAAAGTCCGTCAACTGCACATACGGTTCACGTCCACGCTGTCGCGGCATGCTACCAGTGTTAAAGACTGCGATGGAGCTCCGTATGCCACGGCAAAGTGGCTGACACTGACGGCGGCGGTGCACAAATGCAGCGCAGCTAGCGCCATTCGGCGGCCAACACCGCGGTTCCTGGTTTGTCCGCTGTGCCGTGCGTGTGATCATTGCTTTTACAGCCCTCTCGCAGTGTCCGGAGCAAGTATGGTGGGTCTGACACACCGGTGTCAATGTGTTCTTTTTTCCATTTCCAGGAGTGTAATTAGCTTTGAAGTTGGGCAATTAGGCCGTTTCACGAGCAAATTCAACCGCCCGTCAGATACAATTAGTTTCAGTTGTTCTCATAGCACAGATGATAGCTCATGAGGCTGTGACCATTCGGTTGGTGTTCTACCCTTATTACCGTCCTATGTCCACATTTTGTACCGGTCTCTTGTTCGGCTTCAGAAAACCAAGTGGCTTCTCTGGCGGGTCACTTGAATCTGGGTGAGTACCGGCCTGTCTGGCTAACTTCAGTGCTTATTAACTCGGAAACGGTGCAACGCATCAAATTCTTTTCTTAAAAAATTGTTTCTCAGTTCAAGCTACACTGCAATGTCATTACAAGCTTTTCAGATTATCTCTGCCCACCCTGTATATCAACAACGGAGTCGCACTATATATATTACATATACGCTCCAGCACCATTCTCAACCTGCCTCGTGATGACTGGGTGTTGTGTGACGTCCTTAGGTTAGTTAGGTTTGAGTAGTTCTAAGTTCTAGGGGACTGCTGATCATAGATGTTCCATAGTGGTCAGAGCCAACCACCATTCTCAACCGGAAACTTTTGATCATATAGTGCTGTCAACATGCGCCATCTGGCTGAAGCAGTTCGCCGTTTAGCGCTTGTAGTGGAGACTTTGCGCCGGTAACAAGTCAATCGTAGAACAGGCATGCTAGGGCCTCGCATATGGACAGGCGATTCACAGGACGCGCATGTACGGCGCGCGCTCTAGCGCGGCTCGTCGCCGCTGCTAATTTGCGTGGCTGCTCTTTTAGCATTTCCAGTAAGTACTGGCCGCGCCTCCCCCACGGCGGACGCCTCCCTCGGGTCGGCGGCGGGCCGCCTTATGCCACTCCACACGCTTCCCGTAGCTCCCGGAGAGTTCATCTGAAATTTAAATCTCCTAATACATATTGATTGGACGCGCACGGAACGGCCACCAGCTTCGCCCACGGGGGCCGGCCGGACGGCCGCCGTAGCCCGCAGAAATCCGCAATCGTCCGCTGTCCTCTCGCCTCGCCTCGCCTCTTCTCTCGTCTCCTCCCGAGCAATAATTACTGTGCTCAGCTGCCAGTGAGAGGCTGCGGCGGCGTCTGATGCTCCGCGGCATCTTTCTCTCCCTTTCAGTTGCCGCATCAGCCACGAACAAAAGCTACACGAAGCGAAAATAGGCTCTCAAGTGTTGTTACAGATGTTGGCGTCTTCAGCCTGTGGACTGGTTTCGAGCAACTCTCCACTCGAGTCTGCACTGTGTAACTCTCTTCATCTGTGTGAAGCCACTACAACCTACATCCGCTTCAACATGTTCTCTATGGTCAAACTATGTATTCTGTTTACAATTGTTACACCCCTATCCACCACCCATACTCTCCTCCGTTACAAAATTACTTATGTCTTGATAGTTCAGGATGTTTCCTGTCAACCTATTCCCGTTAACACAATTTGAAACTTACCTTACCTCCCCAATTCGGTTCATTCCACTTCATTAGTTGTCCAGTCTCCTCATCTAATCTCCTCTATTCTTCCACTAACTTCACTATCTGGGTATGTATTTATTACAATCTTCTATTTCTACAGCTCCTCCTACATCGCCTTTCCATCCACCTTCGCACCCTTTTCTCTTTGTCCACGTCCACCACCTTACAGTGCCCATCTGCTCCTGCGCCTCTCTCTTGTCCATCTCTTCCTCCACCACTCTCTCTGTCAATCTGCTGCTCCCCCCGTCTTCCCATCTGCTCCTTTCCCTATGTCCAACACCTCCTCCGCTTCTAATTCCTCCTCCCCTTTCTTTGTCAGTCCCCTCCTTCCCATCTTTGTCCATCTCCCCCTCTCTCTACATTTCTGTTCCTCCTTCTCTCTGCTCGCTTCTTCTCTTTTCCTTTCTGTGCCCTTCAGCTCCTCTTCCCTGTCTCTGTCCGTCTACTCCTCGTTTCTTTCTCTGTCCATTTCTTCACCCACCCTATTTCTTTCTTTCTACCTACTGCTTTCACCCTCATGTCTCTGTCCATCACGCCCTCTTTTGTTTCACGTTCCACCTTCTCCTCTCCCATTTCTCGGCGCACTTCCCTCTCCTCAAACTCTGTCCCCCTCCTATCTGTGCCAATCTCCTCCTTTCCCCTCGCTGTCTGACTAGCTCCTCCTCCTCCTTTCCTTCTTCGCGTTATCACACTCACTTCAATAGGAAGCCGATGGTTTTATTCTCACAGTATTTCCTTCCAGACTGTACCTAATATCCATACCAAATTTTATTGAAATCGGCGCAAGGGTTTAGGATGAGCTTTTTACCCACGGCTTTGTTCGCATATGTCAGATATATTTCACACATATTTAACTCAATTCACGAGTATTTGTACACACATTTTACACGTGGAAGTATGTCTAGTAAATTTCAGCCTGTAGCTTCATTTTCACGGATCTCAATGTTTATTATGTCGTATCTCTGAACTATTTGCTGCACAATGTTATTATTTTGCATATAAATTCAGTGGTCTATGCCGCAACCGTGTGCGAATGTGTTATGAATATAGTGGGAATGAAGTAATAAATTTAAACAGGAACCAACTCCGAATTCGCCTGGAGCGAATCAGGGAAATCACGGGAATCCGAGATCAAGATGGCCAGACTGGAGTTGGAACCGTTGTTCTCCCTAATGTAAGTGCTCTGCATTAACTGCTGTACCTAAAACGAGTAAACATAGGAAGCTGTGGATTTTACTAAGTTGTACAGGATACTGTAACGAATGTTCTCATACACGCAAGGAATTTTTAATCATTACAACGGACGAAATTTGACACCGAGGTTTTTAATGGAACTACAAATTTTTTCTGTCGCGTTGGTAAATGTCTTCGAAGAGGATTGCGACGACGTAGCAGCAGAATTAAAGGATCACCTTTTTGAAACCCCGTAAGTTTCAAATTTTCCTCAGAGTTGCCTACAACCTTCATCAGTAATGGTGATAAAGCGTGGTACCCTGGACTCCACAACGCTTTGCATACCACGGTACCGATAAATGCTCATCAGAGGCCAGGACTCAAACATTCATGGGACATGTAAAGTTTGTTTATTATGTCACATTGTCACCAAATTTCGTCTCAACTCTACGCAGTGACAGCGCGGACGAGTCACAAGATAGGAAGCTCGTCATAGCACCTCTTACGCACATTTCTCCCCTTCTTTTGACGCCTCTACAATGGAGGTCAGAATCGCGACGCCCAGCTATCAAATTGCGCTATTTCCTTATGGCTGGCGGAGGAAAACATTTCAGGTGCATTCAGCTGAGAATCGAAACTAAAAGGGCTCAGGGCATCAAAGAAACTACCCCTTTCCTTGGGACGTTAATTCCCACACGTTTCGCAATCGACGACGACGACCCGCAGTGCGGTGAACAACAGGAAACGTTCTGCACAACCGTTAACACTGCTGACACCGTCGGACATTTCAGTCCTTCTCTAAAGATATTGTAGGCCAGCATTCTCTTTGAACATGATCGTACCCCTTTGTCGGTAACGCGACCGAAGATTTTGCTTTTGTGCATAGGTGAAGCATTCGACAAAATCTGAACGTGGTCCGAAGCCACAAAGAGTTCTTACGCTTTTCCAAAAAAATGGTTCAAATGGCTCTGAGGACTATGGGACTTAACTTCTGAGGTCATCAGTACCCTAGAACTTAGAACTACTTAAACCTATCTAACCTAAGGACATCACACACATCCATGCCCGAGGCAGGATTCGAGGCTCCAGACTGTAGCGCCTAGAACCGCATGGCCACTCCGGCCGGCACGCTTTTTCAGAGCTCCTGTTTCACACCCTGCTGTGGCGAGATAACAGCGGGGGATTCCGTTCAAGGCCACGCAACTTGGAAGAACGCTCAATGACACCTGCTAACGTTTACTGAGTATCCTGAAAATGCTCTTTAAAGAGAAAACGTTCTAAATACCCCTCGGCACCTGCACACAGGCGCCTGGTCTCAGAAGTGTATCAAATAGCTGTCTACGTGCAGGCACCTCTGGTTAATTCGTACGTTTCCTCCATAATGGTACATCCTTAAAATTCTGAGTAAATGTGGGCAGATTCCACTAAGAGTTTTGTAAAGCTGGGGGGCCTTGGAGTGACCCTTCGCCGTTTTATTCTCACATGTGTCAATGTCACACTCTTCTGTGATCACATCATTGGATGGCATGAAACAAGAATACTAAAAAAGCGTAACAACACCTTGTTTCTTCAGGCCACGCACATCCCAATTTCGTCAGTTGTTTTTCAACGGCGTGTAGTGGTTCTAACCTATTCACAAGAGCAAAAATTGCGATCAGGATGTGCTCCAAAATGGTGTGATCACGTTCAGTGGGTATTCTGCCTGAAATGCCCTTAGAGAAGGGTTGAAATACTGGATGGTGTCAGTAGTTTCAAAGGTTATCAACAAAGTCTTCCTGTTGCTCATCGCACATTGAACCGTCATTGTTGACCATTAAACTGTACGGTGTCCAGATTTTACAGACCTTACATGAGCTTGATCCATAATGACAATACGATACAGTACGAAATCCTCAAAAAATCGTCATTATTTTATATCAACAGAAGGAAATTGCAGTAATCTCATGTACCGAAGCTAACAAAACAATATCTACCAATATATGGACTGGGGTATGCATTAATAACTTAAAGTGAAACCCATTTTGGAGATGAACCAAGCAGGTGGTCGATGGCATCGGAAAACGCCACTTAACAAGAGAATGGCGAGCTTCAGTGCAGGAAGGGATTAGGCCAGAACAATACATTAATCCTTTTAATGTAAATATGGCTGGGACCGAGGGTAAGTGTCTGGACAGCTTCAACAGAGCTAGGCTGCAACCTGGCAAGAAAAATAAAATTCAGCTCTAACGAGATGGCGACTGGTTGAAGCCACACTGGGCAACACAGACACGACGTGGCAAGCAGATCCCATTACATAAAGCATTTTGAGAACTAAAATTTCTAGATATCTCTCTCATATCATGGCAGACCACACAAGTGTGTGGAAAACAGCGAGGGCGTTGGGAGCTTTGCTTTCTGCAAAGTATGGGTGATACGCTTCATGTGTCAGGGTTCGAGATAGCAAAGAGGTAGTTAATTATTCCAGCAGGAATTTTTGTGGGCAAAGAAACTGTGCACTTTGCTCCAACTCTTAGGGAGTGTACAATAGCCATTATTTCGACTAGTGAAAAATTAATGTTCTACAGAATGCAGGAAAGTTGAGACTGAGTGAATTCAGTCAAAGCCAGAGTAGGGCATTAGCATTTCAGATCCAGTATGGAGACAACACTATTGCAGATGCTACATGGTAAAGTACCATTGTGCATTAGGCCATAGTAAATGTTGTGTCGAGATTTTGTTCACTCCAACTTGTGTATGCTTTGACCACTGAATATCAAAAGCTAGGGCACTTACATACCCTCACGTTGGGTACATGAGAGTTTTTTCAAAAGTAAATTTATTCTCCACCAACTCAGTGCATTGAACAGCTACAGCATTGTAGATGTAAATGAGCTATTGAAGATTTTAGTCAATCCGTCCAGTGATAAATTTTTTTTCATATGTAGAGATAACGATTTTAATAATCGTCAATTCAATATGGCCACGAGTTAAATATTTGTTATTGAGTGTTGGAAGTAATTGAATATGATTTTTGTGTATCACTGAAAGCACAGTTGACAAGTTATATGAAGAATATAAAAGGGAATATCTGTTTTGTCTTTCTAGAATAGACCCCAAACTTTCACTTTCATTAATTCGTGCATTCAAGTTACGTGAAAGCAGAATTTCTATTGATTTTTGTTATGACCCACACATGGTATTATCTGAATTACAGGGCCAGGTTCATAATTATATAGAATGTCTGCTTGACACCCAGGGCTTGAGAAGGCAGTTCAGATGTTTTGTCCATTTGCACACTAAGTGGTAAGCTAAGTTTGCACACATTAGTGCACTCACTTTGCAGATACAAAGTGCGGATAATCTCACAAAATATGTGGGAAACAACATCCCAAGAAAAGGGAGGGTTTTATTGACGCTCTACATGCTACCCCCTGATGGCTTTTCATATTATTCCAAGCGACAGTATGCCTTAAATTCTTTCCTTGGCAACTCATAAAAAACTGCATGATGTCAATGCTGAGCATCGCAGTTATGACCTCCATCAGAGAGATGTCAAAAGAAAGGAAAGAAACGTGAGCAAAAAGGCCTGTAACGACCTTTCCTATCGTGCGACAACTCCACGGTGGCGTTGGATAGAAATGCGGTTGCCGGCAGGTGTGGCCGAGAGGTTCTAGGTGCTTCAGTCCGGAACCGCGCTGTTACTACGGTCGCAGGTTCGAATCCTGTCTCGGGCATGGATGTGTGTGATGTTCTTAGACTACTTAGGATTAAGTAGGTCTAAGTCTAGGGGACTGATGACCTCAGATTGCGAGGTGCCGGGGCTAGCAGTGTATTTAACACTAAATTCTTCTCGAACCTTCATATGGAAATGATGCTCTAAGCCCCTCCCCCTTTTCTAACTCCTACTTTTGCTCTTGCACATGGATTAAGAAGAAACGCGAACTGACTGTAATCGACCCTGCAAGTGGAGTAGAAAAGAGTTTAGCACCTGCAATAATTTAATTTGATAGACATTAATTAAATAAAGGAAAGTTTCAGTAAAGTAGTGAGAAATGAAAGGGTTGCTCTACCGATTAACAGAATGAAAGTTCTGTCCAAAATAACAATTTTATTTATTATGACTAATCTCAAAATCATAAACAAAACACATGAAACATTTACAAAACATCCAATTGGATACTCAAATAAATGCTCTGAAGGTGAAGTTGTCCATAAACTAGATTGTGACATTTACGACGAAGTGGTATGTGGAGCCAATTCCTTGCAACTCAAATCTTAAGAGAAACACCCAGCCAACTCAACATTAATTGCTGTTACGGTAGTGATTACTCAGACAATGAACACCCAAGACACAACAAAGTAAGACAAGACGAACAGGCGCGCTCTGCTGGGTTATGATTATCACAGTGCAAATTCCCCAGTCTGTCGGTGCTGTCTTCTTAACTGCAAGGACACGATCTGGCGTACCGGAAGCGATGGCTGGTTGCAAGGACGTCCCGTCGTGGTGATGATAATGTCGCGAGTATAGCCCAAAACAAATTGTCCTGGTCTGATTGTTCGAGACTAAAGACTTCCTACCAATACAAATGCGCCTCTGAGGGAGACGAAGAAGGCTTGCTACTCAATTACTGACGGTACAGTGATTGATTTTAACAAGCGAAGTCACACAGTAACTCCGATACAGTCAACTTTAGCCAAAACTGACAAGACAGACAACATAGGCTGCTTGTACGCAGAACGCACAACTGCCAACTGTACTCGGAAAGTTACGTTGAAGTCGAAACTTCAGCAACTTCATTAAACAGCTAGAATCAAATTAAAGTATATTAGACAGCCAACGGAAGGCAGGCTGTCCGGAACAGCAAGGGCTCAGTCTTGCAACCTACTCCGACCGAAACGTGAGAGCCGACTCTCTCAAGAGCACCCGTACAAGACGAACACAGAACATTCCCGCCTCCACGACAGTGGCCGTGGTCAAACGTTCCAATCAGAAACTCGAAAAGCAGCGGAAAATTCCACTCTATTGCCGAAGCACTACCATTCCACCAATGGAGATTCTTGGCGCCATTTTCTGCGCCAATTTTACTACGTCACGGAGCTATGCCCTGAGCAAGCCAATCACAGTTACTATTTTGCAGAAAACGCGGGAATTTGCCCGCCAAAACTGCCTGGGTACACAAGTCATTCCCACGCTTCGCTGTAGCCCGCCAGAAATGGTTTTCACAAAGTTTTTGCGAAGTAACGGAATCTCTAGCCCAGCCGCTCCTTCCGGCGCATCTGGGCGTGTTGTCCCGCTCTTGCGACAATGTCGGCCTCTGGAAAGCATCCTCTTGGCTCCCTCACACCCGTCGGCTTAACCCTTTCAAGCTCAGCGAAACTCGCCTGTCACCGGACCACCCGGGAGACGAGAGACGCTGCGTGGGAAGTCCGCGTGTGAAGGAACAGCAACTTATCACTGCATGAAATTAGAGAGGAAAATCTAATTACTCAGAGTAAGATAGAAATATGAGAGGGAGCTTCTGCCACCTCTCAAGATGTTAAGTCCCATAGTGCTTAGAGCCATTTGAACCATTTGTTTGAATGGCGGTTAAATTTGTAGCCAATGTGAGATCATTAACACACTTTACAAGTCCCATGAACATCCGAGTTCTGTTCTTTTATCCACGTGTGTCGATACCAAACTGTTGGATGGGTCTACGAGCCCCTGGCTGACGTCGCAGGGCATCACTCTTTTGCGCCTTTACACATGAAGGTTGTAGGCACTAAATTTCAAACTTATGCCTCGGAATGGGACACAACTATGGAGTTTCGAAGAAGTGGTACTCTAATTCTGTTGTGCAGTGTAGTAACAAGATAAGCGCACCTCAAGCCACCCTCCTGCTGACAGGAGAAGAGATACTCTAACGTCTGCTCTACTGCACCAAACATAAGGATAAGCGTTACTCAGGTACATTTCGTGCGATTATCGTTATTGCTATCACATTAAGAGCTCCAAATCTTGAAACTTGGTCATTGACATATAAAGCGATTCAGGGGACACCAAACCGAACCCGGAATTTCATCCAGATTTACCTTAGTGCAGACTCATGTCATACAGCATTCGGTTAGTACTTGCTGTTTCCCTGAAGACCTAATACATATATTATTCTCACAGTTAAAAATCAGCTGTTGTTAATAATGTTAAGCATGGACAGCATTTGTTTCCTGGAAGAACGATCCAACTATCTGATAATGCTGTGTTATTTAGGACTGTAATTACCGGCCCAGAATGGTTTAGAAGATGTGCAACTTGGTACCATGTAGTTTGTCTTATGCCAAGTAAGATGACCGAATAACTGCGGCTCCGTACACAAGGTGTGGACATATACAGGGTGTTACAAAAAGGTACGGCCAAACTTTCAGGAAACATTCCTCACACACAAAGAAAGAAAATATGTTATGTGGACATGTGTCCGGAAACGCTTACTTTCCATGTTAGAGCTCATTTTATTACTTCTCTTCAAATCACATTAATCATGGAATGCAAACACACAGCAACAGAACGTACCAGTGTGTTAAAAATATCCACCGTTAGCGAGGATACATACATCCACCCTCCGTCGCATGGAATCCCTGATGCACTGATGCAGCCCTGGAGGATGGCGTATTGTATCACAGCCGTCCACAATACGAGCACGAAAGTCTCTACATTTGGTACCGGGGTTGCGTAGACAAGGGCTTTCAAATGCCGCCATAAATGAAAGTCAAGAGGGTTGAAGTCAGGAGAGCGTGGAGGCCATGGAATTGGTCCGCCTCTACCAATCCATCGGTCACTGAATCTGTTGTTGAGAAGCGTACGAACACTTTGACTGAAATGTGCAGGAGCTCCATCGTGCATGAACCACATGTTGTGTCGTACTTGTAAAGGCACATGTTCTAGCAGCACAGGTAGAGTGTCCCGTATGAAATCATGATAACGTGCTCCATTGAGCGTAGGTGGAGGAACATGGGGCCCAATCAAGACATCACCAACAATGCCTGCCCAAACGTTCACAGAAAATCTGTGTTGATGACGTGATTCCACAATTGCGTGCGGATTTTCGTCAGCCCACACATGTTGATTGTGAAAATTTACAATTTGATCACGTTGGAATGAAGCCTCATCCGTAAAGAGAACATTTGCACTGAAATGAGGATTGACACATTGTTGGATGAACCATTCACAGAAGTGTACCAGTGGAGGCCAATCAGCTGCTGATAGTGCCTGCACATGCTGTACGTGGTACGGAAACAACTGGTTCTCCGTAGCACTCTCCATACAGTGACGTGGTCAACGTTACCTTGTACAGCACCAACTTCTCTGACGCTGACATTAGGGTTATTGTCAACTGCATGAAGAATTGCCTCTTCCATTGCAGGGGTCCTCATCATTCTAGGTCTTCCCCAGTCGCGAGTCATAAGCTGGAATGTTCCGTGCTCCCTAAGACGCCGATCAATTGCTTCGAACGTCTTCCTGACGAGGCACCTTCGTTCTGGAAATCTGTCTCTATACAAACGTACCGTGCCACGGCTATTGCCCCGTGCTAATCCATCCACCAAATGGGCATCTACCAACTCCGCATTTGTAAACATAGCACTGACTGCATAGCCACGTTCGTGACGAACACTAACCTGTTGATGCTACGTACAGATGTGCTTGATGCTAGTAGTGTAAAGCAATGAGTCGCATGTGAACACAAGCACCGAAGTCAACATTACCTTCCTTCAATTGTGCGAACTGGCGGTGAATCGAGGAAGTACAGTCCATACTGACGTAACTAAAATGAGCTCTAACATGGAAATTAAGCGTTTCCGGACACATGTCCACATAATATATTTTCTTTATTTGTGTGTGAGGAATGTTTCCTGAAAGTTTGGCCATACCTTTTTGTAACACCCTGTATATGGAAGCACCAAAATCGCTGAACATTGCCATGCCTAGTACGGATGTACTGATATTAAAAATTCTAGATCTTTGTGTGTGACAAAAGAAGTGACTAATGCTTGCGACGTAGTGGAGGCACTGCAACGCCAAGATACCAGCGCACGCCCCAAGGCTACTCCGACTTAAGCACATCACCCGACGCCACACCTCCGTCCCAGAGTGCCACCACGAGATCCAACGTACCCAGACCCAAAGTCACCATTGCATAAAAACCATGTCTGCCCCAGAGACGCTCTCACCCAGCACCTGCCCGACGACATCTAGTACCACACAAACAGCGTCCATTGCAGCCACCAGAATCCTTAATTATAATGACTTAGAACTTACCATTAAGCTAAGTAGATTAGAAAGAAAGGAAAATTTACAGATAGAATGTTGCTCAGGCAACTGCATCCATAGCGTGACTGTGTGTTTCCCAACTACGGATCAAACACACAGGATCACCCTTAAGATGGAAAGCATACCAACCGACCACGACCAGTTCTTAGACTTAAAGATGCAAATATCTATGCGTAGAGAAGAACAAATTGACATGGAAAAGATCTACGCCGATCATGTCAGGGCACGCGGACGAACATACTTTGACTATGCCCAAACTAGTAGCAAATGCTACGTACACATTAAACACGCATAGCATCACTAATGAACATTCTTCAACTGAATGCACTGAGGAACAAGTAAGTTAGTGCTGGTCTCCTCAAAACAATTAAAGACCTAAACATAGGTACATTGTATCTACAAGAACCATTCACCAACCAAGGAAAACTCACATGCTTTCCGAAAAATGTGATAACAATAACAAATAGTCAGGACAGCAAGCCACCTAGTTCCAGTTTAAAAAACGTAAATATTGCCAAAATAACAGAATCACGTAATGAACACGTGGTAACAATTCAACTTTCATAACATTGAGATATGTGGCTAACTGTTTCAAAAATGGTTCAAATGGCTCTAAGCTTTACGGGATTTAACATCTGAGGTCATCAGTCCCCTAGAACGTAGAACTACCTAAACCTAACTAAGCTAAGGACGACACACACATCCATGCCCGAGGCAGGATTCGAACCTGCGACCGTAGCAATCGCGCGGTTCCAGATTGAATCTCCTAGAACCGCTCGCCACGCGGCCGGCCTAACTGTTTCACTTTATGCCCAACACAGTCATTTCATAGCGTTCTATACAAATTATATATAGCTAATAGCCGAATACGGTGATATGCTCGGACATAAACTCTAGGTCCACCCTGTGGAATTCCAACTCAACAGACGACATAGGACGCATATTAAACGATGCCATACAGGAAACGCCACTACAAGTAGTTAACGTACAAGGGAACATATCGATACACAGTGGACACGACGGATCGAAAAGTAATACAGACATCTCACTCGTAAATTACGCAGTCACAGAACGCATAAGCTGGCCGCGGTGGTCTCGCGGTTCTAGGTGCGCAGTCCGGAACCGTGCGACTGCTGCGGTCGCACGTTCGAATCCTGCCTTGGGCATGGGTGCGTGTGATGTCCTTAGTTTAGTTAGGTTTAAGTAGTTCTAAGTTCTAGGGGACTGATGACCACAGCAGTTAAGTCCCATAGTGCTCAGAGCCATTTTTGAGACGCACTGGAAAGGACAAGGCCACATTACCGTCAGCAATCACAACGCGACCACTTTCAGACTAACTAGACAAAATAACACCACCAACACTGTACACACTCGACACTTACTCTTTCATAAAGCTGTCTGGGGGAGACTAAGAGGAGTAGCACGAGACGGAAATCTTGAAAACACCGACCGAAGCATTGACTTCAAGGCGCACATGCTTACCGATCTCATCACAAAAGCACAAAATACATACACACAAAAACACAGAACACAAAGCACACACAAATACCAGGGACAAATAAACTCATTGGAGCCTGAAGAGCGAGACGACTATACCAACGGTCAACAAGGACAGACATAGACAAACAAGATTGGAAGCATATAGGTTAGTAGGAAACCAATTGAAAAACGAGTTGTTCAAAACATGTAAGGAACAGTGGGGCAGACATGTGGCATCGCCAATACAAACATATGTGGCGAACCATATAAAATAACTTATAAAAAAATAAAGAGCCCATTAGCTCTTGGAAAGCTAAAAGAGGATGATGGCGCGATGGCAAAGGGATGCAGACAAACAGCCCGATTTTTAATGCACAAGCTCCTACCTTATGACATCTACACACCAACTAACAACACTGAGACGGGAACTCGACACATCATACAACACTGCCACAGTCCCCTGTCCTTCAGCGCAAAATGAGGTGGCCATAGCGATCTCAGAGCTGAAAAGCACGAGTGCACCTGAAGCAGGCGGAATACTTTCAGAAGAATTAAAACAGATAATACCACAGATCACCCCACTCCCTACTATTCTTCTAAACAACGCTCTATGGGTGTGTCGTGTGCCTGCAGTTTTAAAGGTCTCCAAGGCAGTAGTAATAAAGAAGGCAGCCGATAGGGATCCATCAGATCCCAAATCATAAGAGCCTGTATGTCTTATAAATACAATTGCTAAGGTGCAGGAAAATCTCTTGTGCAGGCGTTTGCAGGGGTGCAGAGCTCTCCGTGGCCTAAGCCAACACCAGCTCGGCTTCAGTGAGGGAAAGTCGATTGTTGAGGCCATCAACCAAGCGTTATAATTCGCTAACAACACCAGGGCTTTGTATGCTATGGGAAATTATGACCGACGCTACGGGAGCTTTGATAATCTCTGGTGGCCCGCTGTGTTCAAGAGACTCAGACAACTGGAAGTACCTTAAACACTACACAAGAATCTACTAGACTATTGTGATAGCAGAGTGGTCTGGTGGCAGATGGACAGCCGAAAAGTAATGAAGCTAATTACAAAAGGCTGCCCCCATGGGTCGATCTGTACGCCCCATCTTCTGGGACATCATTATTGAAACCCTCCTGCAACTCTTTGAGGGAACACTAACGACAGATGTTGTCACATACGCAGGCGACCTTTTGCTCGTAATATTTGCTAACAATAGGTCACAGCTAGAAGAAACAGCAAGTGAAACACCCAAAACGATAACAGAACGGTGACACGACAACAAACTCAAGATAGGCGATAGCAAAACAACATACACTTTACTAAAAGCATCTCTCCAGAGAAATCCTAGTGTTAAAATAGGGGACACAAACATTAAATGGCAAGTTACTACACACTTTCTTGGGGTACACACAGATGAAAAGAAAAAATTGCATTATCACAAAAAAGTACTACACAAACTGGCAATAGTAAATTCAGAAAAAATTCATTATCCTTGTCAGTTACAAGAACATATTATTGTGCTCTCTTTGAGTCGGTACTTAGCTTTGCTGCCAGGCTCACAGGTTTGCCAGCAAACCAGACACTAGTCATACGAGGACAAAGGAGCGGCTTTCTTATTACAGTGGCAACTTCTGCCACCAAATGTATCAGGATGACCAAATGTAGCGGGAAGAGGTAGAAGGCACCATATTACAACTCGTCTGAGCTTTCCAAGTGATGTATTGTTTCCAACTACAGTTTCGTGTTCCCCTCAGTCTGCGTCACCGGGGCCCGCAACGCTGAGGACACCACTTTGCTGTCTGTGAAATGGCTTGGCGCGGAATTGCTGCCTCAGTGACCCGTGCAACACGCTGCTGTGTGTCGGCCTTGTACGCCAACGGAGTTGCGGCGTCGTCAGTATGTTGGCAGTCGACTCAGGGGTCTGTGCCCCTGTCGACTCAGCACTGCTCGGTGCGAGCCGTAGGTGACCAACTACGTGTTTCTCGCCGGCGTGGCTAAGATTACGGTGACAATAAGCGATCTGGCATCCGAATCTGCGGCCCTCGCCTCAGGATGCCTCTGGGTTGTGTTGGAAGTAGGATGCCTGCCCGCGATACTGAGCCATGGAGTGGCCCACCGCTCGCCGGATACAGGGCCCGTGTTGCCATCAGAGGGTCGAACCAGCGACCCGCTATGGGTTGGAATGTTGGCGCCACTTTTGGCGCTCATGTAGCTGGTGTTGTGACACGGCCCTCCATCCAGGAGAGCTGCCACACTTGAACCAATCTCGCTAGAAACCCACCTCTACTTATACGCAACTGTGTGCCTCTGTTTTGCCATACACGCTGCTTTGTGTCAAGTAGTCATAACATGCTAGGTTGGTCAGTGGCCCCCTTCTGCCTGTGATTTGCGACATGCAAAACCGCTATGTATACTCTTTCAGTAATTTAATGGCCCTGTGCCCTCTTTTCTACTTCACAACTGTTGGTATGCGTAACTCACCGCAATACAGCCCACACCTGGCTGTAACTTGTGCTCAGCATATTGCACAAAACTAACTTTCCCTGTCATAAATGTTGGTGACACTACATTATACTGTCTGGAGCTTTTTGAACCACCTCAGTGGAATTATTCTGTGTGGCGCTAGGAATCTACCCTATTGGTTTGACATTACGATAAGATACAGAGAGGTTATGTACTGGCTTAACCTGGGCTGTCACGACCAGGTTCCAAACATCACTTTAGTACCAACTGATTAGAAATGCCAGTTAAAAAGCTGGAGTATATATACCTGAAGAGGTGAGTGGGACACAATTATGAGAGCCGCAGGCTACACCAGTTCTTTCTCGATTTAAGAGAGGGGCTAAAACTCAACCATATCGATCCCAGCCACGGTATGGTCCACTTCTTAACAGAACATAGCCCACTTCCCACGCACTTAAACTGCGTTAATCTGAGACAGATACCAACATGCACATATGGGAAAGAAGGCTCCGCAGCGCACATCGTCTTTTTCTGCTAACAATATACGATTATCTGACACACACAACACTTAAACCTCAAGAATATTCAAGACACTATCCATGCAGTGCTCAGAAACGAAGACAACACTCACTGATGATATATCCAAAGCTATCTATAGAGAGTATGTTCCAACCACACAACGAACCTACATGCAAAGACAAGAAGGAATCCGCTGGTTCGAAACGGCACTGATTCCGACATTGGATCAGCGTAGGACACGACGGTAAATGAAAATGAAGAAATACCCTAGATAAACAACACAATACCTTTAAAAAATTTAATTTGTCTCAGCAATTTTGTATCCAAGCAGAAAAAGAAGGTACTTGAAACATATTCTAAAGACAGTTGTTGGAAGTTAAGGTTTACTTATTAGGAAATCTAGAGTAGTTGGTATATTTAGATGATAACGTGTGATTGGCGGTCACTGGCTTGATGTACATTTCTGAAACACTCACCAACATACACTATTTTTGAAGAGACATTCTTCCACTACCATCTTTCCTATCTTCTGTTTTCATTCTTCATAAAAATTTGGTTATGGTTGTATTTGGATTTTCCAAAATTTTGTTAGTTTCATAAATGTTTATTATAGTTTAATTATCTCTCGTAAATTCAAAAATTTGGTTTATTTTAGAATTTTTTTCCAAATTTATAATATCTCCTTAAGTTCCTCTTCCAAAATTCGTATCTTCTATTCATAAATTGTTAATTTTAAGATTTTTGTTTCTTAATTGCTTTTAAGTCTATCAGCATCAAAAGCTGCAATATTATTCATCCTTATTAAAAATTAGAATTAACAAGGAAGATTCACGTTCTGTACATGCACAATTTGGTATTATGAAAGAACGACCTTAGTAACAAGGTGTCAGGTCACTTTTAAATGGCAGCAAATAAATAAATAGATAATTTAATACAGCTTTAGTTTCCTCGGAATGGACAAATGCGGATGCTGCATGGTTTGCAAGGAAATCTTACATCATGATTCCGGCAACGTAGTGTCAAATTTAGGTAACGAGAATGGAGGTGAATAGCGATCACCCACCATTATCTCCAAAACAGACCACATAGGATCAATAATATTAAGATATGGTGGCAGTCGTGGGCAGCGGAGGAGAGACATTTCATCTTCGTGCTCAGAAAAGCAGTCCTTGACAATGCGAGCTCTGTGAACAGGGACCCTGTCGACTTGCAACACAGCATCAGAAGAAACATTGTACCATAGCCGTACAATTCCCTTGTCAATTTCAATTATCACATAATGTCTGGCAGCAGTGCAAGCTTCCAGAAAAAGAACGGGGCCTGCGGAATAGTACAAAAGAGTTCCCAAAATTGTCATGGAATCCTCACCATGTTTCAATCCTGGGACATAAACTTTGCCAGAAATTGGAAACAGTGAGAAACGAGATTCATTCCACCAAATGACATTCCTTCACTGTCGGATGGTTCTGATTCTATGGCTATAGCTCCACGTCTCCTATTACGAGAATTTAGTCACTCACGAATAGTTTTGGAATTCCAGATAGCGTACAATTCCCTGATTATGGAGCTCCCTTCGTCTTGTTTTGTTGCTGATTGGGTGCGCAACTGCGACATTCAGGTCCGAAAAATCTTTCGCAGCTTTCGTCTTCTTATTTGTTGTCACAATCATCTTCGATTACTGTACGTCATGGTCACTTAACACACACTTTCGTCTGCGTCGTAACTTAGCGGATGATGTTTTTCTGCTTTCCTTGTGCGCGTATGAATCTAATTCACTTAGCCTCGACATAAGCCACTCACAACTACACTGAAGTGTGTTCTGAAGATGATTGATACTTTCTATGTATTTAGGACTTTTCACGGGTGCTGCTTGTGATCAAATACAATAGCACAATCTACAGGCATGGCTATCATTTGTATTTATGTACAAGAACGCATTTATCGCAGTGATTTAATATTTTTTCCAGCTCCTGTACTAACAATAACTGTACATACTTGTAACTGTTTGGAGTCCCATCAACAGAAGGGGGTCCAACGAACCGATAACTGAAAAGTCCATACCACACGTTCGCAGGCCATGGTCGTTATTTACGCACTTCTCACAACCACCGCAGATTTTGAACTGACAAGTTGTGTACATTACGAAGACTGATATGACCATAGACTGAAAACGAGATTCATCCGTGAATAAAAACTTGCGTAGCAACGCCGCACGACTTTGTAGTTTTTATGTCATTAGAGGGAATGGTAAGTCTGGGTCGAGCTGTGAGTGGTACTTGCACCTTGCTAAAATAATTTTTCTTTTATTCAAACAATTTCTGCAGATTTCTCATAGAAACTGGGCCATTTAGAAATTTAAAAAGACAATTTTTTCCAGACTAAAACTCTTACAGTATTGGCAAACAATTTAGCTTTGTAGCTACTCAACAAGAAGAATTTATTGAGCACCAAAATGTTCAAATAACAGTATCGATGCTGATTCGAAATAAAAATCCGATTTAAAATACATACATATTAAAAGTTACACAGAAAACCGTAATAGTTCTCTTTAGCACAATTTTTATTGTAAAAATAGCGTGACAGTTAAATACTGAGCGTTTTGATTGCATAGAGCATAACAAAAAATCAAATGACATCAAATTCAGTGGCCACAAGAATGTGCATCTGAAAAACTTAGGAAATCTAGAATTGAAAGATATTTAGCACAGTTAGAAAGCAGGTAATGTTTTTATGTGTGCTTATCAGGCTGAATTCACTCAGTTCACACAACCGCGTACACCACTTAATAACATCTAAAGATCTCCAACACAAGAGTACAGCCCTTGCTAGCAGACACAAACAGGGCAATTTCGCTGTCTCCAGGTTGCGCTTCGGAAACAGCCAGCCAGATAGCCCTGAAGCAAACTGCGTCCAGCCTCACCGTATCGCAAGTCTCCGGCCAAGACCCGCTTCCTTGTTGTTGCCATCCAACTGGCAGTCACGGCGTGTAGTTAAATGCAACGGCGGCTTCCACTACTGAGCTCTGGCCCTGGTAGATCCTCGATCGCCGTCCAAAATAGACTTCTCGTACTGGTAGCTGCTCAGTGGAAGTTCGCTCGGTGGCGCCTGTGGCATGACGCACGCGACGCAGCGCCGCCACCGAGTTACTCAACCATGTATGCCGCACAATTCCGCAGGTTTTAACGTGTGGCGGCTGCGTGACGTCTTGTGATGCCGGAGTTTTCTTAAACAACGTTCCAAGAATTGTAACCTATTTTAAAAGTAATTATCGTTGTGCGGTATTCAACGAAATGCAACCTATATTAAAAGTAAATTCATTCCTGCGGCTGGTGGATCTATGCGTAGTAAGGACAAAATGTCTTGTAATGTATTCGCATAACAGTCCTGGATCTGATCCCAATTTTATATTCAAACGCCTCATAGTGTCATATGCATTACATGTTAGTTACCATTTCCTCATCAGTTCTTGTCTTTATTCTCCACACTTGTAGCTCCATTCCGTTTTTTAAAAGTAATGTTAGCAAAGAAAAATGGTGACGGCTTGGAACAATAAGAACACCTTTCAGCCACTGTCCTAATAGTTTGGCGATATTAGTCATAAACGAATGCCTTCTCAACTTTTCCGGATGTGTTACGTAAAATCGAATCAGAAAGTCTTCACCACTACATTTTATAGACAAATTACAGCTGTAAATACGAACTAAACATATCCGTTTCCCGCGGCGAAGTTTTCTTGGACCAGTCCGGCCTGTGTGAGGAGGAGGAGGAAGTTCTGTGAATTCGCAAAAACCGTGAAGACTTGCATGACAGTGAGAGTTCTAAGTAACCACGTTCAACGTTGATTAGCGGCGTCTTTTCCCGCCACGAATGCAATGTTGGGATGGGATCGGCGTGTGCACCTCAAGGACATTTCATGGGAGCTTGGTATTTCGTATGGAAGTGTTTACGTATATTGTTACTGTTTAGTCAAGAATCACACATGCTATGTATGTGAAGTTATTTGAAAGGTAATACAGTTTCTTTAGGAAGCAAGGTTGGTGTCCTAATTCATTAGCTACGAACGTTAAAAACCATTTCCATACGTTATAAATGGCTCTGAGCACTATGGGACTTAACTTCTAAGGTCATCAGTCCCCTAGAACTTAGAACTACTTAAACCTAACTAACCTAAGGACATGCCACACATCCATGCCCGAGGCTGGATTCGAACCTGCGCGGTTAAAGACTGTAGCGCCTAGAACCGCTCGGTCACCTCGGCCGGCCCATACGCTATAGCTGTAGTCATATTGTCCTCTGTACCTTGGTAGAAACACCACCTCCCTATATCTATACGTTTTGGATGCATTTGGGATGAATGCTGTGGGAATGGAGCTGACAGAGTAGTGGTGCAGACTGCATTGTTGCACGTTTTGAATGATGTCACCATATGCTGTTGCCACGCTTCCCCTACCCGCAAGCTTCCCCACTGACAGAGGCAAGTTGCTCCATGTCTAGCGGGAAATTCAAAAATTGTTGGGAAATTAAAAAATCCAAGATGGGCAATAATCCCCTTTGTCGAAAATTCAGGATGGCAGAGCCTTTGCTGGATATGCAGTTGTTAGAATTACCCTTCCCTTTAATTTCAGAATTGAAGATGACTGAGCTGGGGATACTAGTGCAGCCTACATTGTTGTCAGACTTCTCCTCAGCATTATGACGCCAGAAAACTGGGATATGATACAGTCAACTGCATCCTTACTTAAACTAAATTCCCTGAGGACTTTCTCTGTGATCTCCAGACACATACACCTCATATTTTCCCACCAATAAGGACCCAACATCGCCACCATGACTCGCATTGTTCCAAACACAGACAGCACTTCTCTACTTGTGATGTCACCAGAGGAAAAGGTCATGAGCATTGAAACCCACTTGACAGACTTGGGACCCCTGCTATGGATACCAGTTATTCTGTCACACATGACAGAACAGCACACAGATATTGCACATTGCATATTCCCGATTTGGCTGCATAAGGCAAACTTCAACATAGTAGCTCTGTCTATCACTGCAAGCATACTGTTCGTGGTGGTAATGCAAGCCACAGCCCATGTTACCTAACCTAGAATGTCAGGGGAATATGAAAACGCAGGAAACTGGAAACACACTTATGCTTCAACCCATACTGAAAAATGATTAAAAATTTAATTTGTACTAAGTTTAAAATGACTAACATGCTACAGATGCTGCAGATATATTCAAATAATCACATAATCACATTCATCCCCCTAAGGCAAGATCTGTTCCAACAGTAACATATGCTTGCAAGATACACCACAAGAAAAAAAATGTATACAGAAGGCGAGAAGCCTCTGTACTCCTAGTACTGAATGCTAATTGATTTGATTTGCTTTAGCACAAGTATTTTACATATATATTACCTTTACAATACATCAGTATATTTCCCATGATGGTGTAAACATATTTCATACGCCTCCATGTTCTTCTCGACATGTTTGAGCTTGTAAACTTTTACAGTGTTAAATGTATTCTCAACAGCATTGCGCAATTGCTCGTTTATAACAGAATGAGGTGCATACACATTCACCTTAAGATTCTCCATAATGGGTTGTCAGGTGTGGTGGGTTGACAATTTCAAAGTAGCTGGTGTTTCTGATGAACCACTAACCATCCACCATCTTGGTAAGTTTTCACTTACAAATTAATGCAATATGAGAGCATAATGGGGGGCAGTACTCTGTCTAGTTGCAACCATATGCCTTCTGTGAAGCCCCCTCCAACAAGATGACGTATTAGCCATGGTTGCAAGATGTGTAAATGATTAAGTGAAGTGATCTACTTTTAACTCACCTGTTTAATGACAAAACCTCTTTGACTTAGACAATGACATCTGTAGCACATGAGCTGCAATAAGTCAGACATTGATCTAAAAAATAAACTTGACCCAATTCACGGTATTTGGAAATTGATTTAGCACAGCACAACATGCTAAAGTAGAGTGTTTCACTGATGGTGACATCAGTGACATTTTGGGTTTCCTTCTCACATTTATGGCCATCCTCACCCCATCTGACATAGGTCCATTACCCTGTGTACAAAATAGTGAGACTTCAATATTTGGAAGGAAATTCAAAATTAAGATGGGAAATAGTAAAAATATCCCAACTGCACTATTATGGAAGAAGCATCATTGTTGTCTTATATTTAAATTGGCTGGAAATTCCTATGTGTAAATTGGAGGGTAGTAACATTTTATCTTTGTTGAAACACACAACATGAGACCAGGGAGAGGTCTCCTGTCGGTGATCACAAAGTTCATGGTGGAGAAATCCATCTATGGCCACTAAGAGCCATATCACCATGCATCGCTGCCAATGTCAAATGAGAGGGCTGCAGGGCTCTCTGTGTCATGCAAGATACAGAGTTAAAATGATGTCAAACATAGAAACACTTGTAATTTAACCCAAGTGAAAGGTAATGAGTAACAGCAGTGGGAGTGAGAGAAATTCTCGGACTGAAACGCGTTACAGAGTTGCTCCAGCCAAGTTAACTCGATAGGGAATGAGGCAGGAATGCTAAGGCAGCTAGTGAGAAACACCAATAACCTTTAACCCACGTATATGGATGGATGTGTGGATGTACTTATATACATAAATACTGGACTGAAATTGAACAGAAAGAGATGCACATCGATCATACTGATATTGGTCACTTGCGTGCAGTCTCGGAAACAAAAGCAAAAAAAGAAAGAAAAAGAATTCATGTTTTGTGTGTGGAATGGACTGTAGCTTTTTACCGATAATGATATAACTAACATCATAGGACCATCAAACTGGCAAACTTATATGCAGAAGCCATATAGTGCGGACATTTGTGAATGAAATTAATTACAGTTATCGACAAGCTGAATGATGTCCATCAAATACAAAGTAAACATGGACGATGAAAAATGTGACATTTTACACGTATAGTGGTCTATACCATACTCAGACATCATTTTTCACTTTTCAAGACGAAAAGTTGAGCTGCTACCTCCAACACAGTGTACAGCCCCATCTTATGGTAGATGACTGTAACATCACTCAGCTGGCCGATGGGGCCGAGCGGTTCTAGGCGCTACAGTCTGGAACCACGCGACAGCTTCGGGCATGGATGTGTGTGATGTCCTTAGGTTAGTTAGGTTTAAGTAGTTCCAAGCTCTAGAGGACTGATGACCTCAAAAGTTAAGTCCCATAGTGCTCAGAGCCATTTTTTTGTAATATCACTCAGCGACACAGCACAGCTTTCAAGCTTCATGTGAAGGAGGGAATACAAATAGAATAACTTGAGTCTTCTCTCAGCAGTGAATTTCCAATACTCTGCAAATACTTCAGTGTGCAAGTGATCCAGCTGGCAAACAGCACAGATGAGCAGCATACACCCCAGCTGGCCATTCGCACCTAGAAGACACAGCGATTCAAATTTGCTCTCATGTCACAGAATTTTAGAATGTATACTAAACATCACCACCTTCATAGGTTTTCTCCGTACACATCGGCACTTACCGACTGGAAGGGCAACTGCCCCAAAACCAAGTCCACTTCATTTTCACCTGTCTCAACACACACATTTAAATCTCTCCACCCCCTCATCCACACAACTCACTTCCCAAGTTCCCATCATGGTCTGACAGTCATACCGCATCCTATACCATAACATCCACTCCCCACCCCCAAATAAGCCCCATTAATGCAAACCCTATCCCAACACAACATTTGTACATTTTTCCTTAACACAACATTCCTCTGCCATATCCCACCATCAAAATTTCTCAATATATTCTCCATCATACAGATAAACCCCTTCCCCTGGCCAGATTGTTACTTCTGCTACTATGTAAATTCAATGTAATACTTCTATCTTCCATTATTTCCTTACTCACAACGACTGCATCTTTTCCACCTATATTGTTTCTGCTGACTTCAACATCCATAGTAGATCCCTGTAGATCTCCTGTAGTGCCATCATTTTGCAGACTTCCTCCATGGTAATATTATTCCCATCTTGCAGCACAAACATCCTGAAAGTAACACCACCCAAGAAGTCATACATCTTCCAACCACCTTCAACGCCTCACTGCAGAAGTCCTTGATTCAGTTTAAGGTACTACCTATCTGCACTCCTCGCCATTTCCTACACCCTACCTCATCTCGTACACCCCATCTCCATCTCCGTCCAAAGTGGTCCATGACCATTCGTCTGCTAGCTGCAATGACTACTGCAACCCATACACACCCACATAGGAAGCCACCACGTAACATTCCAGCAACCCAATGATTTCCACCATGTCACAGTCTTGTCAGAAGCTACCTCTGCCCATGTATCTCTATCGCCCCACTCTCCCACCACAAGCCTTTACTCCTCCTCTGTGAATTCCTTCGTTTATATCTTTCTTTCCTATCGACTCATGACTATGATACACTCAAAACTTCCAGTGTAAACAGCAACAAGTTAGAAATTTATTCTACGGAAAAACATGCCAGGACTGGCGCCAGACATGCATCAGTTTCGATGCTACATTCCCATTTAACTCTTCCGTGTACTGGAAAGTATTCAATCGACTCACTGGGTGTCATTCTATCCCTCACTACCCTATCCTTCACAACATCCTTACCTTACATGATGACCTGAGCAAAGACAATCACCTTACATCGTATCTCTCTGATATTTTCTCCAATTAACTACTGTCCACAAATGCACAGACAGCTCAGTTGCACGTCTTGCTGCCAGCTTCCAGTAATTGAGCAACATACCAGAAACAGAATGAAACAGTCAAGTTTACAGCATAGGACATAAGACAAGTACTTCACAGGAAGTGCAACACATCCCCTGTCCGCAACTGTATTACCTATCGACACCTCAAACAATGTCCTCTCTCCTTTCTCTTCACCTTCCACAGAATACCATGCCAACCAGTGCAAAACCTCCGAAATCATACTTTTCCTCAAACTGAACAAACCCCACCCCCATTGATATCCCCTCGTATGGTTCCATATTCCGCACCTCAGTGTTTAACAAGGTCTTTGAATCTGTCCTTTCCCGATGTACCCATCAACAGCTACACCAGCACTATCGGATTCATTTTACTCAGCAAAGCTTTCATCTTTCCTTATCTGCTGATGAATAACTCGTGAGCCTCACCCACCTCCCATACCACCATCTCAAGAACTCTAAATGCTCCATTTTGTCTCTGTTGACCTAGAGAAAGCATACAGCGGCACATGGCATTTCAGCCTCCTTTCCAAGCTTCAGAGTCATGCACTTCTAGTCAACTATGTCCACCGTATTGCATACTTTCTCACCAATCGCCTTGTTTAATTCATAAATTTCGGACGTATTACAGTATTTGAGAGTTGTAGCATCGCGCTTTAGTGTTTGCTTCGTAGATTCTTACTTAAATTGCGTGCGAGTATCGTATAGGAGCTGTAATTTTGAGTTTTAATTACTGTAATCGTAAATTCCGGCAGATTGTAGCGCAGTCGTTAGGCATTTGTACACGTTAGTTCATACATTCTTAGCGTGTTTCCCTTGCGTTATCTAGGCATGGACTCGTGTCTCAGTAACTGTTGTTCAATATCGATTAGAATGGACAGGGACTGTGATTGCTGTGTTCGTGTGAGGGCTGAGTTGGCATCCCTTCGCTCACAGCTGCAAGCGGCGCTGAATTCGGTCGCGCAGCTTGAGGCTGTTGCCAATGGGCACCACTGTGGGAGCCGGACTTGGGTACCATGGGGATGTCAACCTCGTCCCGTCTGTCCCCAGATCGGTCTGCCGCTGTGGTTGCCCCGGTTGCTGCCCGCAGTGGTTCTGAACCCTCGCCTGTGATTGATTGGGAGGTCGTTCCAAGGCGTGGCAGGGAGGCTGATCTGAAAGCCTCGCCGGTGCGTCTGACAAACACGTTTCTGGCTGAGCCAGATGCAGCTGCCTGCCCTGTTTCAGAGGAAGATTCTCAGCCTTCAAGGTCCTGGCAAACGCAGAGGGTGGGCTTATTGGTATTTGGGAGCTCCAATGTTAGGCGTGTAATGGGGCCCCTTAGGGATATGGCGGCTAAGGAGGGGAAGAAATCCAGTGTGCACTCCGTGTGCATTCCGGGTGCCATGAAGAGCACAGTGTCTACTACATTCCGTTGTGGAAGTCGAACACGCGGCAGAACGAATGGACGTGGTCAGCCCATAGAGGGCTCTGCCTCCGCGGCGGCTATTCCGCGCAGATGCTCTCGTGCAGCGAGGGCGCCACCGCTAAGCCACGTGCAGACAGAGGCCATTAGCAGCTCCCCCCGGTTTCGTATATAGGGACACGCTTTGCCCTGGTCCAGCATCTCCGGCGGTAATTCGCTTGAATACCGCCCTTCGATTGTGCTGTTGCGGTACAAATCGAAGCGATAGGTGTTGCAGGTTTCAGCCAGCCAGAGCCTGTCGACGTGCAGCAGTCCAACCAGCAGCGGTCCCCGACAGCAGCGAGCTGCGAGCAGCCAGCAGCCAGCAGTGCTCCCCGGAAGCAGCGGTTCCCGCCAGCAGCCCGCCAGCGCCGGTCCCCGCCAGCGCCGGTCCCCGCCAGCACCGGTCCCCACTAGCTCTGGTCGCAGTCAGCAGCCAGCAGTGGTCCTAGCTGCCTACTGCAGCGGCAGCAGCAGCTGCAGCTGCAGCGGAGGCGTCCCCACCGGCCAGCCAGCCAGGTCGCCCCCACTGCCAGCGACAGCAGAGTGGGGCTTCGGCCCCAGTCTCCTTCGTCCTTCGTCATTCTCCGTCACCTTCTACTCTGTGTCTATCGTCGCCCTGTCCCTCTCTCGTTTGCTTTCTTGTCTTGTCCTGTGTTTTTCCTCTCATCATAATGTCAAACCCCACCATCTCTTCTACAGCCACCACCACTGCCATCATCTACACCTCCCCCTCAGCCGCTGCCACCTCTATCGTATGGTGTGCCGCATCACTCCCCCCTCAGTCCATCCCCCCACTGCTCACTCTCCCATCTCCCTCCCTATTTGTCGCCCCATCCCTGGCTCCTCCTGTGCCTCCTCTGATCCCTTCCCTTCCCTCCCCTCCCTCCCTCTGCTCCTTCCGTTTCTGCAGCCCCTTCTAGGGTGGTTGCCCGGATAGCTATAGCTCACGCTCAACTCTCCCCTTCGCCCTCATCGTCATCATCTTCACTGTCGCCTCGCCATCGCCCTCACCATCTCCAGCGCCGACTCCAGCACCAGGACTTGTCACTTCCCGCCACATTCCAGTCGTTCCCATCCCCCACACCTCCTCTGCCGCAGTCAAGCGCACCAGTGGCACCCCTGCCTCCTCTACTCCCAAAAAGGCTCCGCCTCGTCCCCCTTCCCCAACCCATGATGCCATGGATGTCTCCCTGCCTGCCCCATCCACCTCCTCCTCCTCCACCCCCTCCTCCTACCGCTACCTACTCTCCCAACCTGATCCCTCCTTTCTTGAAGCCCGGAACCTCGCCCTCTTCCTTCGCCAGAATTTTCCTTGTGCCCCCATCTCCCTCCTCACTCCTCGCCGTGATTCGGTGCTCATGTCCTCCCACAGCCCTACCCTCCACACGGACCTCCTTTCCCACATCCCTGTCACCCACTTTGGCCCTAATGCCTCCCTCACCCCTGCTCATTCCCCGTCTCCCTCCCGCCCACCCCAACCCCCGCGTCGCCCGCCGACCCTCACCTCCTTGCTCACTCAGCTTAGTCCGGCGATCACGGAGGAGGAGGTGTTGGCGGATTTCAAGGCGCATCCCCATCTGGAGGTGCGTGCAGTTTGCCGCATTCATAAATCCGCCGGCCCCACCCGCCTTATGTGGGTATTTTCCAAGCACGCCCCCTCCATCGACCGTCTCCTGAAGGAGGGTGCCCTTCTCTTTCACCGCCACTACCAAGTTGACCCTTCCCGTTCCCCTCCTCAATCCCTCCGCTGCCAGAGGTGTGGTATAACGCACACCCTACATCAGAGTGCCGTGAGGCCCCCACCTGCCCGCATTGCAGGCAAGCCCACTTTCTAAGGCAGTGCCCCAATCTCCAGTCTCCCCCTCCTGTAATACCTGTAACCTCCCTCGTCCTTGCTACTCCCAGAAATGTAAAGCCCGACCCCCTCCTACCACTCCTGAGCTCATCGTTCCTGTCTGCCATCTGGACGCCCCCACCCCTCCCTGCAATTCCCTTCGTCCACCCCTACTACTGAGGACATCATCAGATTCCTCACCATCGTCCTTTAGTATGTTCATCCTTTTCAGCGACCCCACACCCTCCAACAGGTATCCCTCGCCGCCCATTCCGTTTTCCACCTGAAAATGTATGCCACCTACTCCAACAACCAGCCCCATTTTACCTTCTCCCGTCTTGACACCCTTGTCTAAATCCTGGACATGTCGTGACAGCACTGTATCCTTTTCAGCAACATCCACTCCCTTCCCGCCAACAAGAACCTCTTCCTGCATACCCTTTCCACCCACCATGTGGACGCCTTCTTCCTCAATGAGACCTTCCTCCAACCCCACCACACCATCCACACTTCGCCCTACCTCCTTCACCGTTCCGATAATCCACTCCCGATTGTGCGTGGTGGAGTTGCCATTGGTCACCACCGCCATATCCCTGTTCGGCTCCAACCTCTCCTTCCCGACCCCACTGAACACCTGATCCTTAGTCTCTTCTTCCCCGGCCTTACCGTTACCTGCGCCACCATCTATGTCCACCCTAACACCCCTATTCCCTTCGGCTTCCTTTCCTACGTTGACCGCACCTTCTCCTCCTACATGATCGCCGCCGACCTCAGCATCCACAGTCGTTCCGCCGCTCAGTTACGGCGGTGGCATCAGTTCCTCTCCTCTCTTCAAGGCGACCTCATCCCCATCCCCCAGCACATTCGTCCCGAATCCAACTCCACTCCTGATGTTGTCCTTTCCTCCGCCAACCTCCTTGGCCACATAACGGTGGATGTCCTGGAGCCTATTGGTAGCGACCATCTCCCTGTCCTCCTCACTGTTTCAGACGGTCGTCGCCCCCGCCCTGACCCTCGTTACGACCCTCCCCTGTGCCAACTGGAATGCCTACTGGGATACCCTCTCCACCCAGGTCGATAGCCACCCCTTCACCTACCGCCACCCTGACGATGTAACCCATGCTGCCTCCTTTCTCCAGCAGACCTTATCTGAGGCCATGGAGGCCCACGTCCCTACTGTCGCTATCCACCCCCACCATCCTACCTTACTCCCACAGGCCGTCCTCCTCCTCTGTGAATCCTGCCATCTCTACCGTGCCTTCCTCCACACGCATGACGCGGACACACTACGACGCCACCGGCAACTCCAGCGACACATTCGCAATTTGCTCACGGGCAAGAAACGCCGGGGCTGGCGACAGACATGCACCCGTTTAAATGCTACCCTACCTATCAACTCGTCCTAATTCTGGTCAGTCTTCTGTCGCCTTACCGGAACTAAACCCTCCCCCTACTATCCTCGTCTCCATGATGATCACCACTTCCCTGACACCCTTAGTAAGGCCAGTGTCTTTGCCTCCTACCTGTCCGATGTCTTTTCCATCCCCGATGATCCCCAGTTCGATTACTCCCTCTTCCCAGATGTCTGCGATCGAACTGACACCTCTGTCCCTCCCCTCGCACCTGGTGTCCAGTACTTGGACAACATTGCACACACGGAACTCAATGCCCCAATCACTACACAGGATCTCATTGCTACACTCCGCACAAAACGCAACACCGCTCCTAGTCACGATCGTGTCACCTATCGTCACCTTCGTGAAGCTCCTGCCTCTTTCCTCTCCACCTTGGCCAGGCTCTACAATGTAGTCCTGTCCACCGGTTACTACTCCAACCTGTGTAAAACCTCCCGTATCTTGATGTTCCTTAAACCTGGCAAACCGCCTTCCACCATCTCTTCCTACCATCCCATCAGCCTTACCTCGGTCTTCAGCAAGGTCCTGGAATCTATCCTCACCTGCCGCATCCACCAGCATCTCTGCCAGCACCGCTTCCTTCCCATTACCCAGTGTGGCTTTCGGCCGTCCTTCTCTTCTGACGACCTTCTCCTTCACCTTACTCATCTCCTTTCCGACCAGCTTAATTCCCGTCGCTCTGCTATCTTCCTCTCCCGGGACCTCGAACGAGCTTATGACCACATATGGCATTCCGGTCTCCTCTTCAAGCTCCAAACCTTCGTCCTTCCCATTAACTACGTCCGTCTGGTCAGCTCCTTTCTCTCCCACAGTCCTTCCTACATCACCATCCATAACACGGATTCCTACACCTTTTTTCCCTCTGCCGGTGTGCCCCAAGGCTCCGTCCTCTCCCCCCTTCTGTACCTTTTGTATATGGCGGACATGCCGCCGCCGCCACCCCCCGTCCACCTTCTCCAGTTTGCCGATGACACCGTCTTCCTTGCCCTTGCCCCCACCCTGCAGCGCTCCCAACACCTTCTCCAATCCCATCTTGACCGGTTCACACCCTGGTGAAACCAGTGGTTGCTCAAAGTCAATCCCTCCACAACCCAGGCCATCATTGTAGGCTAAACCACCCCTTCCTTCCGCCTCCTTGATTTCTATCTCACCAACTATGGCCGTCCTATCGCCCTCACTCCCACTCTCAAGTACCTTGTCGTCACCCTCGACCGTCGCCTCTCCTGGACCAACCATCTCAACAATCCAAGCCAAGGCACACTCCCGACTCTGTCTCCTCAAGTTCCTTTCGGGCCGTACGTGGGGTCTGGACCCCTCCACCATCCTCCACACCTATAAATCCCTCATCCGCCCTATCCTTTGCTACGCCCGTCTGGCGTGTATCTCCGCCCCCCCTTTACCTTTTATAAATCCCTTCAAATTCTTGAACGCCATGCTCTCCGCCTCACCTCCCCCACGCGTATCCTGTACGATCTCATTCCTTTCCTCCACCTCCTCCTTTGCCTTGAAAGGATACGGATGCTGTACACCTCCCACAAACTCGACCCACCTCACCCACTTGTTTCGTCCATCCTCTCCCACCCCAGCCCACTGCCGTGCCTGTATTTCCACGTCCCACCCGGTCGCCATCTCTCCACCCTCCTTACCCTCTCCCAAGGTGGCTTCCGCCAGCTCCCCCTCCCTAATGACGTCCTCCTCCCCTCCAGCTATCCCTCCTATCAACTTTGATCCTTTCCACCCCCACTTCCTGTGTCCTTTCCTTTTGGCACCCTCCCTCCCTTCTCTTTCCTTTTCCCCCATCCCCCTTCCTCTGCCCCTCTTCCCCCGGGTTCCCCCCCCCCCTCCACCCCTCCCCCTATCCCCCCTGCCCATGGCATCTGCCCCCCTCTCCTTCTCCCATTCCCTTTCCTCCTCCTCCTCTCTTGGCAGGTCCCCGGACTCGCACATGCTCAGTGAACATTTGCGCGCTGGAGATCATCGCCATCAGTGTCTCGTGAGTGTGCCTTCGTTGGTGTTTTGTGTTCTTCGCCGTCATGCCACCAATGCTCACGTGTGCCGTCGCCGTCATCCATGTTATGTGCGCCTTGTCAACTAGTGTTAGTGATATTTCTCGTCCGGCGTGAACGGCTGCATGTTTTTCGCTTTTTAGTGTCTACTATTTTTGCCCGCCGTTTTGATTGTTTTTCTCTGTGCCTCCTATATGTACTACTTTTTGTCAAACTCAGGGCTGAAGAGCGGCGTACTCTGCTGCTGACAGCCCGCATTGTATAAGGTGATAAAAATAACAAAGAAAAAAAAAACCTAGTCCAGCAGTCTGGTACCCGCTCTGGATTCCGTTTCTATCTCGGCGGTACTGCGTTCTGGTCGTTGCTCGTCGTTGACATTTGCCTGGCTCTGGTTCCAGTGGATTTGCGTTTGGTGTTTGGTGTTGTGGTTTCCACAAGCCTCCGTTGTTTATCTCTTCCTTGTTGTGTCGCTCATAGTCGGTCGTGTTCGGTTGTTGTCAGTTGTCGTTGACTCGTCCTGTGTTTACCCGGTGGTGCGTGCTCCACCGCCGGCAGCTTCCCCGCCTGGCGGCTCCGATCGGCAGCTCAAGACGTGCCCGCTGTTGGTTGTGGTTACAACATTTGGCGACGAGGATGGGATGGAACATAAGAGTATGGAAGAGACATTACTCACTCTCTTAGAGCAAAAGCAGCAGCTCGTGCGACAGCAGCAGCAGCAGCTGGAGGTCTTACAGACCTCACTGGAGTTGCTCTTGGACAGGGTCAATAAGCGGGATTCCCTCCCGCCTCTGTCCCCAGGTGCCGCGCTTTCAGACACGTTCCCACGTCCGCCGTCGTTTCCACCGTTCAACGATGCAAAAGAGGATTGGGAAACGTACCTGCATCGTCTGAAGCAACATTTCAAGGCCTTTGAGGTGTCGGATGACTCTCTGCAGCGGTCGTTGTCTTGGGCCTCTCCGGACATGTTTTTCTTGCTGCGCAAGTTGGAACCGTTGGCCGACCCCGCGGCTCTCTCCTTTCACGAGATCTGTGTGTTGCTAACTAACTATTACTCCCAGAGATACCACGTGGTTGCATCTCGCATGGAATTCCATCAATGCCACAAGCAGCTGGGTGGGTCCTACCGTTCATGGGTGACGGATTTGCAAGGTCTCAGCCGCAAATGGAACTTCACGTGCACCAATCAGCAGTGCAAGGTGTCATATGCAGATTCGTTAATTCGGGATGTGGTCGTTAAACTGGCGCCCGATCCAGAGGTCTGCACTGCGGCGTTAAAGTTGGACAACCCCTCGTTGGAAGACATTCTGCGTATTGCGCATTCCTTCTAAATTGCTCAAGCGGCCAACGAAAGTCTCATGGCGCGCCGCAGGTGGCAGCGGTCGAGTCCACTTCCCGCTCCACTCCTTATCGCCGTCGACTGGGAGCAGTCTCCAGAGGGCACCGCCATCGAGATTCCTGTCTGACGTCTCTATGGCGTCCGAACTAGAGGTCGCCCCTCGTCGTCGGCCACATGGCACCCTTCCGTCGTGCCCCCAGTGCTTCTCGGCCCACACTTGAGCTGACTGTCCCCATCGCTGGAAGATCTGTTCGCTGTGTGAGAAAGAGGGCCACCTTCCATCTGTCTGCTGTAGCCACTCGACCCGCCCCCGTTCCGCCCTTGCGGGCCAACAGGAGGCGGTCCATGCTTTACACGCAGTCGCCCCTCGGACCGACACATTGGCTCAAAAGTTATTCCTCACCATACGCATCTTTAACGAGGACGTCCGTTTCCAGGTCGATATGGGGGCCACAGTTTCTTTGGTCAATCTGACGACGTATGCACGTCTCGGGTCTCCAGAATTGTCCCCACCCTCTTGGAGGTTGGTCGCCTACGGCGACGGTTCCACCTCTTTCCGTGGACAGTTTTCTCTCATGGCCATCTCCAAAAACGTTCCCCGGCCCCTTACCCTATTTGTGGTGACCATCCGTCGGCTTCGGACATTTTTGGACTAGATGCGTTTACACGATTTGACTTTTCCATTGAAGACGAAGTGCAGAACGTTTCGACTACGGTTCCATTTCAGGACCTAGACGATCCTTGCGTGTCCTTTTCCGCCCTGTTTTCGGCAGACCTGGGCTGCGCTTCCGATTTCCAGGCACACATCACTTTGCTGCCGAACGCACGGCCTCTCTTTTGTAGGGCTCGGCTTATCCCGGTAACTTTGCGTGCTGCGTCAAGCATGAACTCGATCGGCTCCAGGCTGCGGGGGTTATCGAGCCGGTACAATCTAGTGCCTGGGCAACGCCCTTAGTGGTCATCAAGAAACCCAATGGATCGCTTCGTGTTTGTGGGGATTTTGTGGCTACGGTCGACGCTCATCTTTGGTTGAAACTTATCCCATTCCTCGACAGGAAGAACTTCTCGCTAAACTGGCAGGTGGCGAGTACTTTTCTAAGATCTGGCAGAAGCCTATCACCAATTGCCGTTGGATGAGGAATCGCAGGCCATCGTCGTCACCAACACCCTTTTCGGTCTCTATAAATACGAGCGTCTTCCGTTTGGCATTTCCTCTGCCCCTGCAATTTTCCAGCGGTATCTCGAGCCACTTACGCAACCAATACCGGCTTGTGTCAATTACCTCGAGGATATCTTAGTCACGAGGCGCACGTGCCAGGAACATCTGGGCAACCTCAGTAGCTTATTTCACGCCCTGCAGGCTGCGGGTTTACGTTGTCGACTGGAGAAGTGCAGTTTTTTTTTTTTCAACCGGAAGTGGAGTACTTAGCACATTGGCTCAGTAAAGATGGCATTCGCCCTTTGGACCGCAATGTCGCAGCCATCGATGCCCTTCCCTGTCCACAAAACCTATCCGACCTCCAGGTATTTTTGGGGAAAGTCAATTATTACTTAAAGTTCTTACCCCAAGCCGCCCACGTCGCGCATCCCCTAAATTGCGACGCAGGCGGTACCTTACACGTGGAGTTATGCCTGCGATCAGGCTTTCACCCACCTGAAGACGATGCTGAAATCTGCTCCTTGCCTGACGCCTTTCTCTCCGGACGGGATTGGGGCCGTCCTGGTACACAGGAATGAGAATGTTTCTGAACAACCTGTGGCATATGCATCCAGGACGTTAACCCCTGCGCAAAGGAATTACTCTCAGATCGAAAAGGAGGCTCTCGCCATTATTTTTGCAGTTCAGAAATTTCCCATTTACCTGTTTGGGGCGCAGTTCACCCTACTCACGGATCACAAGCTGTTGGTTGTGGTTACAACACAGGGTTTAGTCAGCTGCAGGTGGTGGCACATGTCGGCACTAATGACGTGTCTCGCTTTGGATCTGAGGAAGTTCTCTCTGGATTCCAGCGGCTATCTGATTTGGTAAAGGCTGCCGGTCTTGCTTACGAGATGAAGGCAGAGCTCACCATCTGCAGCATCGTTGGCAGAACCGACTGCGGACCTTTGGTGCAGAGCCGGGTGGAGGGTCTGAATCAGAGGCTCAGACGGTTTTGCGACCGCGTTGGCAGCAGATTCCTTGACTTGCGCCATAGGGTGTTGGGGTTTCGGGTTCCGCTGAATTGGTCAGGAGTTCACTACACACATCTAGTGGCTACACGGGTAGCGGAGGCTGTGTGGCGTGGAATGTGTGGTTTTTTTAGGTTAGAAGGCCTCGGGAAAGTACGGGGTGGGCTGCAATCTCAAAGCGTGCGTGGCAAATACAGGACGTGCTTGGATCAAGGAACAGTCGGAATTGTAGTTGTGAATTGTTGTAGTTGTGCTGGGAAAATCCCTGAGCTTCAAACGCTAATATAAAGCACAGAAGATGAAATCGTTATAAGTACAGAAAGCTGGCTAAAGCCTGAAATAAGTTCCGCAGAAATTTTTACGAAGTCTCAGACTGTGTTCAGGAAAGATGGATGAGGCAGAATTGGTGGTGGAGTGTTTGTGTCTGTCAGTAGTAGTTTATCTTGTAGTGAAGTCAAAGGAGATACTCCGTGCGAATTGGTATGGGTAGATGTTCTACTTAACAGCCGAAATAGGTTAATAATTGGCTCCTTCTACCGACCCCCAGACTCCGATGATATAGTTGCTGAACAGTTCAGAGAAAATTTGAGTCTCGTCACAAATAAATACCCCACTCATACCGTTATAGTTGGTGGGGACTTCAACCTTGCCTCGATATGTTGGCAAAAGTACTTGTTCAAAACCGGTGGTAGGCAGAAAACACCTTCCTAGATTGTCCTAAATGCATTCTCCGAAAATTATTTCGAGCAGTTAATCCACGAACCCACGCGAATTGAAAATGGTTGCGAAAACACACTTGACCTCTTGGCCACAAACAATCCAGAGCTAATAGAGAGCATCATGACTGATACAGGGATTAGTGATCACAAGATCGTTGTACCTAGGTTCAATACCGTTTCTTCCAAACCCACCAGAAACAAAAGCAAAATAATTTTATTTTAAAAAGCGGATAAAGTGTCACTAGAAGCCTTCCTAAGAGACAATTTCCATTCCTTCCGAACTGACCATGCAAATGTAGACGAGATGTGGCTCAAATTCAGAGATATAATAGCAACAGCAATTGAGAGATTCATACCTCATAAATTGGTAAGAGATGGAACTGATCCCCCATGGTACACAAAACAGGTCCGAACGCTGTTGCAACGGAAAAAGCATGCGAAGTTCAAAAGAACACGAAATCCCGAAGATTTGCTAAAATTTACAGACGCGTGAAATTTGGCACGGATTATTTCGAGATGCCTTTAATAGGTTCAACAACGAAACATTCTCTCGAAATTTGGTAGAAAATCCGAAGAAATTCTGGTCGTATGTAAAGTACACAAGCGGCAAGACGCAGTCAATACCTCCGGTGCGCAGTACCGATGGTACTGTTACCGACGACTGTGCCGCTAAAGCAGAGTTATTGAACACAGTTTTCCGAAATTCCTTCACCAGAGAAGACGAATGGAATATTCCACAATTTGAAACACGAACAGCTGCTAGCATGAATTACTTAGAATTAGATACCTTAGGGGTTGCGATGCAATTCAAATCGCTTGATACAGGCAAGTCTTCAGGTCCAGATTGTATATCGATTAGGTTCCTTTCAGATTACGCAGATACAATAGCTCCCTACTTAGCAATCATATACAACCGCTCGCTCACCGATAGATCTGTACCTACAGATTGGAAAATTGCGCAGGTCGCACCAATGTTTAAGAAGGAGTAATCCATCGAACTACAGACTTATGTCATTGACGTCTGTTTACAGTAGGGTTTTGGTCAGGTTGATTCTGTATTTCTGGATTTCCGGAAAGCTTTTGAGACCGTTCCTCACAAGCGACTTCTAATCAAGCTGCGGGCCTATGGGGTATCGTCTTAGTTGTGCGACTGGATTGGTGATTTCCGGTCTGGAAGGCCGCAGTTCCTAGTAATAGAAGGCAGATCATCGAGTAAAACTGAAGTGATATCAGGTATTTCCCAGGGAAGCGTCCGGGAACCTCTTGTGTTCCTGATCTATATCAATGACCTGGATGACACTCTGAGCAGTTCTTTTAGGTTGTTCGCACATGATGCTGTAATTTACTGTCTAGTAAGGTCATCCGGAGACCAGTATCAGTTGCAAAGCGAATTAATAAAGATTGCTGTGTGGTGTGTCAGGTGGCAGTTGACGCTAAATAACGAAAAGAGTGAGGTGATCCACATGAGTTCCAAAAGAAATCTGTTGGAATTCGATTACTCGATAAATAGTACAATTCTCAAGGCTGTCAATTCAACTAAGCACCTGGGTGTTAAAATCACGAACAACTTCAGTTGGAAAGACCACATAGATAATATTGTGGGGAAGACGAGCCAAAGGTTGCGTTTCATTGTCAGGACACTTAGAAGTTGCAACAAGTCCACTAAGACAGCTTACACCACACTCGTTCGTCCTCTGTTAGAATATTGCTGCGCGGTGTAGAATACTTACCAGGTGGGATTGACGGAGGATATCTAAAGGGTGCAAAAAAAAAAAGGGCAGCTCTTCTTGTATTATCACGTAATAGGGGAGAGAGTGTGGCAAATATGATATGCGAGTTGGGATGGAAGTCATTAAAGCGAAGAATTTTTCGTCGCGGCGAGATCTATTTACGAAATTTCAGTCACCAACTTTCTCTTCTGAATGCGAAAATATTTTGTTGAACCCAACCTACATAGGTAGGAATGATCATCAAAATAAAATAAGAGAAATCAGAGATCGAACAGAAAGGCTTAGGTGTTCGTTTTTCCCGCGCGCTGTTCGGGAGTGGAATGGTAGAGAGATAGTATGATTGTGGTTCGATGAACCCTCTGCCAAGGATTTAAACGTAGATGTAGATGTAGTGGTTGCCTGTGTCACTGGGACCTCACTGCCCACCGATGTGGGATGTAGGGGAAAGAAATAACAATAAAGAGAAAAACAGGAATTGTAAATGGCAACAGGCATCACACATGCAGCTAGTCAAAAATTTTCATGACAGTTTTAAGACGAAATCAAATAATATTTTGTCGAAAGTTAACTCACCCAGTGTCATGAATAACCTGACTGAGACCCCGCATTTAAGAAGAACATGGTATCCAATAGGAATTCAACAATTCGTTCATAATTATCAAATAAACAACCCATTTTTGCTCATGTTATAACAACTCAGCATTTAACACTCAATTTTGCTGTTTTATCACCTCTTTTCAGTCTCACAATTCTGTGTTACAACGATTAAACAAGCCCTCAACAGGTTGAAAAGGAATTAGTACAAGTTGTTACTTTTTCTCCAGTAAGACATTCTCCAGAAATGAGCAGCTGACTAGAGCTAGCGATACAGATCTTTGATTTATGAATCAGATCGATGCCACTTCACACAGTATGTTTTATATTTTTACTATGACTTCAGACTCACAGAACAGGTGTAGTTCTCACATATGGTGGTACTGCCAATTGAATTATCACTTTATGTATTCCTATTTCTTTTGCAGATATAAAACCATAAGAACTTGGAATATGAATGTCTCATACACATTTCCGAGGAGCAGTGCAGTTTTTGAACCAGAAGGCAATTTTTTTGTCTTTCTTGTGAATCATGTACGTTCACACAAGATGGGAGTTAGGAACGCACACAATGCGATAACGCTGCTGGTGATTTAACACTTTCCTACAGCCCTTAAACACACATTCAGTTAGCAAGTTTCACACATATCTGGGAGAACAGACACCACCATATACATGCATGTACAGAAAAAAACAGAACATTCTGAATGATTACTGCAGAAATTATTATCATTTCGGTCACCTCAGTTCAGCAAGTGTCTTGATGCGTGGTCGGCACAGGTTCCGTCATGAGTCCTGATAACTTGCTCCATGTATGATGGTATTGATGTGTATAAGGCGCGAATGGTCTCCTGTGGTATTGCCTTGCTGCATTCACCTGGTTCCTAAGTTCATCTGTGGTCTTTGCCATTAGGTCATAGCACTGCACCTGTCATTTCACAATGTCCCACAGATTCTTGATTGGCAACAAGTATGGTGATCTGGTGAGTCAGGGTCAAAGTCTGACATCCTGTAACACCAAGAATGCACCTGTTGGTGCAGCAACATGTGGTCATCCATTGTCTTACTGAAAAATGGCGTCTGGAGTGTTGTGCAGAAAGGGTATGGCTACAGGCCACATAATGTCATTCATGTAGGTCATACTGGACATGCAGCAACTGTGATTTGGGGTTGTACCCAATTGCATCCCACAGCATAAGGCCTTGAGTCAGTGTTGTACAACTCATGTAAATTCAGTAACTGTGATGCTGCTCCCACTGTCTCTGGCAAAGTGCTAAGCTAGTATTTATTTTCTAGATTCTCTAGTAAGTTCTGCATAATTTGAAGTGTAAACTGTTCTTGCGATGGGCATAGCTGTTGTGTACCGGGATGTAAATCCAATTACGGCAAAACATACGATACCTCAACATTTAAGTTTTCTAAAGAAAGTATTGAGAAACAAATGGATTAAACTAATTTCTAGAGATAATTTTGAAGCGAACGATAAAACTGTGGTATGCATTAAGCATTTTGAACCTAAGTTTGTGGCTACGGAAAACATTTTTCCTGTGGAAAATAGTGAACCAATACGCATGCCACTAAAAATACCAAAACTAACAAATGATGCAATTCCAACTACCTTTCATCATCAACCATTTTATCACACAGTACCAGTTCCTAAGGAAAGGAAGAATCCTGAAGATCGTGTTCAACAGCTACTGGACTGTCATGAATGTAATTTCAGTAATTGGTGCGAAAATGACAATATACCTGACTTTCAGCATTTTAAAAGCGAAGTGCTAAAAAGCATGTTCATCCATTTACACTTGTAGTAAGGGATAACTAAACATCTTTCATTAAATTAAAGGATGATTCTGTCCATGATGTGCATTAGTTTCAGCATGCTTCAAGATATCAAGTTCCTTGGAAGTAAAAGTATTTCAGAAGAAAAGTGTGTTTGCCTACAGAAAGCTTGAAATGGATATTACACTCTGGGGAGGAAGAGAACTTGAAATGTGACAAATGGACAAAATTTGGCAGTCTGGGGAGTCACCTAAATGGTTACACAAATAACTCTACTTGCACCATTGACATGATTATAATTTTAGTCAATGTTCTCAAACAAGCACTGTAAGCTGGTAGTGATTTTGATGATAAAATAGCTCCTAAAATAGAATTTGATTTGGAGAAATTACAACTTGCAATAACACAGCAAAGTATATATTCTCCTGAGCTTTTGATATGGGCAGCAACCATTTGCTTTTCATTTCTTGGTGCCTACCATCACTTGAGAAAAACAAATGTGTTAAGATTACCTCATCCTGCCTATTTAAAGCAGGTTCTATGCAAAATAGATCCAAATAAACCCTGTATTGGTCTATCACAGACAAATTTTTTGAGGGAAAAAACTAAATTTCTTCAGGAAAGTGACAAGGTAATTTCAGTGATGCTAGATGAAGTTTGTTAACTAAAAGTCTCTTATAAGGCACAAAACATACTTGGTATTGCTGAGAATACTTCAGATACTACGACAGCAGGTACAATGCAGGTTTTCCTGGTATCATCTTTATATTCTGATTATAAAGAAGTAATAGCTTTCTTTCCTGTAAAAAAATGTTAATTCTGATACACCTCTGAAAATGACAATTGATGTATTAAAGTTCAAGCATGAGCTTGGATGTGATGTTATATGCCTGGTAGCAGATAACCATAGCACTAATAGGAAAATATATCAGCTTATGTGTGGTGGCACTTTACAGCCATATGTTACAAATCCAGTCGCTCCATCTCAATTTCTCATTCTTCTGTTTGACAGTGTGCACTTGCTAAAGTGTATCAGACATAACTGGTTGAATGGAAAAAATGAATCCTTCATAATGCCAAATATTGAGGATATATTTGCTTTCATCAATACCTTTCTACAGAGTGATGAAAAGAATGCTGCATGTGAAGATACTGTCAGTGAAGCAAAATTTTCAGATTTGAGGAACCCGTTTCATTCTGAGAAAAATAAACTGTTGAAACTTGCCCCAAAGGTAGTGATAAAGGCAGTATATCCAACTTCTATTGAGAGACAGACTGTTACCCTTGCTCTCAGTGTTTTTGATGCTAAAAATGTGGCAGCACTAGAAATTTTTAAAAGTCAGGGGATTGAGAATTCTGATGGCACTATTCAGTTTTTAGATTTAATCAGTAAAAGGTGGACAGTTTCTAATGTACAACATCCCATGAAAGTTTGAATCTTTTAGTTAGCTGGCAGTAGTGTCGCTTGCTGTATTGCAGTAGTTCGAGTAACGAAGATTTTTGTGAGGTAAGTGATTTGTGAAACATATATGTTAATGTCAGTCAGGGCCATTCTTTTGTAGGGATTTTTGAAAGTCAGATTGCGTTGAGCTAAAATTATTGTGTGTCAGTTTAAGCACAGTCATGTATAATTGTTCTAAGGGGACGTTTCAAATGTGGTGAATTTATTTTAAATGATTTTGTAGCAAAAGTAAATTACAGTATAAAAGAGCAAATGTATGGAAATTTAGATAAATTAGAACCTGCTCTAGAGGAAATACCAAACATTCCCATGATGGGTGAAGAGCTGAAAGTATTAGTTTGTATTGCTAACTACACCAGCAAAACGACGCTTGAAAAGCTGTGAAAAGGTGGAAAATGTTCAGGTTCTGAAGAAATGTTACAGACAAAGGATGAAATTTTGTTGCTGTGTGAAACGAAATAACTCCTTTCCTATTTGAACCAACTGAATCATGAGGGATTAAAGTGTCCTTCTTCTGCAATGATTTCCGTGTGTTGTAATATATATAAACTTTTTCAAGTTCTAATTAGCAGCACATATAAATCAAAATTTCTCTAACTTGAAAAACAAGGAGATGCAGTACTTGCTTTAGGAACTGAATTGTGTGAAGATGCCACTGGAAACCTCAGTGATGTGTGCAAATGTAGCGTTCCTTCAGACAAAATAATCAAGAAAAGTATTAAAGTGCTTTCAAATACCTATATTAATAATTACACAAAACTCTTTAATGAAAAGTGTGTTTCAAAGGACATTGCTCAAACACTAGTAAAATAAAAAAATAAGAACTCATGAAGACATTGCAGCAAAAATAACAAAACGCAAAGTGGACAAGCTGACCAGCAAATAAATCCAACAGGTACTCAAAATCAAACCACTTCTGGAATACTATATAACGACAGTGACTAGAATTAACTGAATATTGGTTAGTACAATTTTGAGCTTTAGTTACACACTTCACTTATTATTGCTATGTACCTCGAATTTTCCAATTATTATTAGTGTCCAAATATGGCTTTTACACAAGTTGTATAGTAATTGTTTGGGCTTGATTTTCAGTTGCATCGCCAAATTTTACTTCGTCATAGTACTTATTACGTAATTTGTGACTTTAGTACAGCATTTTATTTATGTTTGAATATAGAAAAATACATAACAACACGACATTTCTTACGCAGTTTAGAATCTACTTTCCATTTATGAAGTTTGTAAATAATTCGTTTTATGGTACCGCTGAAATACTTGGCCTAAGCCTGCCACCATCTTGGTTTCTGTGTTTTGGTCTAATGTATTGTAGGTGGTCTCGTCTGAAGGTATTTCAAAGGTTGTGACTTCACTTAGCCTACCTTATAAAACGTTATATGTTGCCAGGGACATACTGAATTCTTTAAGAAAAAGACTCATGTAGCTTACTGCTCCACCAGATTTTCCTAATCTAATCTAAATCTTAGTGTTTTGAATACTTAAATAAAGATATTACCAAATTAGGAAAACATGTAGGTCTTAGCTCTGATGAAATGAAAGTAAACATTTATGTTTTGAACAGGCAAAAGAGATTATCAGGGGACTGCACAACAATGATCAAGCTATGGTCATCAGACATTTGGTAGGAAAACTAATGCAGCCCATTTTTTATATTTTTGACAAAGCCGTTTTAAGGGCTTGTTGACTGAAACAACACAAGTAATAGAAAACGTACAATTTAAAGTAACAGCATTTGTGTGCGATATGAGATCATCAGACACAAAACAGAGGGAATCTGAAGGTTACATGTGATAACACAGGATTCGAAAATAGATCCAAACAGAAAAGTATGACTTTTTGTGACGTGCCTTACGTCTGCAAACCGTTACGGTAAAATATGAATATGGTAACTGTTCTTTCAGACATATTCGAAACAACAGATACAATCTTCATATAGATAAGGCTTACCGGCCAGTGATGATCTTCTTCAGTGCGGATGCACTCACATTGCCCGAACTCTGAAGGAAATCGGTGGACTGACTTCCGCGAGTAATGAGTATAGGGGGCAGGGGCTCTACGAATGTAGCGTGTGGACAGTAAGCTGGAAATGTGGGTCTCACGGAGAGCGTGCCAGAGATAAGTCCCTGTGTCCTCGATGGCTCAGAGCCATGGATAGAGCGCCTGCCATGTAAGTAGGAGATCCTGGTTTCACAGTCGGCTTTCGACCGTGGCCGCATGCGGTTCGGCTCCGCGCGCCCGACAGCGCACCGCAGTTCTTTACTTCCGCGCATCACGGTATTTCGTGTTGGGTAGCGTTCATTACTACTGCATCTCATGGCGCACTGTTACCGCCGAGCGACACTTAAAGTAGCATTCCAAGCCGAACACGACGACGCGCTTATGAAATTGAACAATTCATTCTCGAAGAGCTACGATTGGACACCCAGGAAGTGATAGGTATTCACTTCTCTATCACTGGATGTATTGTTTATATTAAGATGACGACGGAGGAAGCATGTGCTGAGGTAGTTCGAGAACAAGCAAACGGATTCACGTTCAAGCATTCTGATGGGCATATTGGAGAGGTAACGGTAGATCACGCTGGTTTCGGTCTTCGAATAATTCGGGTCTTTGAGCTCTCCTTCAAAGTGCCGACCCTACAGCAATGTTTTGGGGCACATTGCAGAAAAATCGCAGACGTTCACCACGTACCACGTGTCAAATGGTGTCCTATCTGCTGATTGGTGGAGTGCGAGCCATCGTTATGTATGATGGCCAGCCGCGTAAGTGTGTTCGTTACGGACAAGAGAGCCATTTTCGGTGAGACTGTCTCCGCCGACGTTTGCTCCAGATCCCAACCAGTGACTCAGCTCCCAAAGCAACCGTCACCTCTTTAGCAGACAGTTAATCCACAGCCGTACTCAGCCCCGATGCGTCACTTCAGGAAGCTCCTGTTCTCCCGCCGAGACCCCCCACGAAGTGACGGTGCTGCCATGGCCTCACTGGCACCCTCTCCTCCGACGGCCACTACACCACCAACTCACCAGGGCTCGATGACCAGCCCATTCTCCTCGATGATTATCGATGCGGATGCGGTGCCTACCTCAGACATTGAACGTCCACATCCTGATACAGAACAGCACCTCCCAAAGCAGCGGTCGCCCCGAAAACAGAAGAAGAGAAGTCAAAAGCCATCCGATGACACACTTCTTCATGTGGCATCACAGACAGTGGCGCGGATACAAGACAGTGATATCCCTTCGAGCGCCTTGCCGGTAGGAGAAGCCGCTCCTAATGTCGCATCTGTGGAACGATCCAACCCGACAATAATGGATTGCATAGAGGGCGAGTCCCTGGACAGCGCTACAAGCAGCGTCACCACAACGCGACCTCGATGAGTGTGACAGTAGCTTGCCACCTGTTCCAGTCTCCTGGGCTGATGATGTCGACGATGGAGCAGATCGTGATGGTGGCCCTCCAATCAGGCAGTGGATGTGCCCGACCCACCTTCCTCAAAGTGATTACGGCTACAGTGACTGTGTCGGATGTTACACACTGGCCAGATATATCTGCCAGAACATCTGTGACAATGGTGGGAGCACGCCCCCAACACTACCGCATTGCGACGATGTATCTTGCCACCATTCGGGCTTCCCACAAACTGGCAATGTTCCGAGAGACTATTTATGCTGCTGACGTCGACATTGCCCTCCTCCAAGAAGTGATCCTCGGCGATTTTTACGCCCCCACTGGCTACACGGCTCAAATCTCCCATGCTTCTGACAATGGTAGTGGAGTCGCCAACCTCCTCTGTTCTGAACTGCCTGCTGAACATCTATTGTAGCTTCCTAATGCCAGAGGCATGGCTCTCACATTGTTCGGCGTCCGCATCCTCAATGTACACTCACTTTCCCTCTACAGTCGACGTCGTGACCGACACACCTTCTTTGCTGACGAGGTAACGCCGCTTTCTGAGGGTCCCCTGGATGAAATAGTCCTCGGTGCTGATTTCAACTCAAGGGCCTGCTGACCAACTTCCACATCATGCCCCATGTGCAGCCCTCTCTGTCATCATTGACAGACTTCAGCTTGTTGACTCATAGACAATGTTAATGCCACCTGTGCAGGTTTCACATACTATACGGCGCATTCGTCCAGTCGCCTCGACCGTAGGTACCTCACATGTTCCCTTGCTGCAAACACTCGGTGTTCCGAAGTATGGCCTCTGACCTTTCTCTGACGACGACGCCTACATTTGCGATGTCGTCCTCTCTCGCCAAAAGGCGTGGCAGAGCCGAGGCCTGTGGAAATTAGACGTTTCCCACATGACAGTCCCTGATTACCGACGGATCGTTGAGGATGCGTGGGCCCTCTGCCGTCGACGTCGCCCGTCATACATATCGACTTTATCCTGCTGGCTACCCTGCACGAAACCAGCTCTATGAAGGGCATTGATGGGATATGGCAAAGACTTCAAAGCTTGGCAAATGAGCACCATGGACTTTTATTACGTGGTATATATTCATAGGAGAACCACTTGCATAAATATCAAGAGCTTTGATGGAAACCCACTTCTAAGCAAAGAAGGGAAAGCAGAAAGGTGGAAGGAGTATATAGAGGGCCTATACAAGGGCGATGTACTTGAGGACAATGTTATGGTAATGGAAGAGGATGTAGATGAAGATAAAATGGGAGTTACGATACTGCGCGAAGAGTTTGACAGAGCACTGAAAGGCCTGAGTCGAAACAAGGCCCCGGGAGTAGACAACATTCCATTAGAACTACTGATGGCCTTGCGAGAGCCAGTCCTGACAAAACTCTTATCATCTGGTGAGCAAGATGTATGAGACAGGCGAAATACCCTCAGACTTCAAGAAGAATATAATAATCAGAATCCCAAAGAAAGCAGGTGTTGACAGATGTGAAAATTACCGAACTATCAGTTTAATAAGTCACAGCTGCAAAATACTAACGCGAATTATTTACAGGCGAATGGAAAAACTGATAGAAGCCGACCTCGGGGAAGATCAGTTTGGATTCCGTAGAAATGTTGGAACACGTGAGGCAATACTGACCCTACGACTTATCTTAGAAGAAAGATTAAGGGGAAACCTACGTTTCTAGCATTTGTAGACTTAGAGAAAGCTTTTGACAATGTTGACTGGAATACTCTCTTTCAAATTCTGAAGGTGGCAGGGGTAAAATACAGGGAGCGAACGGCTATTTACAATTTGTACAGAAACCAGATGGCACTTATAAGAGTCGAGGGGTATGAAAGGGAAGCAGTGGTTGGGAAGGGAGTGAGACAGGGTTGTAGCCTATCCCCGATGTTATTCAATCTGCATATTGAGCAAACAATAAAGGAAACAAAAGAAAAGTTCGGGATAGGTATTAAAATCCATGGAGAAGAAATAAAAACTTTGAGGTTCACCGATGACATTGTAATTCTGTCAGAGACAGCAAAGGACTTGGAAGATCAGTTGAACGGAATGGACAGTGTCTTGGAAGGAGGGTATAAGATGAACATCAACAAAGGCAAAACGAGGATAATGGAATGTAGTCGAATTAAGTCGGGTCATGCTGAGAGAATTAGATTAGGAGATGAGACACTTAAAGTAGTAAATGAGTTTTGCTATTTGGGGAGCAAAATAACTGATGATGGTTGAAGTAGAGAGGATATAAAATGTAGACTGGCAATGGCAAGGAAAGCGTTTCTTAAGAAGAGAAATTTGTTAACATCGAGTATTGATTTAAGTGTCAGGAAGTCGTTTCTCAAAGTATTTGTATGGAGTGTAGCCATGTATGGAAGTGAAACGTGGACGATAAATAGCTCAGACAAGAAGAAAATAGAAGCTTTCGAAATGTGGTGCTACAGAAGAATGCTGAAGATTAGATGGATTGATCACATAACTAATGAGGAGGTATTGAATAAAATTGGGGAGAAGAGGAGCTTGTGGCACAGCTTGACTAGAAGAAGGGATCGGTTGGTAGGACATGTTCTGAGACATTGAGGGATCACCAATTTAGTATTGGAGGGCAGCGTGGAGGGTAAAAATCGTAGAGGGAGACCAAGAGATGAATATACTAAACAGATTCAGAAGGATGTAGGTTGCAGTAGGTACTGGGAGTTGAAGAAGCTTGCACAGGATAGAGTAGCATGGAGAGCTGCATCAAACTAGTCTCAGGACTGAAGACCACAACAACAACAACTCATATACATTGAAGTTGCGGACGCCGACGGCACTTCGATGACATTCTCTATTGTCAGACAATAGTGCATCGTGCTGAAGTGGAGATCACTTCGCTCATGCGACGACGCTTGGAAGGGACCCTTGTCAAATCCTCCACCTGTGACCATATGCCTCACGAAACGCCATCAGGGTACCACCTTCTCATAGAACGCCAACATCGTCGTTGAGATCACATCCACGACCTCGCCAATGAGGAATGACGACTATACACTATGCAATGCCCCATGAGCCACGTTTTCTAATCTCATTTCCTCCAGCTGTACGCTGCTGTCCCGCATCCCCTGGCCTTAATTAGGAGGTAGCAGCACTAACTGTCAACACCGTGACAGAGGGCGTGGCTGAAGAACGTCAGGAACAAGTGACCTCCGATGACGTCCTAGATGCTATGAAGGTGGTAGCTGCCCAAAAGTCTCCTGGACCTGACAGCCTCCCCATCGAATTTTACGTTTTGGTTATCTTTTGGTACCTACTTGGACGTCCATCTGTCGTGAACATGATCCCAGCCACCTTCCTTGATGGTGTCATCATCATGGTCTCTAAGCCACATGGGCGACCACGGATCTGTGCTTACGTCCCATCCACTCTACTCAACAGTGAAATGAAAACTTTTACCCGTTTGTTTTCCTCGCAACTCAAAAAGGAATCGGGATAGGTCACCTCCCTTGATCAGGGCGGCGACAACAACATCCACACATTGCCGTTACAGGAACATGATCGCACCCGCGCGGTCGCAACATTTGCCTGGCGCATTAGCATCGCTTGTCTTCAGTCAGGTACTCGACCATGTCGACCGTACCTTTCTGAAATCGTTCCTCCAACACATGGGTTTTCCTGCTCATATAGTAACAGTGGTAATGCGGCTCTTTAGCGGGGCGACTTCAAGAATACCCTTTAATGGTCGCCTCACTGCGCCTCTAGCGCTCGAGCGCTCAGTCCGACAAGGTTGCCCACTTTCCCGATACTGTATGCTTTAGCATTAGAGTCCCAACTCCAGGGGCTTCGCCAGCGCCTGGTGAGCATTACATTGCATGGGCACCGCTTCTGTTGTACAGCCTATGCTGACGATCTAGCCCACCACCTCCGCAATGAAGACGATGTTCGTGCGGCTCTGACTTGGTTGGCGACGCATGAGGAGGCATCGGGCAGTTCCCTTAACATTTCCTAATCGAAGGTTCTGCTCATTGGTGAGAGTCTACCTGACGGATATGTCGCTCCTCCAAGTGTGGCTACCAGCATCCGCTGTTCGGGAATTAATTTTATGAATGACCTCCGTCGTTCAACCAACAGTAGACATCTCCTTCAAACAATCAGGGCTGGCCTTGTGGACCACCGACTTAGATCCCTCAGCATTGTACAGCATGCATAATACGTGAATTTTTACCACGCGTCACGCATCTCCCATGTGACACAAGTGTTCCCGGTTCTGATTACCTCTGCGCATCGTATGTTGATGGCAATGGGCTCCTTTGTCTGTACTGGGATGTTATTTAATGTTCAATATTCCTTTCTGGCTCTGCCACGGGAGTGTGGTGGAGTAGGCTTATTCCATGTACCAGACAGAGTTACGGCACATTTTGTTAGCTCTCAACTTAAAGTCTGGCATTTCTGCCCGACGAGCCTGATCGGAATTCTGAATATGCATGAAGATGAGCCAGTCCCCATGTCAGCCCCAGTAATGTTATCAGACATTCCACCCCCCTTTTATTACTTTTGCCACTTCTTTCTCGAATTAAGCTACATCCTGCTATTCTTATCTCTTCCACATATACTCCAGACAATGGCTGTACATGACACATTACAAATGTGTCGAACTCCCAACCCCATCGAACACAAGTTTCCCCAGATTATATGGCGTCGTGTGTGGAAAGCGGTGAATGCCTGTTATTTCGACACCAGCGTTGAGTCCACGTGGTATATCACCGTCAATGGCAAACAGGTCAACCAGTTTCGTTTGCACCGCATCCACCTCACTGACACACCTCTCTGTGTTCACTGTGGTGTAGAGGACACAAACGCTCATCGATTCTCATGTGGTCTGTTATCTAATGTCTGGAGGCTTTCGCAGCATATCTTGGCTTTCCTTAACCGACAGACACCTGCTCAGATCACTTTCCTGACGCTTTTATTCCCGGATGTGATTCATTACCCAACAACGAAAACCAACGCTGTGAGTTTGATACGTGGTCATTCGGTCCATGACATTTTTGGCCCCGATCAGAAATCAGAACTAGGTTATTGGACGTACCTTAACGATAGACACTGTGCTCCCCCAGACAGAAGCAGTTCTTTTACAGTTTTCTACGGAGCACTTTTCATGGCCCGCGTTCGAGCTGAAACGTCCAAGCCATGAGATGCTGATGCTGTTGATGGTGCTCTCAACGCACTTCAAATGGAATCTCCAGTAAAATTTCGAGAAGACATGTTTGGATGATCCACCAATTAGAGGGCGCTAGCGACTCCTGGAATTCTGGTACATAGACTAAAATAATGAAAAAGTTCGTAAATAAAAAGAATACAAAAATAAAAAATAAAAATACAAAAACATGAATCAAACACAATAAAGATATACATATAAAGAACACAAAAAAATGCAATAAAATAAACTAAAAAAGAACAAAAGACCATACACGCCTACTTTCATTTTCATCGCTATTCTCTATGTTCTTGCCCCTACTAATTAATTTTTTTTTGATTTATTTATTTATTTATTTATTTATTTTGAGTTTCACTTTCTTGTCCAGGGACGGAAAAACAAGTCACGGTCGGGGCACACGTTTTCCACTGTCCCTGTTGATACTAATTTCATTCATCGTTCATTAAGTTAATTGAACTTTAGAACACTGCCTTAGGTTTACAATATACCCGTAAGTAACCATGAGCCATTCACTTGTTGCTGGCACGGAGTGACAATACATAGGGAAAGCAGCTGAACTGCTTTCTGTCACTGTATGGCAACCTTTCTGATCTCAGCTATGTCATTGTGCAAGTGATGTTCAGATACAGCAGTCCAACTACCATATGGTGAATATTGTTTACAGATTTTGCTGATCTCTGATGGATTTCCTTTCGCAGATGGAGAAAACGCGTTAAGAGTACAAGACACTGATAGACACTCCAGAAGAGTTGGTTGTGCAGTGGCCAGAGCTGCAGCCATTATCCTTGAAATACTTTGACATTTGAAGCGTGTTAGACAATAGTTAGCACACGTGTCTCAGTCGTGGATTAAAGTAAGCGAAGATCTATTCAGAAACTTCTCTGAAAAATATGTTGACTGCACATCAGTTTGAAAACTTACTCTAAATATCATTAGCATCCAAACTTTCATCGACTCCTAGCAGGGAAACGGTGCATCTGTGACTCCTCTAAGTACTGCAGAATTTTTGATATGTAGCTTTTTTTCTTACGTCCTGTACACATAAAATGTGCCAGCCTCCGAAGCCGAGCGGTGCCGGCACAGTAGCTCGGCGTGTTTGGTGAGAGAGTTAGCTGCCCTCTATAACAAAAAACTGAGTGAACGGATCAACGATGAACTTGAACAGGTATCACGGGATATTCGCCCCGAACAAATCCAACGCATAATTCGAAAAAAATGATATATTAGCACAAGAAAAAGTGGTCAGCCTCGATGGCTTCTATGCAGAGGACCCTGGGTCGCTCCCCGGTGCTGCCAATTGTTTTTCCTTGGTGGGAAAGTGTTACGAGATGCACTCAGTCCCCTGATGCCAACTGAGGAACTACTTGACCGAATAGCAGCGGCTCCACGGTATGGGAAGTGTGCAAATATGGGCAGTAGAAGAGTGTGCCTATTCACATGCCCCTTCATACTGCATGCACATGACGTCTCAAGGCAGAGAACAACACGGCGGCTGGCAGACATCGCTTGAGTCTTCGTGGCTTGGATGAGAAGTTCGCTGACGTACAGAATGTGCTTAGAATTAGATTTCAGAAGTTGCTGCAACGGGAATTTTATGCTTCTCTCAACAACAAAAAAAAAGCTCTACAGGTACATGGAATACCTTTTTATCGCCCTTCTGTGGAGCGAGATGTGTATGAAGTTCATATAATTTATGCCGGTCGTAAAAATTTTAGTGTTGAACCTTTATTAATTTATAAATATATTAACACCTAAAATGATTTTTACTAATGAATAACTGACTGACCCAGTACTAACTCATGGACATCGTCATGACACGCAGATATAGCACCGGAAGTTTGTATGTATTGCGGCGTTTGTCCAGTTTCCACAAAGGACAGTATCTGCTGCATAAACGGACGTGGTAGCCGAGCGGTTCTAGGCGCTTCAGTCCGGAACCGCGCGACTGTTACGGTCGCAGGTTCTAATACTGCCTCGGGCATGAATGTGTGTGATGTCCTTAGGTTAGTTAGGTTTAAGTAGTTCTACGTTCTATGGTACTGATGACCTCAGATGTTAAGTCCCATAGTGCTCAGAGCTATTTGAACCATTTTTCAGTGCAGAAAATGACGTCGTCAGGACATGAAAGTATGTTGCACTACAATGATTTTACTTCCAAACTGAACCTAATACAGATTGTTTTCACAAGTTATTCGCATTCATTAACATTACGATATCCGCTAGTGTTAAGAATTTACTATCCATTAAACATATATGTTTAAATTTTTAGCCATAGGACAATTCTGTAACACGTTATTTTCTCAGGCAGAAAAAAGAAATCTTACGATTCTCAGTGGTGTTAGAATCCAGTTACATACTTTCCTTTATTTCCCATTAAAATATTAATTTAATATACAAGTTAGGAAAATATTTATTTCAAATTGTTACTGAGCGGTGGATGAAAGGCGACAAATGGAGGAGGATTCTTTTTATTCATAATTTGTGGATACATTTTCTCATTACCATCGTCAAAGAACTTCCGAGCCTCCACTGTCTGTATTGATCAAATACGTCAGCAAACATTACACTTGACATCACGCCAAAGGCGTATAGGGTAGGAGTCAATTTGATAAGGGGAATCTTTTCCACGTGAGTGATGGATGAATGCAGAGTGGAATTTCAACGGCAATCAATTATTAATGCGACCTCTACCGAAGGAAGATCCAAGGAAATGTTCCAGACAGATACTGTAGAGGGCCGTGCACACCCGGAAACCAATTAAGAACGAAATAAAGGGTCAGCCATAAGGAGATTAGGGAATCGGTATTCAGTTCTATTTTCAAATACCCTGACAGCAGTGACACACCGCAACAGCACCTGATGGAGCAGTTGGCACTTAACCTACGAGAAGACTCTGGCGGTGAAACAGCAACTGTCAGCTAATTGGCGTTTCGCAACATTCATAGGAATAGTGCTGAACAGAGACTGCCTGTCTCCGTTTCAAAGAGTTCGAGCAGAGGAATTTCAGTGCACAGCAGTAACAAATTACTGCATGGTACTTCTGTGGTGCACAGTGGGCCAACTCGACGTTGAGTACTAGTGAGTCACATCACAGTGGTGATGACTGATTGGTTAGGCCAATAGGCCAATAGCTAGCAGACAGAGTGACAGCGAAAGCACTCGTCTCTCGTAGAGATCCTTTGTAGTAATTATTGAGAGCGTCCGACATTCTCGTAAGAGATTTCGGTAAGACACCTAACTAAACAAATGTGTCTGTTAGAGAAATAAGAGTAATAACCTGCGACTTCAGCAAACAATTTTTGCCAACTCCAATAGAGTTACCAAACATATGTAGCCTAATACTCTCCAACCAAGGAGATTTACTCCATCTCCGAAATAAAGGTTGACCAAAAAACAAACGAACCCACATAGTCGGTAACGTCCTGATTGCGATTTGCAGCTAACAACGAGTCCAATTTGGTGCAGTGAATTGTGCTGAGACGCAACACCACCCAAACCCGAGTTCCATGGAAATGCAGTAGCCGGAGAACTGAACTGTACGACCTAGAGGAACGGAACAGTTACCTCTGGGGCACAGCATTCAACAACCCCCATGGCCAGAATAAAAGGCTAATTGAACTGTGCAGTAGTATTTACTTTATATCCGCTCTAAACGGACGCATCCATACAGGCTGAATCACCGAAACCCTGTTGGGAAATATTGTAGAAATGGGTAGAGCAACTGATATGTGGTTTTCACGGAATGGATTGGTATCCAGGGACTCGTACTGCTAGCCATTAACAGACTGTAATAATACCCGGAAAGTCTGTTTCTTGAACAAAAATACACTTCTTTAAATAGAACAATGAATATTGACACTAACAAATTGAACGTAGAGTAATTTATATCAGTGGTGTTTGTTGCAGGATTTTAGTACGAGTCGTATACGAGATTGGAAGGGCAAAGAGAGAAAGAAGACGTTCTGTTCATGTAGGTTGTATACATTCAAGGGCCAGCATATATTCAGGGGCAAATTGGAATGATATATGACTTTAATCTATCGGTCTTCTAAGAGGTTTATGACCCCCTGGGGATAATCCGTCCTTCTGAAAAAACCCTCGCCCATTTCCTTCCATTTCGAAGCCCACCCACCGCCCCCATCCCCCACACTGATACAAGCAAACTTTCGACTCTAAATTAACTGACTAAGTAATCGAATCGATCAATTAATTAATCCCTCCCCCAGCTCTCCCTCTCTCCTCTCCCATCTGGGAATTGGCGGGAAAAGGAGAGGAAGTATGACAGCAGGTTCAAATCAACGTCAGTTACATAACAAAGGCTATACTGTTCATTTATAAAATTCAGTTTGCAAGGATTGGATCTCTCTTTGACGGCGGGGAAAGCTCACATCTGTAATTACGCCACTGCAGATTGGAGGTGTGGTCTTGTTGGAAAACTTCCGTGTGTGCGCTCAGCTTGACTTGCAACGATTGACTGAGTTACTGCCCAGTCCCACCAACAGAGAATGTCCCATCATCCCATGCCTCACTCCCTCCTTTCCCACTCCTCCCAGAAAAAATTGGCGAGAAAGAGGCTGATTCAGTGCTGGAGAGGAAGGATCTCTACGAAATTCAAAGTCAATAATATATTGATGCAAATTCCTTATTTAATCAGTTTGCGGGAGACAGGGCTGTCCCACTTGGGTAGAGCTCAAGTCTGCACCTCGGCCCCCGCATCCCATGATGTAATAAATCACTGAGGAATCGAATGAAGTGCGGTAAAGTAGCCACTGTTTGGGGTCTCCAGCCTGTGTGTCTTTTGTCAGGGCGCCGCTACGAAGATAATAATCATTCAATATTCTAATTAAATACCACGTCACTAAATACCATATACCATGGACCGGATATCGGCTCCTTTGATCTCGCGGCCTCGATCAAAGCATTACGTTGCCTGGGAATTTCCGGATTCACTTCCTGTCTCTGTCTCTCTCAAGAGGGCACTTCCTGTTTGCCTGTGCGAACGTCTCCAAACACGCAGACAGAGGCTTTCAACTCTCCTCAGAATATTGTGTTCCTACTGGCTAATGCAGGAGACAAATCGAGAGCTGATGAAATTTCAATACGGAAAATAGAGTGAAATAATTCATTTGCATTACTCTAACAAATTAACTTTTTAACAATTTACAGGAGTCAAACAGATTGCTTTAAACAGTAATATCCTCCTTATGATGATCCTTCACCGTAATAAAACATATTTTCAATGCTTGAGTATCACACGCAAACGTTAAACAAATCAAGTAATGCAATTTCCGTCAGAAATAGATCGTAGTGCTAAATATATCTGAAGTTTTGTATGCACCAACGTTTGAGAACAGAAACACCGTCCTCCACCACAACATTTCCACTAAACGTATCTGGTGAAAAAATCCTACGGTTCACACAAAATCGCGATCTCAAAGCACGCGCCGTCCACTGACTGCAGGAATCCCCATCCACGCTGGCCTGGAAAGAGCCGCAACCATGATGGGCCATGCTGGAAGCTGCAGAGGTCGAAGCGACAGTCACAAAACAGACAATCGATCAATTTAAATGGGGGACTACTCATCCAGCGCAAATACTCGCCATATCAAATCTTCTCACACAACACAACATCCACTTCTATCGCGGCTCACCCAGTGCATTGGTCACTTCGCCAGCCCCTATTGCCGTGGGCAAGATCAGACAGTTCTGTGCATTCTTTGTACCTAACTGCCCATGAGAAGGTGAGCTAACCTGCAATTTCCGGTTGCTAAAGCCGCAGTGCTCTGTGAAACAAACAGTTGCAGGTTGGATATATAAAGCAGCTATAACGAATTCCATCCCAACTTAGACCCCCAGACCCGTAGTTTAAAAAATACGCTTTACTCAATCTGAGACAGCTAGGTTTTTAATCAAATGCCTAGCCACATATGATGTCTCTAAACGTAACAGCACAGGGAAGGTTTAAATCTCAGGCTATAAATTCGGTAATACATCTGATTCAATTACTGTGGTCTTCTCTCCCTGTGTAGGTGTAATATTAAAATTTATCGCCACACTGAAAAAAAGGCCTAATTATCGCACCCAGTCTCGAATCATATCCATGGTAGCTTAGCCATCACTTCCACCCACCAGTCGGCACGTTATGGACATCGAATTGATAGGCTTGTTAATTAAGTTTATGATGAGAGTAACTTTGTATGGTGAGTCTGTTTTTTTTCTTTTGGAGCAGTCGTGTAAGAACTCTAGGAAGCTGAACTGAGAATCCCTGGCGATAAGACGACGTTCTTTTCGAGGAACATTATTAAGAAGTTTTAAGCTGACCACAGAAGGGTTTTACCGCTAGCAACATACATTTCGTTTAAGGACCGCAGTATTAAAATCATGATCATGACTTAGTTACTGTCACCCTCCATAAAAGTGTTATTGGTTCTACAGGCAAACACAAGAGTGGCTGACGACATCCAAGTTAAGATGTTTTGCAAATTGAGGTATGGTATTGCTTCCGAATGAAGTGGTCTTTGACCCAAATACCGTGAAATTGAATACAGACAATGATCATAGGGTGTGTATTAGCAGACAGAAAGAGCCAGTGCACATCGTCTGTGGTGTAAGGTCATAATAAAATCACGCTTATACCGAATTTAGAAAGTTATTTCGCCATGAAACGTCGCATTCAAAATGGTTCAAATGGCTCTAAGCACTAGGGGACTTAACTTCTGAGTTCATCAGTCCCCTAGAACGTAGACCTACGTAAAGCTTACTAACCTAAGGACATCACACACATCCATGCCCGAGGCAGGATTCGAACCTGTAATCGTAGCGATCGCGCGGTTCCAGACTGTAGCGCCTAGAACCGCTCGGCCACCCCTGCCAGCGAAACGTGGCATTAACCAAATATTTGCGAATCCCTGTTGCAGCTGCTAGATATTTCGCACACTAACATTATTTGTAGCATGGTCTATCTCGGTAGCATAGCATGTACACAGTGTTGCAGAGTTTCTGTGATATGTCCACAGGGTTATAGGTGAAGAAGGATGATGCTTGACTGAGAACTAACTCTTGCAGTACAAGGTGTACTATGTGAGGAATCACTTGAAAAATGCAACTCTAGGTTGAGGTCGCAGGAAACGTACGAAATCCTGCAACCAATATACTGACTTTTCAGACCTGCAGCTTTATGCTTTCTGACAGAAATGCTTGCAGTGGTTTAGAATCAAGTCTCACCATTCAACCACACACTTTCGTTGCATCTTATGGAGCTGTCTTTTAATCATGACAGTCACTGGTGAATCATATTCGTGGCATGTTCATATCTCGAAACAAGTTACCTTATTCGAAGCTCTCTGCTAAGGACTCCATACAGAAAACTACAGCGTGGTTTTAGACAGTCTCTCTGGATCTTATTACCTCAGTCTCAGTACCTCCCTGCAGTTCTGTCCATATAATAACTCCAATTTAGGTCAGAACTGAGCAGGCGTCAGTAGGTGCTGCATCTAAAATCCTCAGCATCCCATGGAGAAACAGTGTGAGCTGGGCTAATGTGACAGAACTATGATTTGACTACTCAGTGGAAATGGGAACATGTCATACAACAATGTGCAATGTATAATGCCAGCGTGTTTCGAAACTTTCTCCTGCAACATGAGGTACGAAAAGTAGTACAAGTATATATTCTAGTGTTTCTTACTGGTAAAATTAGGAAGACTCCACATCATATGGGAACTGGAAGAAGGATTTCGACTTTGCTTTTGCATTGTGGTGCATCTCCAAACTACATACAGGTGCTGCAGTCTGAAGGACTCATGGTGCTTTCGTGTCTGTCACCCAAACATTCTCTCTTTCCTCATTATTTTCTTCCATCCAACAGAGAAAAACTTTGAAGAAATGTCACTACCATCACTCAACAGAGAAGTCGATAAGATATTACCGCATCCCTGTCTTCCAATACATCAAAAACAAATACTGTCTACATGCTGATATCGAGTATGTGTGGCAACCCTATTAAATAAACAGAATTGGTCTTTGGGGCAGGTGGCCAGTGACTGAAGTCACCTTCACAGATCAGTGTAACATTTCATCACCTGTACTGTAGAAGGACCATATCCCAGAGACTATCAGTTGCAAGAGAGGGTTCCTCTGTTGATATTATATAAGTAGTCTGATACATTGTTCTCTCTACTGTAATACATCCAAGCAGTGTATGACTACAACTTTGTACCTTACCTTATATTTTATTTTTCCCAAATGACTTTAATGTCTGTGTCAAGTACTAAACTGACATCAACATGTTTCGATCCACTGGCTCTCACAGAAAGCTGGACATCACATAGTATAAACTATGCTGCTCCCATAACCCACAGGATGGATGAAACAAAAGACATTGGAGGTGTTTCTTATTAACAAAAATGTGGAAGACTCTGCAACACTGGAAATTGGAAAAGCTTGTGACATTATTGAGCATTTCCAAACAACTAACTGAAGGTCACCTCCATATTTAAACTCATCTTTCACAGTGACATGCTAGCACATGTCTAGGTGCTAGAGATCAAGAGTATTGTCTCCTTATATTATAGCCATGTATGCCATCACTATTCCAGTGTTGGCCAGCCTCTATAAAATGTTGCTCCCACTAAGACTCTCTCCATCTTAAACAAATGGTATCACTCAATCAGTATGTGGTAATCAACAGTATACCAATGGGTGGATGGGATACAAAAGACAAGATCGATGTGGGACAATGCACTGTAATAAGCATCACATTAATAGTGTGATCAATTTTAGAAATTTTACCAATTTTTCCGTAATTTCAATGCAGAGCAATGACATGGCAGCATGCTTCCCAATTTCTGCATCATCACTGAGCCACAACCAAGTACACCACATGCACCGTGTACTAGATAGCGAATGTAGATAGATGACTGAACAGTATGTCCATTCATGATTAATTCTCGAACATATACACCAATGTATACCAGGCAATGTCTGATAGCGATGCAATTATGTTATCTACATACTTCTAGCACTTCGATCATATTGAGCAATTTACCTTTATGGTTGCCCAATTATACCTATGTGTATGGGAGTCACATAATATTCTCGCATTCGTAGGATGAAGCTGGAGATTGAATGATCTACCCACATAGTCTTTTTACCAAGCCTCCCAATAACACTATCACTGGTTTAATTTGCAGCTGACCCAAAGTAGGAGGATACTATAGCCATTACATTCCAGGTCTCATGAAGGAAAAGAGCTAGGTGGGTGAATAACTGCTGCTCTGCAAAGACTGTTGTGCATTATTCTTGTTCACGACACCGATTCAAATCCGTAAGATCTCCCAATATGTACACCTCTATCGGTGTATAGCAGGTATGAAAGTGTTGTGATGATATAACAAATGGTTCAGAATGGAGCTCCAAATGTATGGAGTTGGATTGCGTTATCAGTTCTAAAGTGATGTTCTAGTGCCTGAGTCAGTACCAAGAAGATATTGGCAAGAAATAAATAACAACAGAGCATAAACAAATGCGCTACTAAGGCTACACATTTCTGCACATAAACATGCCATAACGTTAAACCCATATGGTTTCAAAATATTAGTCATGCAAAGTGCAATCGCTCTTAATACTCAAATGCAGAAAATATATGCTCAGCATCTGACATACATCCACCTGAAAGTTTTCTGTCCTACTCACTATAGTAACAAACCATCAGATGCTAAAGCTGCTTCATTCTGTGCAAAAGAAAAACATGAATTCTTTGAGACACATGTGCAGTATAGCTTTCCCAAGATATATGATGCCGTGCTGTTCATATCTAATTCTATTCATATATTACACTCTGCTTGTATCAGTGCTATAAAATGATCATCAGCAATGAAAAATGCCTTTTACATGGAAACAGAAACAAATGCATATCAACAGTATCTGATTTGTCAGGTTACATGCAAGCTGCACTAACACCATAAACAGGACAACAGTCAAGCAAGTCTATACATAGGGTTTGCAGTACCTCATAAACACCTGCCACTAACTTAGAATCAGTGTAGTTATGGAAGTTATGACTCGATTTATGTCCAAGATATGGTAGAGAACTGGAGTACTTCACATACATCTTTCTTCATATAGAACTGGGTGTTGAAATATTTCCTCCATCGATGGATATGATTCATCACACATGCAGTAGAGGACCTCTGCTTACTGTAGTATGCAGACATCTGCTGTTAATGATTGGTTGTAGACAGCAGCCTAAGTCACACATAGAACACCCAGTTGTATACGAGTGTATTGCAAGTTACATCACATATCTGATGCGTCCCAAGAGAACAACGGAAAAAATGGTGAAATGTGTGATAAATGACCTGCAGCAACATCTGCCTCTCTCTAAAATGAATCATTAGCCTACCATTTAATCATACATCGTTGCAGTCCCTGTCAAACGATCACTCTAACTACTTTATATCATTCTTTAATGGCAGATGGTTCTCTTTTCAGGAAACCATCAAACACGTAGTCAACTTGTACATATCACTGTTACCCTGACACCACATACAGTAGAATGTTGTTAGAAAGACATATAGCAACTATTCTGTAAGGTATTTGTAAGCTGACACTTCATGGTTGTGATTGGGGAGAGTACAGAGAAGTACTTTCTAAATACTGTTTATGAGGTTTTAAAACAAGTAAACAGTCTTGCACAGGGTTAAACATATGATTCATTCTGTAGTTGCATATTCCAGTACCTCAGCTGGTAATATAATGCTCTTTAGCTAAGGTTGCTTTATAAACATCTAGAAGATTGTTGTCAATAGCTTTGAGGTCATACTTGGGCTTGTGGTCCGACATATATAAAATATTACTCTAAATTTGATGGTCATCCACGCTGAACATTCTGTTCCAGCCGTCTTATCGTCTATAACGCCACAAAACCTCCGCTACACTGTCTACATGATATCGAGATAAAATGCGTTATAAATAGTGTTTGCTAGTATGTGAAATATATAGCAGCGGTAAGACAGATTTGCAAATATCAGCTTTATACCACGTTCCTTAGCGGAATCACTTGATAATTGCGGTGATAACGGTGAATTTATTACGAGCTTACACAGCAGGCGACGTGCACCGGCACTTTCGGTCTGTTAGTACACACCCTTGATCAATGCCTATATCCAATGTCGCGGTATTTGTGTGGAAAAGCACTTCAATCGGAAGCAGTACCATACCTCGATTTACAATGCATGTAGAGTTCTCAACTTGGATGATGTCAGCCACTCTTGTGTGTGCCTGTACAACCAAGAACGCTGTTATGCAGAGTGATATAGTAACATAATTGTTGTGATCCTGTTTTCAATAGCGCGGTCCTTAAATGAACTGCATGTTGCTGGAGGTAGAATCCTTTTATGGCCAGCTTAAAACTTCGGTTCTCAATAGTGCTCCCCGAAAGGAACATCGTCTTCCCTCCAGCGATTCCCATTTCATATGCCTGGAGTTTGTACATGAACTGAAAAAGAAAAAAGAAAGATAATCACTCAGATTGCAACGTGACTCTCACCATCAGTTGAGATGATTTGCCTATCAGGTTGATATCAATGACGTGCCACCTGGAGGGTGAAAGTGGTGACTAGGGTACCAAGGACATGATTCGAGAGTGAAAGGAGTAATCAGACGTTTTTTCGTTCCACCGATATCCTTTAACGATATTTCAATCTTCCAAATATGCAAGGAGAGGGGAACATCGTAATAAAATCAGCTGTATTATAGAAATTATAAAGTTATATATAGGAGAAATATGAGATTTACACCTTCTCTGTGATGTTACGTTAAGAGACATAATACGTGGCGAAGCATTTGGTTCCTTTAAGGGAGTTCAAAAGTGAGGAGGCATTGTGTGACAGAGGTAGATCTTAGCACTCCGTCATGAGCCAAAACTGAGTTTAATTTTCTAGTCCTGTGAAGCAGACTTTTTTGCCTGATGAGAGAATACTTAGAGGAAATATTGTCTATGACATACTATCACAGGATTTTCACAACAAGTAAGCATACCGAAGAGATTTGTAAACGCGTGTATGCCCTGATTTCTTTTGGCTTCGAAAATAACTTGTATAACACGGGGAAATGTACGTTCACATGAGGAATTCCAGATGTACGGTAAACAACTTCGCTGACCCAGATTGAGTAAAGTTGATTTTTTAAACTAGGGTGGGGGCTGTACGTCACGGTGAAATTGATTGGAGCCTCTGTGTACATTCAAGCCACAGCTGTTTGTTTACAGTGCAGTGTGCACTGTCACTGGCAGCAGGATGACGACGAGGCTTCGGCGACAGGACGTTGTGGGTTAGCTCACCCTGTGACATGTGGTTAGGTACAAAGAATGCGCTAAAAACATCAATATGATGGGTGTTTGCACTGGACTATTATTCCCTTATGCAATTCAACTTGCTGCCTGCTTTGAGCGCTTAGTGCTACGATCTATTTCTATCGGAAGTTTCATTACTTGATTTGCATAATGATTGTGTGTGATACTCAAACTTTTTGGGAAGGAGAGATTGTCCCAGAGGCCATAAACCACTTAGCAGAACAGAAAGTTCATGTCATAAATCAGTCAAGTTTGCCCCTTAATGTGTGTTTGCCCCTGAATGTATGCAAGCCTTACTAATAAAACGTCCTCTTGCTACTTCCGCTCTACTACCAACGAGATACCGTATTTTTAAAGTTTCCACATCGAACCTTGGTTGTGATATTCAGCCTTTGTAGTTGCTAGGTACAATGTTGCTATGTTTGCTTACAGCGAGGTATGATGTTGTTATGTTTGCTTACAGTATGCTTGTGTGTTCTTTGAGCGCATTGCGACTTACTAGTTGTGTGGGACAGTCCAAGCAGTAGGTCCTGAGTTGCCAATGCGATTTCACAACGCAGAAAAAGCCGACATGCTCGTAGTGTATTAGGAATGTAGGAAGAAGCCAGTTCACTCTTGTACAGCGTATGCAGCAAGATGTCCTAATAGGCCGACCGCGGTGGTCTCGCGGTTCTAGGCGCGCAGTCCAGAACCGTGCGACTGCTATGGTCGCAGGTTCGAATCCTGCCTCGGGCATGGATGTGTGTGATGTCCTTAGGTTAGTTAGGTTTAAGTAGTTCTAAGTTCTAGGGGAATGATGACCACAGCAGTTGAGTCCCATGGTGCTCTGAACCATTTGATTTCAGTCGGCCTTTGGCTGTGGAGCGGTGCGGTACGTCCCGGCCGCTCCGTGTCGCGTTTCCGGGTGTGTTGTTGTTTACCGCGCCGGCGCGCTAGTGTTACGTATTGCCGTCACGTTCCTGACACACGATGGCTCTTTCGTATCGGAAAGCCACGATCAAGCTGCAGTTCGACACTACGTACTCTAGACCCAAGGCCCACGAAGTAGAGCGGTTTTTACGCGATGTGGTACATGTTGATCCTAACGAGCTGATCGGTATCCACTTATCTATTGTCTCCAGCGTCGTATATCTTAAGTTCACTGACGACGAAGCATGTGACAAACTTCTCAGACGCTCGACGGCAGGTTATCGGTTCTGCCACTCAGACGGAAACGTGGGTGTGGTGACGCTTGAACGTGCTGGATTGGGAATCCAAAATGTGCGCGTGTTTGAGCTCCCTTTTGAAGTTCCAGCGGATTTGGTCACCCTTGCTCTTCGACCCTATGGAACAGTTCTCGGCCACACGGCCGAAAAATGGAAGATCTTCGACACCTACCCTGTCCTTAACGGGGTGCGACAAGTCCGTATTGACCTGCATCGCCATATTCCTTCGTATCTCACGATCGCTGGTTGCAGGGCAATAATTATTTACGACGGTCAGCCAAGAACCTGCTCCGGTTGTGGCCAGACGGGACACATGCGTACCGAATGCCTGCAACGCCGTCTCGTGCAGACACCCTCGACCGACCAGATTCGTCCGGCGACACCGACCTCTCTGCCGATTACGTATGTTGCGGCGGCGAGACGGGAGACGCCAGCTGTATATGACGACCCCACTGTATTGGTGCGAGCTTTGGAGGACCCTGCAGTAGCTTCCACGGAGCCCCAAGCGTCTTTCAGTGCTGATGCTACTGACGTCCTTTCGTCGGACAACAGCGCACCGTCACAATGGCTCGCCGACGGTGCGATGGAAGTTGAAGCACAGGATGCAGCGTCCTCCCCTTGCCCTACGTCGGAAACAGAGGCGCGGCAGCGTAAGCAGAAATCGCCCAAGCGTCATAAGAAGCGGCGCAAGACAACCGACGACGTAGAACAGCCCGAGGCGACACCGCTGGATGACGAGGTGCCTCAACCGCTCCACCGCGCCGACACAGGCGACCCTACCGTCTCACACGGTTCGACGTCTTCTCCCACTACCGCTGGGTCTGGACCACATGGGGATGCGGGAGATCACCGCAGCTCCGACACCGGGGATGCACCCTTGCCTCCGTCTGCCTCTCGAGATCCAGTGGTGTCAACGTCCCTGGGCGACTGGGCGCAGGAGATGGAGTTGCAGGATGCGTTTCAGGACCAAGACGATGCACCGATGCCGATGGCAGCGTCTACGCGGCCGGCGACAGACGCCTAGGGCGGCATGAGCACCTCTCGTCGCTGCCTAGCACTTCGCAAGACCGGCGCTCCACGTCACGACTACTGCCCTCCTGTCATACCATGGTCACCTCCCGAGACTTGATGGACCAGGCATACCGCCTCGCCACGATCAACGTCAATGGCATTACATCTGATGTCAAGACCCGTATGCTGCAGGATACGTTACGCGCTGCGGATCTGGACGTTGTTTTCCTTCAAGAAGTCCGATCAGGACTCTGCCTCGATGCCTACGGATATGACGCCTACACTATGCCTGCAGATGTGGGCGGCGGAGGTACGGCGATTCTACTGCGGGAAGGGATAATGGCCACTGATGTCTCCTATTTACCGTCGGCCCGGGGGGTCGCACTCACGATTGGTACAGTACGTCTGGTGAACTTATATGCTCCTTCAGGCACCGGCAAAAGGAGGGAACGGCGCACCTTTTTTGCCGAAGATATAGCCCCGCTCTTCCAGGGCAATACCGACCTCTTGGTAGTAGGCGGCGATTTTAATTGTGTGCTCCGCCCATCCGACCAGGAGCCACACTATACCACCTGCCCGGCACTCCAGGCACTTGTACAGGACTTGGTCTTGTTGGACACCTGGATCATCCAACACGGCGACCGTCGAGCACACACCTACTTTACTAGTCACTCCGCGAGCCGTTTGGATCGAGTCTACGTCACCCGCGGCCTACGATCGGCCGTTGTCGACGCTGAGATGTGGCCGGCAGCGTTCACGGATCACCTCGCATATGTGTGTACTCTCACCCTTCCCCGCCAGCGCGTCCGCCGAAGTAGGGGTCCGTGGCGCCTCAATGTGGCCCTTCTTGATGAGATAAATTGCAGACGCGCAGTCGAGTCCACATGGAGCAATTGGCAGCGGCGTTTACCCGCCTACCGTTCTGTACTTCAATGGTGGTTACGGTGTGCAAAACCCGCACTGTGCCGAACATTAGTCAGCTATGGACGCGACCGAGCGCGCTGGTATACTGCGACTACTGATTTTTACTATACTGCGCTCCGCGAACTGGCTGTACAACCGCCGTCGCCAGAGCGACAATCAGCAGTACAACGCGTCAAGGCACAATTGCTTCGTATCAACGCCGTACGTCTTGCGGGTGTGCGGGTGCGAGCGAGGACGACTGATGATGTTCGTGGTGAACGACCTTCCCTCCACCATATCATTCAAGAACGCCGAAGACGCAAGAGGCAGCTCATTACCGAGGTTGAGACGGAGGATGGGCGACGCGTTGACGCACAAATGGATATCGTCCGAGCGTTCACACAGTCATATAAACTTCTTTACGAGAGGGAGTCCCACATGAATGTAGGGGTCAGGGAAGTCCTATCTGACCTACCAGTCTCTCGGAACCTACAAGATGATGCTACGCTCTTGTCGGCGGTGACTTTGGAAGAACTGCGAGAGGCTCTGTTGCGTGGCTCTCCCAACAAAACGCCTGGCCCTGACGGCCTCCCTCTTGAATTTTACAAGCGGTTCTTTGATCTCATGGGCCCAATGTGGGTCAGGATGTACAGTGAACTCCTGGACGCCGATTTTCAGGTACCATCTGACTTTACTGAGGGTCTCTTGATCCCTGTGCCCAAACCCGGCGGAGGCCGTCGCCCTCTTGATTTTCGCCCGTTGACAATGCTAAACACTGACTATAAGCTGTTGACACGCATGCTCCGTGAGAGGCTCAAACCTACGGTAATGGCGGCCATTCACACTGATCAAACCTGCATCGGGGGCGACACTAATGTGTTTACGACTTTAAGCACCTATAGAGACGTGGTGGCGCTCATGCAAACTTGCCGCCTCCAAGGCGCTCTTGTTGCGCTGGACTTCGACCATGCTTTCAACCGCGTTAACCATGGTTTCCTGCGTGCTGTTATGGAACACATCGGTGTCCCGCGTCTGACGACGTCTGTTGTGCTTCGATTGATCCATGGGGCTGTCACGAGGATTATGATCAACGGCTGTCGGTCCGTTCCTGTCCGTGTCATCAGGTCCGTACGGCAGGGTTGTCCTCTTTCTGCCATGCTCTTCGCCGTTGCCCTCGAACCAGCTCTTCACGGACTACGGCGACGCTTAGAAGGACTTACCCTCCGTTCCGTAACCTTTCGATGTGGTGCATACGCCGACGATGTGATGTTCTTAGCACGGTCTGGTGACGAAATACACACGGCGTTTTCCTGGCTCCACCAGTATGGGGCGGTGGCAGGCAGTGTGCTCAACCTTCGGAAATCACGCTACATGGAGGTAGGACGAGGAATGCCTGCAGGTCTGGCCGTACCTCTGACAAAGGTCCCGATGCTCAAGTGTTTAGGGATATCACTCCATCGACAAATACAACGCACGGCGGCCTTTACGTATCGTATGGTCTTACGACGACTCCGTTTAGATGCTCGTCTCAATAAATTCAGATCATTGAACATTTTGCAACGCGCCCAATACGTCAATGTGTACATGGCTTCTCACCTTAACCATTACGCCCATGTACTGCCGATAACGGACACGATGGCTTCCAGGATACAGGCAGTGTTTGGACACGTGGTGAACGATGGTGCTGTTTTCAAGATCCGTTTTGTTACGCTTACTTTACCCTTCGACAAAGGCGGTGTTGGACTCACTCACGTCAAGCACAGAGCGCTGGCACTGTATCTCCGTTCTATGAGGCGACTCTGGCTTTCACCAACAGCCAGTCTCCCCGGCCTACTGATTGAAGAAGTGGCCCCACGTACGCTGTACCCACCGGTACCAGTTGGACATTTATCGCCCTCGCTGTCACATATTAGAACGTTTTTCGTAGAGCATAGCTATGTGTTGCGGGTTATATCGGAGACACGGAACCCGACAGCGAAGACTTATTATAGTGCTCTCCAGCACTGGACTCCGGATAACGACATTGTACGGCGCCACCCTACGGTCGACTGGCCACGGGTATGGCGAGCCATCCACGCGCCGTTCCTGTCTACTTTCGTGCGGTCGACGTGGTATGTGGTCGTTAACGAGAAACTTCCAACCCGACAACGGCTGCATGCCATTCACCTAATTGACGACCCTGTGTGCCCCCGTTGCACGACGTTAGACACGGACGAACATAGACTGAACTGTGGCCCCGCGCGTGAGTGCTGGAAACTGATCCGCCAGATCCTGGCTTTCCTGCTCCGCCGCCCCTACGTTTCGATTTTACCCCAAGAACTCTTTCATCCCGACGCTGTCTATTTCCCTATGACCCGGATGAATGCGGTTAATTGGGTACGAGGAATGGCGATACACTACATATACCGCGATGGAGACAAAGACGTCCTCGATTTATGGTACTATATGATCGACGAGTTTCTGGTCTTAACGAACAGACAGGATTACTGGAACCTTTTTGCGAACTATTTGGGTTCGTCATTCATGGACCCACCACCCAGCTGGGGTGTGCCGGGTGTGAGAAGACATTAACTTGTAGATGTGATCTTTCCACGATTCCCCTATGGTAACAGAAACAGTCTCTGACTGTGTGCAGCGGCCCCGGGCGCTCCAACGATTGGTGGCTGGTGATGTCCAATGTAATGACGACCGCCCGTTCCTGGCCGCCCGCCCAGCAATGTGACCGCGGCTAGCAAGATGGCCCTTTTTAGTTCACTTTATTGGCAACTTTTTGGGCATGGCTGCCTTGTTTTTTTTATGCATTCTCAAAAAAAAAAGGGGTAGCGTCTTGGAAAAAAAAATAGAGGCCAACAACCATCTCGTCGGTTATTTATGAACCTCTTAAACCATTTATCTGAAGGTGGTAGTGTATCACCTAGACGAAGTAACAGAAGGAAAGAAGTGACGGCAGAAGAGGGAGAAATTAATGTCGTTACTGATGCTGCGGTTGACCTGCACGTTAGCTCCCGCACAATCTCCCAAGGAAGTGGCATGACTCAGGCAAGTGTCCTCTGCATTGTTCATCGACATAGGTTCCATCCCTATCACATCTCTCTCCATCAAGTGCTGCATAGAAACGATTATGAGAGACATGTTAACGTCTGTAAATGGGCATTAAGATAGGATACTCCAGATATACCATGTATGATGTTAGTGATGAACCCACATTTATCAATCATGGCCAGTTAAACCATCGAAACATGCAGTACTGATGTATTGACGATCCCCATTGGCTTCGTCAGGTGGAACTTCAGCGTCCATGAAGTGCAAACATGTGGTGTGGGAGAGTGAACTGTCAGCTCCTAGGCCCATTTTTCGTAGACAAATGTTGCAGCCTCCTAACAAACCGACTTCCGCAAGAAGACATACCTCTGCGTACTAGGAGGAACCTCTGGTACCAGCATGATGGCTTCCAAGCCCATAGTGTACGAAGTACTAAAGCATGTCTTCACGAATTGTTTCGAAATCGTTGGATTTGACGCAGAGAAACTGTACCGTCGCTGGTTCGTTCCCATTATTTGATGTCTGTAGACCTTTTTCTGTGCGGAAAGCTGGAAGACGCTGTCTACAAGGACGTACCAACTGCATCCGTTGATATTCAACGACGTGTTGCTCCAGCCTGCTCGGACATCTCTGAAATGCTAGGAGGTATCCAGCAGTCGTTCCACATCAAACTGAAAGAGGGTATGGTCGTTGTTGTTGGTCAATTTAAACATAACCTGTAATGATCAGTTGTCTCGTTACTGGTCAGAATACACATAAGTAGTGCTTGCATTTGCATTGTTCTTAAGTGTGTGCTACCACAGGTATTGTTCATGTTTGTGAGAACTTCTCAAAATACGATACCTCGTAAGCTACTCTCACTGGAATCTTGCAACAAACACCACTGATATTTTAATTTATCCTGCTTTTGGTTTGTTAATGGAAATGGGTATTCTTCCATTTAAAATGTGTACGTTTGCACAAAAAATACAAACTGTAAGTATTATCACACTCGGTTGATTAGCTAACAATACAAGCCCCTGATTACCAGTCCATTCTGCGCATCAATAGCACTCTCTATTTCCGCAAAATTTTCGGTGCCAGTTTTTGGTTGTGCAACTTACACAGAGTGGTCAGATCAAGTCTGAAAAGCTTATAAGTGTTTTGCAATGTAGCTTGTGCTCAAAAATAATTGTCAAGGAAAAGCTTGTATACTTGTGCTTGTTTCGAGTAGTTATCCACTTAGGCCGTTGTGAGTGCAAAATTCAAGCGGGCCGTCATATTCTGTTAGTATCAGTTTTTCTCACAGCGTAGACGACAGCGCACGAGGTTGTTCAGCCCCTGGTTCTGGTCGGATCCTTAGTACCATCCCACGTCCTGTTTTTGTGTCGCTCTCTTCTTCTTCGCGTTATACAAGGTGGTTAGCGGCCCATGAGAGATGGTGTCGATAAATGTGTTTTTCGTTTAGTTCCCTAAAGTCGAACAAGAGAGTGATACAGAGTTGGACATGGAAAGTGTGCATACGAATATCCATTTGTGACGCCTGAGATGAAGTAAGGTTCTACAATGTAATTTTCTATGATGACATACCATACGTTTACGCTCCATGGTCGTTGATGTAGCACCTGACGAAGTCAGTGTGGACTTTCGGCTGCACAGTAGCCCATACTACGCCAATTTATATTAGCATGGTTAGTAAACATTGCTCAATCGGTAGGTGCACACGATGCAAAAAACACTCAGGACAAACCGAGAAAATTGTGCACGACGTTGGAAATCATGGTCGTCGATTGCGTAATGTAGTGACAGATGATAGGGATGAAAATTCTGTCGATGCAGGATGTGAATGACACTCGTCTGGCTGATTCCACATTCCTTGGCAACATGTCTCGTACCACTGTGACGGACCATTAGCGTCGTAGCTGGAACAGCTTCTTCTTGTTCTATGTCAGCTGCAGACGTCTTTCTTGTCCCCTTTTTGACGTTTAAGTAGCCTGTCCGCAATAGCGTCGTAATAACTCGTACAGTTGCCTGGCGGGTCGTACGTTGGCAATGCGGGTTGATAGCCCCATACTGCTGTACTGTTTTTACGGCATTTCTTTTAAATTCACCGAACATAAGTAATATATCCAACTTCTCCTCATTGGTGTACATGTCAGCTCGCAACGAATATTGAAGCAAAAAAAAAAGTAAAGAGGCAAATTTGTTGACATGCTGACATAGCGTAGCATGAAAGCTTTGCTTTGCGATGTTGGCTCCGCTAATGCCAATTCCGACCACCATGCTCTCAAATCCTAGGACTTTTGTAGAATTTTTTGTAGACAGGTTTCCACGTAAACTTTAAGGAACGCTACATCACTGTAATTGTCTTCTTAAAGAGCTATCGAATGCACTTATAAAAGCCATATGGTTTCATTTTAAAGATCGTTCTTACTTCAGTATCTCCATTAATACCAGTAGTAGAAAAGTGTCCTTCGACGCTCATGCATTTGCCGAAAACTGCCATTCGATATGTGTAAAGTTCACGAAATGAAAGGGGTGTGTGCAGTTTTGTTTTACAAGGCTTGGAACTTAAATAGTGCCAACTATTTATTCACAACCGATACAAAAGAGTTACATGTTTTCACCTGTTACTGTCCTTCATAGTAGAACCCCAGCGATGTGGAAAGTGTAGTGTACCTTTAGCAGATCCTCTCCTGTTGATGGTGCGCATGGAGCGAAAGAAATGGCTCTAAGCACTATGGGACTGAACATCTGAGGTCATCAGTCCTCTGGACTTAGGACTACTTAGAACTAACTAATCTAAGGACATCACACACATCCATTCCCGAGGCAGGATTCGAACCTGAGACAGCAGCAGCAGCGCGTTTCCGGACGCAAGCGCCTAGAACCACTCGGCCACAGCGGCCGGCGCGAATGGAGTGGTCTACTGCCTGTCGAATGTCTGGAGCTGTTCTGAAGCGAATGTCACGAAGCCAAAACTGAACGAATGGCGTCATTATGGGACGCCGCGAAGTTGGAAAGTACACTCCCGGAAATTGAAATAAGAACACCGTGAATTCATTGTCCCAGGAAGGGGAAACTTTATTGACACATTCCTGGGGTCAGATACATCACATGATCACACTGACAGAACCATAGGCACATAGACACAGGCAACAGAGCATGCACAATATCGGCACTAGTACAGTGTATATCCACCTTTCGCAGCAATGCATGCTGCTATTCTCCCATGGAGACGATCGTAGAGATGCTGGATGTAGTAGTCCTGTGGAACGGCTTGCCATGCCGTTTCCACCTGGCGCCTCAGTTGGACCAGCGTTCGTGCTGGACGTGCAGACCGCGTGAGAGGTCGCTTCATCCAGTCCCAAACATGCTCAATGGGGGACAGATCCGGAGATCTTGCTGGCCAGGGTAGTTGACTTACACCTTCTAGAGCACGTTGGGTGGCACGGGATACATGCGGACGTGCATTGTCCTGTTGGAACAGCAAGTTCCCTTGCCGGTCTAGGATTGGTAGAACGATGGGTTCGATGACGGTTTGGATGTACCGTGCACTATTCTGTGTCCCCTCGACGATCACCAGAGGTGTACGGCCAGTGTAGGAGATCGCTCCCCACACCATGATGCCGGGTGTTGGCCCTGTGTGCCACGGTCGTATGCAGTCCTGATTGTGGCGCTCACCTGCACGGCGCCAAACACGCATACGACCATCATTGGCACCAAGGCAGAAGCGAATCTCATCGCTGAAGACGACACGTCTCCATTCGTCCCTCCATTCACGCCTGTCGCGACACCACTGGAGGCGGGCTGCACGATGTCGGTGGCGTGAGCGGAAGACGGCCTAACGGTGTGCAGGACCGTAGCCCAGCTTCATGGAGACGGTTGCGAATGGTCCTCGCCGATACCCCAGGAGCAACAGTGTCCCTAATTTGCTGGGAAGTGGCGGTGCGGTCCCCTACGGCACTGCGTAGGATCCTACGGTCTTGACGTGCTTCCGTGCGTCGCTGAGGTCCGGTCCCAGGTCGACGGGCACGTGCACCTTCCGCCGACCACTGGCGACAACATCGATGTACTGTGGAGACCTCACGCCCCACGTGTTGAGCAATTCGGCGGTATGTCCACCCGGCCTCCCGCATGCCCACTATACGCCCTCGCTCAAAGTCCGTCAACTGCACATACGGTTCACTTCCACGCTGTCGCGTCATGCTACCAGTGTTAAAGACTGCGATGGAGCTCCGTATGCCACTGCAAACTGGCTGACACTGACGGCGGCGGTGCACAAATGTTGCGCAGCTAGCGCCATTCGACGGCCAACACCGCGGTCCCTGGTGTGTCCGCTGTGCCGTGCGTGTGATCATTGCTTGTACAGCCCTCTCGCAGTGTCCTGAGCAAGTATGGTGGGTCTGACACACCGGTGTCAATGTGTTCTTTTTTCCATTTCCAGGAGTGTACATTACGAACAGAACAAACAGCACAAAGTCTATAACACTTTCTTGGAGAACGCCATGTATCACTTTCCAGTTCTACTCGATGACTTTCCATCATCTGTAACCTGACGGGAAACCACGAATCCAGTCGCATGATAGAGATGATACTCCACAGGCAAGGAATTTGATTAGAAGCCGCTTACGAGGAATGGAGTCAAAAGCCTTCTAGAAATCTAGAAATAGGCCATCAGTTTGAGATCCCTAGTCGATAAGACTCACTAATTCGTGTGTGAGTAAAGAGATAGTTACCTTCACAAGAACGGTATTTTCTAAATCTTCACTGAGTTTCTGTCACCAGATCGTTTCTTTCGAGGTAATTCATAATCTTCGAACATCTTCGAACACAATATGTGCTCCAAAATCCTGCTTCAGTTCGATGTCAGTGCTGTGGGTCTGTAATTCAGCTCATTACTTCTATTTCCTTCTCTGTGTATTGGAGTGACCGGTCAACTTCCCAGTCCTTAGAAAAGGATCTTCCATCGAGCGATCGGCTTTATATGACTGTTTATATCATCTGCTACATCAGTAAGTTCCGTTAGTAACGTAATTGGTATACAATCAGGGCTGGAGGACTTAACTTGTAGCTAGTGACTTAGTTGCCTAGCTATACTGAAGATATCCACTTGTAAGTTACTCATCTGGCAGCAGTTCTTGTTTCAAATTCTGCAATATTTACTGCGTCTTCTTTGCTGAAGAAATTTTGGAAGACAGTATTTAGTAATCCCGCTTTAGTTTTGCTGTCATCTATAACATTACCATTGTTATCGTGCAGTGAAGATGTACTCTTGTCATGCCGCTGGGTGTGCTTCACGTACGACCCGAACTGGATTTTCGCCCGGATTTCTAGACAGCATTTGCAAGTGGGAGATATAACACATATCTCACACTGAAGACCGCGTTAAATTTCAAGTTTCTGTAAAACCTCGCCAGTACTTGAGACTATCCGTTTTTTTTTTTTTTTTTTTAATTCTATGTTAGTATGTGAGAAGCGTTATATGCGACTGCAGGCTTCCTGGGCGTACTTCAGCTATGAAATGTTTACGGGTTATTAACCGAGTGGCGTCGTATTCTAGTCACAACGTTTCAACGGATTGTGTATCCATCATCTTCAGGCGAAGATGATGGATACGCAATCCATTAAAACGTTGCTACTAGAAGACGACGCCACTCGTCTGATAACACGTGAAGATTTCATAGAAGTGAGAAGCGTTCAATAAGTAATACAAGACATTTTTTCTGAAAGCAGGCTGATTTTATTCAAGATCCCATTACATCATATTATTCCCCACTGTTTTGGTTACAAAAACCTATTTTTTAACGTAATCTCCGTCCAATGCGATGGCCTCAAGCTCCTTGCTTCAAGTGCTTGTATACGCGCGTGGTACCACTTTACTGGTTGATGTCGGAGCCAACGTGGTGTTGCATCAATCACCTCCAAAAATTGATTCAAATGGCTCTGAGCACTATGGGACTTAACATCTGAGGTCATCAGCCCCGTAGAACTACTTAAACCTAACTAACTTAAGGACATCACACACACCCATGCCCGAGGCAGGATTCGAGCCTGCGACCGTAGCAGTCGCGTGGTTCCGGACTGAAGCGCCTGGAAACGCTCGGCCACCGCGCCCGGCCAATAATAACCTTCCCTCATGCTTCCCTAGGAAAGCATTCTTCATTGGGCCAAACAGATGGAAATCGGAAGGTGTGAAATCTAGGTTGCAGAAGAACAGTCCAGTGAATTTTTCTGAGGATCCTCTCGGGTGAGCATACTTGCCTGAGGCCTTGCGTTGTCATGGAGAAGGAGAAGTTCGTTTGCATTTTTGTGGTTATGGACAAGCTTAAGTCGTTTCTTCTGTTTGCTGAGGGTCAGACAATACACTTCAGAGTTGATCGTTGCACCATGAGCGAGGACGTCCGAAAGTGATGCACCCAAGTTTCATCGCCTGTCAAGAAGTTAAAAAAAAAAAAAAAAAAAAAGAAACACGATCAGCCCGGAGGAACCCAGCGGAGACATATCTTTGGGTATCCCAATTGGTGGACGAGTGTATCAGCACTATGAACAGAGACGTCCAGTTGTGCAGCGAGATATTTAATTATTATCCGTCGATAAGCTCAAATAAGAGTGCCCGCACTAGGGTGTCCCAAGATATAATGGCGATTTTTTTCGTGAAATCGAAAACGCATACCCTCTATTTTTCTGTTTTACCTTAATAACTCACATACTAAATATTGTTACAATTAAATTATGATAACACGTGCCGACTTGACGCTAAAAATGAGACTTGAAAACTTTTACTATGTCGGAATAGAGGGATTATGGAGCTCAATGATTGTTTGGTAAATAAAACACCAATTTGCCCAAATCGTGTTTATTCACTATTTAAAATGTAAAAACTAGTTTCAAAGTTTGTTTCCTGCAGTCAGGATAAATACTTTGGTGTTCTTGTACGCAACGTAACAAAAATTGTTTTTGTTCCTCCTCAACTGAGACTAAACCATTGAAAGTCTTGCTTCAACTTGACAGCTCTTTCAGCTGTATCGTTCACTTCTCTCAGTGCTGAAACGTTCTTTCTGGTTTCTTGAAAGGAAACATTGTTTGACCACATGGCAGGACATTCGTGGAGAAAACTGTCATCAATTTTAAGACAATGAAACAATGACTTGGTTCTGACTGAAATGAAGTCGTAGATGTTTTTCTCTGTAATTAAGAGAGAGCAAACAGAGTTAATAAAATTGTGGTGTAAACAGAAAACTAAAGAAACAACGTCACTATTTATTTTTTTAACTCACCGTACAACTGACCGCGAAGGTCTTTCTTCGAAGGGAACTAACAGTTAGCAGGAGCTGATAAATTATCTTTGGTTAAATTTGCAACCATTTTTACTTTTGTTTCTAGATCCACATCATCGTCAAACGGTGACAAGACAGAAACTTCATCAGTCAAATACCATAAGTGCTGGCTTATCTTGTGTACAGCTGCTTTTGATATGTCTTTATCTATTTTTTCGTATGCCTTCATTGACTTTAAAAAGCACAAATCTTGGTAGGGTGCCTTTACTGCCAAAATACACTGGAACCATGGCTTGACGTAGGATGTCACCATCAACAGTCAAACGTCAAACAGCTCTACCTTCTCCTTGCTCGAAATTTTTAACTGAGCTCAAAGTAAAGATATTTTTAGGGAATATATAGCTCTCTCCATCCATCGAGCTTGGTGTATGGCACCTGGAGGCCGTATCTTGAATTTTCTGTCTGTATCTCCACCTAAAAATATAATGGAAAGCTCTATGAACTCTCGGTAATCATCTCTGATTGTTTCTTTTGTCAGTTCAGTGCGGTAAAACTCAAGCAGATCGGCAGTTTCTGAAACAGTCAGGTACATTGCGACCTTTTATTTGTAACACTGTATGTGATCTGTATCTACACTTTTCCAGTTATCTCGGAACTTATTGAAGAGTGGAACATCAGAACTTGTCACCGAACTGATTCTTACCTGGAACACGTTTTTTAACACTAGTTCATACACGTGGTGGCGGCAAGGAAAAGTAATGACACTTCTATTAAGTTTTTGCTCAAGCAGCACACAGGCACCATTGATCTGACCTGTATTTGAAGCCGTAGCATCACAACAAAGAAACTGCACTTTGTCTTCGAGATTCCAGTCCACAATCGCGTTACAAACAGCTTTCGCCTGTTCACATCCTGAAAACTTCTTCAACCTTGGTACAGCAATAAGTTGCTCTTTATTTCTATATGAAATAACTATCGGAAGACGTTGTTCTTTTGACTCCTGATCATGTGTAGCAGGCATCAGTTTGCCATCCCAGTGAACAGTCGCAACATCTAGTACCTCGTCTGAAAATTAACTTTTATAGCTTCTGCTCTCTCTCTTCCCGTTTGTCTATACGAATTCTTTGAATCGAGGACTTACTTATAGTAAATTCATCAATATTATATCCAAGTGCCTTAGTGGTAGCTTCAAGAATATACACTGAATCTCTCACACTCAACTGACACGTATCTAGAGCTGTTGTTTCCGCATAGTTGTTTTACTGATTCCAGATTTTATGTTCTCAATCACAGCTGGGAAATTTTCTTTCAAACACATCTCACTTTAATTACAATCTGAAGATGAGTCATTTTGTAATGTTTCGTAAGATGCTGCTGAAGGAGGTGACGTGGAGAAATATTTAGCGCGTCGATTTTCTTCCTCAATAGTTCTGATGAGCGACCTTTCCTCTTTATTAGCCAGTTTCTTGTCCACTCCAGCTAAGTGACCAGGCCGACCTAGCTCTCTCTGTCGCTGTAAAAAGATTTTATCTTCATTTATTTTCATTTACTGAAGTGCATCGGCGTGTGCAATGTCGAACAAATCATCCAACTTGTTGACACAGTCTTGTTGGCGCTGCTCAAATACCTTTTGAGTTTTTTGTGCATTTTTTGGCAACTCCCTCGAAACTTGATTTCTTCACACAATTAGGTACGGATCTGGTAGGTATAGGCGCCTTTTCCCAAAAGATCATACATTCCCGAATAGTGAGATTTGTACTTTAAACAGTTAAATTCGCTTCCTCGATATTATAAAATAAGACTGCTAGAACTCGTCCATTAGATAGCGGTTTAGGAACTTTTATGTTTTACCGCACCTATTAAATATGTTAGAAGTGCTACGTAATTCCACTGGCATTTTCACTCACTGACAACAATTTAGACTAACAATGCTAGAGATACACCGACACGAGGGCTCGCACCTTCGCCTTTCTTACCAAGTACAACCAACCTGACATGTTTCAATGCAAGTCGACATGGGTTACCAACATCCTAAGGTTCTGAAATTTTACATTTAGTTGTTTTGGCAGCGTACAAATAAATTAAGAAGGTATGTGTTCAAATAAAAACTACTTAAAAATTTTGGGACACCCGAGCCCGGACGTTCCAACACTGCAGGTGTCACAGCAGTGTGCGGCCGGCCGCCACGTAGGAGAACAGACAGAATTGCGCGACCCTTCTTGCAATGATCACAGACGCCTCACCCAACGACTCGCCGTGCTTTTGTTCACTACCAGGACTCCGTAGGAATACTGCTAGCACCTATGAATATCTATGATGCTCCGGTTTTCTTCGGAACTTCATGAAGCTGTAGGGGTGACTTGGGCATAATCCACGATGTCCCACAACGTATTCCGTATTTATTTCACATAAATTGTGCAATAAAGAAATATGGCGCTTTAGTTATTGAGCGCCCCTCGCAGTGTGATATTTTCGTTGGTTTTGTAACGGTTCTGTGACCTAGTTTGTGCACCACGGTGGATCTTTTGCGTCTCTTATAAATTTAACTTGTAGTGGCGAGTGTTGACCTGGAGGATACTGTACCTTGGAGGATAGTGTACCTGATAGCAATTTTTAATCTATTGACTGAGTTTTGTAGTCAAACGAAGCAATGCGCTCTAGAAACTGACATAGTCAATTTCAACCGTTTCCTACTGTTTTTCTTGTTGTGAGACATGTGGCTGTGTTTTGTGCACCGTTTGTAAATGTTACGAGTCCAAAATATCTAAGTGTTGTATAATATATGAATGGTAGTTAGAGGATATTGTTAATTCAACAGTTTCTTCAGTTACAGAGTTTTATGTTCAGCCGTACTTTGTCAGTTGTGCAGCGTCTTGTATCTTGAAACGTAAGGTCTTTTACAACGCATTACGTGATACTGGCGAGTGAACTCTATCGTGAATGTCTTAGTTTTCCTTTTTCTTGAAAGTGGAAGTTTGTTATTTGCCAATAACATACTCTATATTTCAAAATCTTTTTACCTTGTAAAACGTAATAATAATTACGTGGCTGGAATGAGAAAAAAGTGTGAAAAGTGGTGTATAGTACAACATTCTCTCCTATGAATCTCTGAATTGCCAAATTGCCATCACTATTTTCTTTTTAAGCCACATCTGGTCAACGCTTACACAATCAGTTTGCAGAGAATGGAGTGTGTCTCCTAAGAAGCAAATTTTTATCTGCCTTCTCTGACATCTGTATAATTCAGTTCAGCATGTTTCACATGACATAGGCCACTGTAGCACAGATACCGTGGGGAAATAGTTCGGAGCCCACAGAGTTAAAATCCTGCAAAAGTACAAGAGGGTTAGCCGGCGAATACTGCATAGTTCAGCAGAGCTTCGAGATATCGTACTCAAAGAATCCAGCGGCAGTGGCTGTAAGAACACGTTGGCTCTGCGTTGTTGGCGTTTATTTGTTGCAGCACGTCATGCTGTCATTTTCGCAGTTTCTTAGACGTCCGACTTATGAGGCTAATGAACTATACGCATAGTTACCGTTGCTTGTGATGAAACCACTACAGCTGTGACCGATGGTGCCTGCCATCCATACGTGTTCGTCCAGCAATGTCAAAGACATAAGATAACAAGTGATTAGCGAAGAGCTTTCGAATCAACCAAGATAGGACTTCCTTGAAAATGCGGTATGAAATTCCTGGCAGTACTCGCGTCCTCCTCAAAGAAGGCAGACGCGGTGGACATTCAGATAAGGAGGCGAACATGTCTGAGGCGAAATACGAGAGAGGACTTTTACAGACACCAAGCTTAAACTGTGCAAATCTCTTAATTTCCACACAACTACTAAAAACTACTTTCACCTGAACCTACTCACTGTAATCAAACCATGGTTTCCTCAACATTTTGCCAAATTACCCCTCTCGCCCCCCCCCCCCCCCCCCATACATACACTTCCAACCCGCCCACCATCACTAAATTAATGATTCCGTGATACATCCGTGTGTGATTCTTCAATCTACCGCTTCTCTTAGTGGAGTTGTGCCGTAATATTGTTTCTTCTATATTACATTCAGTATCTATTCATTAGTTATTCGATCGATACATATAATCAGTAGCTTTTATCCCTAGTAATTAATCCGTTCTATTGTTCCAGCAGTACCTAATAGGCGAATGACCAGCTTTTCTCCTTGATTGTTCTTTTCGTTGGTGTTGGAGTGCTGCGCCACAAATTGACCATTGTAAACGTGTGCGCCAGTAAAACGCGGCGTACTTGTAACCGAAGCACTAAGGTAATGAAAATTGTTCTGCTCTGCCACACAAAACTAATTCCCGCCACTTAGCATATACAGTGTTCTGCAGTCATTAAAACTTCCCCTGCATACTCTGCGGACGTTTTCTTTCTTTTTCCCTACACTGCAAGACAACATTTTAGAATCCCGCTGCGTTCCGAAGCATGTAATGTGCCACTGACTGATAAGCAATATAGTATTCACTACTCGTTAGTTAACATACGGTTAGGAGCACCCTTGATATGTGCATGGATAGTCACTTTGGATCTGATAGATACAAAGAAGTTTTCATAATCAATAGTTGGTTCTCTATATTTTTTTTTAATTTCATTTTCTTTTTTTGTAACAGATACCTGAGCCGTGCACGGTTCGCGTTTATTTATTGTTTGTCGTCTTCTATTACGGTACTGCCGCCTCATTTTCTAATTCTATTTACTGGCGTCATTAACTTCCTGTCTTACTTGCCCTTGAGCGGCAGCGCGTATCGATAACTGCACTGTTGTCCCATCTCTGGAGCGACCGATAGTATATCCGAAGTTAGAATTATATTAATACGCTACTGGCCATTAAAATTGCTACACCAACAAGAAATGCAGATGATAAACGGTATTCATTGCACAAATATATCGTACTAGAACTGACATGTGATTACGTTTTCACGCAATTTGGGTGCATAGACCCTATAAAATGAGTACCCATAACAACCACCTCTGGCCCTAATAACGGCCTTGATACGCCTTGGCATTGAGTCAAACAGGTACAGCTGCCCATGCAGCTTCAATACGATCCCACAGTTGATCAAGAGTAGTAACTGGATTATTGTGACGAGCCACTTCCTCTGCCGCCATTGACCAGACGTTTTCAATTGGTCAGAGATCTGGAGAATGTGCAGGCCAGGGCAGCAGTCAAACATTTATTATATATCCAGAAAGGCCTGTACAGCACCTGCAACGTGCGGTCGTGCATTATCCTGCTGAAATGTAGGCTTTCGCAGGGATCGAATGAAGGGTAGAGCCACTGGTTGTAACACGTCTGAAATGTAACGTCCACTGTTCAAAGTGCCGTCAATGCGAACAGGAGGTGACCGAGTAGTGTAACCAATGACACCCTATACCATCACGCCGGGAGATACGCCAGTATGGCGATGACGAATACGCGCTTCGAATGTGCGTTCACCGCGATGCCGCCAAACACCAGAACCTGGATTCATCCGAAAAAAATGACGTTTTACCATTCGTGCACCCAGGTTCGTCGTTGAGTACTCCATCGCAGGCACTCCTGTCTGTGATACAGCGTCAAGGGAAACCGCAGCCATGGTCTCCGAGCTGATAGTCCACGCTGCTGCAAACGTCGTCGAACTGTCCGTGCAGATGGTTGTCGTCTGGCAAACGTCCCCATCTGCTAACTCAGGGATCGAGACGTGGCTACACGATCCGTAACAGCCAAGCGGATAAGATGCCTGTCATCCCGACTGCTAGTGATACGAGTCCGTTTGGATCCAGCACGGCGTTCCGTATTACCCTCCTCAACCCACCGATTCCATATTCTGCTAACAGCCATTGTATCTCGACCAACGTGAGCAGTAATGTCGCGATACGATAAACCGCAATCGCGATAGGCTACAATCCGACCTTTATCAAAGTTGGGAACGTGATGGTACGCATTTCTCCTCCTTACACGAGACATAACAACGTTTCACCAGGCAACGCCGGTCAACTGCTGTTTGTGTATGAGAAATCGATTGGAAACTTTTCTTATGTCAGTACGTTGTAGGTGTCACCATAGGCGTCATCCTTGTGTGAATGATCTGAGAAGCAAATCATTCGCATATCACACCATCTTCTTCCTGTCGGTTACATTTCGTGTCTGTAGCACGTCATCTTCGTGGTGTAGCAATTTTAATGGCCAGTAGTGTACCATCAGCTGCTGACGGGCGTTGATATATATCAACGGGGACAGGTGAAAATGTGTGCCCCGATCGGAACTCGAATCCGAAATCTCCTGCTCACATGGCAGACGCGCCATCTATCTGAGCCACTGAGGACTCAGAGGAAAGTGGGACTGCAGGGACTATCTTGCACACGCCTCCCGCGGGACCCGCATTCTCATCTTGTATGTCCACACACTAGTGTCCCACCCCAACACACTCATTACTCGTGGAAGACATCATTACCAAGTCCCGTAACAGTTCGGGAAATATGTGTGCATGCGCACAGAAGAGGAAGGCATGGCCGCTATTGCCAGAACTAAATACTTATATGGATATGGTGTCTGTTCTTTCGGACATGTCCGAGAAAACACACACCATATCCCTATAAGTAGATAGTACTTCCGGGTCGTCGTGTGTCTTGCAGTCAGTTGGAGACGGACCAGCAGTGCAGTCGCAGCAGCAGCAGTGAAGTCGCGGACGGAGCGTCGGTGAGGCGCCGACAGCCAGTGCTCGCCGACCGCTGGCGACACACATGGACTGTCCGACGGAGGGAGATTGGAGCGGGACGACCGTTGGTTGGTCGTTCGGTTGGTCGTCTCCTCGGCCGTCGTATATTTGGTCCTTTCACCGTTTCCGGGCCGGGGCAGTTGGTCGGTTGGCGTGGAGCAGCGAGGAAATCGCCGCGGATCATAGTTGAGCCACGACCGTTGGGAGCCTCTATGCGGTGTCGGAGCGTGTGGTGCTGTTCCCATTGCTACGAGGTTCGTGGCTCACTGATCCTGGACATGAAAGTTGAGTTTTGACTTGATCCACCAGCAAGTGACAACTGCTCACATTGTGTCGTTTGGAGTTCGTTGTCGGCTGTTGTGATATTCCCGCGAGCAACAACGTGTTTTCAGGTTGACAAATTATAGCCACCCTCTGGTGGAGATTAACTGTAATTGGTTATCTGAATTGAAGAGCACCAGAGGAATCTTCTGCCTTGTGGCCGTTAACGAGACGATTACCTGCCATGGCCGTTGATGTAAATTCAGGCAGTGTATTTTCCTCATCATGTTGTCGCTGTCCAGCACGGTGTGTAGTTTGGCAGCTCTGTGTATAATTGGTTGTGAGCGCCAATACCTTCTACCTTGTTCCTTTGAACTCCCTGTTGTGTGCTGGTCGGGGGGAGTGGAGGTTGTCTTGTCGTTGGATGCGTTGACTGTCTGTCGGTTGGGTTGTCGTTTGATCGACAATGGTTGGGCCGACTGCTTGTCTCACCTAAACGAGCGTCAGTGTTTGAATTCCAGGCCGACCCTCAGAACTTCTGACCGCCTTTGGGTGTATTGCCTTTTCATGTTTGTTCTTGTTGTTTGTACTTGTATGGTTTCTAGGTGATTTTTAGATTAAGGTTATTTTGCCCTTAAGGCGTCAGATCGTTTGGGCCTTCAGCCTAATTTAAGAACTGTTTTACGTAAGGCATTTGGCATTTTTAAAATTAATGTTATTGAGGCTTAAGTGTTGGGCCTTCCGCTGATTTAATATTTAAGTTGTTTTGCTCTTAAAGTGTCAGACTCTTTGGGCCTTCAGCCTAATTAAGGAACTGTTTTAAGATAAGTCTTTGCCTTATAAATTTATGATTTTGGTTGAGTTTTAAGTTATTGTCTTTCAGTCGTTTTAAATTAAAGACATGGTACAGCGCATTCAGTCGCTAATTAAGTTCCAAAATTCAAGCTGTCTGGTTTTTTTTTTTTTAATCTTGGCTCTTGTAATGTTTGATCAAATAAGAGGTTGCATGTTCGAGTGTAACTGATAGCCGCTTATTTTGGCTCCTTTCCACAACTTAAACAACCTGTCATGTCCTGCGCGTTTAGCAGGGCGTTTCACCATTCGTTCACACGAAGGCGCAGTGCTGAAGGTGTTTCCAGTCTTCTTAGTTTTGACACAGGGGTGTCAGCAATTCCGAGTATTCACTTGAAAAGAGATGGGTTCAGCAGAATTGCAAGTTGAAGAGAGGTTAGCAGTTTTGGGTAGAATTTCTGCGGTCCTCATACGAATAGACTGTGGTAAATTGCGGAGCAACGTTCGTCTCACCAATTGTGCTTCAATTTGTTCCATGCCAGGCTGATTGTCAAAACGTCAACGTCGTATTTACTTCATTTCCGTTTGCTAAGTGGATTACTTTCGACCTGATCCTGCCAAATTTGGGAACTGAATAAAATACAGCCATATTCCACCTCCTTGTTCTTCTTTGAGCGTTGCAGGATGATCACACCCTATCAGCAATTTTGTGATGGCTGTAGTCCGGAACCGTGCGACTGCTGCGGTCGCAGGTTCGAATCCTGCCCTGGGCATGGATGTGTGTGATGTCCTTAGGTTAGTTAGGTTTAAGTAGTTCTAAGTTCTAGGGGACTAATGACCACAGCAGTTGAGTCCCATAGTGCTCAGACCCATTTGAAAGTACAAGGCGATGTTTTGTGGCCATTTCTTAGACTGGGGATACATCTGAAGATACCAATTGTCCATAGTTACATTACGCCCAGATCTGTAAATAGGAATTATCAACCGTTTCACTCACTCTACGCTGCTATTATTTATCTGAAATGGTCCTTCTGGCTGTCTGTTCGCGTAAATTTCGCGATCGCAAGTGTAAAACAAATTTGCGTCGACGACTTCTCAGATTTGAACGTAATGTATTGTAATGAGCCGCGCGGGATTAGCCGAGCGGTCTCAGGCGCTGCAGTCTTGGACTGTGCGGCTTGTCCCGGCGGAGGTTCGAGTCCTCCCTCGGGCGTGAGTGTGTGTGTTCGTCCTTAGGATAATTTAGTTTAAGTAGTGTGTAAGCATAGGGACTGATGACCTTAGCGGTTACGTCCCATAACATTCCACACACATTTGAACATTGATTGTAATGAAGGAACGTCTACCTCTCAACGCCTCCAGTTTCTCATTCATACTATCATCTGCCCCAACTGTACTACAGTTCTTGTAATTTACCGCGAGTTCCTCGAATAAATGTCGAATTGTAGCCAACCGATCGAATTAGTTGTTGGCAGTTTGTCGATCATCAAACCCCTGCCCGGTCAAGTGAAATCGGAATCTTTTTAGACTCATAGTAAGACGAAATATTTCCACTCCAAATCCACTTGAGTCCCATAAGTCATCGAGATTTATCTTCTCTACCCTTGTATATCCCAGCAAAACATAAAAGTCCAATCACTTATTGTATTTCTGTCTTGTTCGTTACTTTCGCATCCCTTCCTCTAGGAATTTTGCCACGAATCGAACTGATGTTTTGGTTTTTGAATGTGACAATGGTGTCTAGCAACGCGATTGAATAAACATTGCCAGATATTGAAGATGCCGTCTATCTCTTTGACTCTCGCCATAATAACTGGGAGTCTCACCAGCAAATTGTGTGAACATGTTTTTTTTTTGCGGATTACTGTGTGGTGTTTCTTCCATGAAAAGGTTTCGCCACCCTTCGTACCTTTTCTTCCATTGCAAATGTAGAAGTCAGTGTCTTTCTCTTTGTCAGAATCAGAGACCTATTCTGCGCCATCCTGCTCAGCGTTTCAATCCTTTCGTTACTTTATTTGCTCTGACGAGCCCGCCTAGTAATTCTCATCATCGGAGGTATACAAAGATGTCTTAGATCACTTGCTGAGGTCCCCGGCGTTAGTGCATTGAAGTTCAGCGTGGAAGATTCTTCATTACCTAAAATTTTTCGGGGTTCTGTAATATCTGCTGGACCATACAGGTCATGTTATCCCTGGAACATCACAATATCGTAATCCAATCATCAAAAATAGTCTCTGAAGACAAGAATATACCAATTGAGTGTTTTGGAAAGAATAATACATGAAAGTGCAGGGCTTGGAGAAAGAAACTGAAACTGTCTTTATGGATCTATGAGTTCCAACTCCTAAATTGTCTGCAAAAACGATACAATTGCCAAACTTGGCCTAGAAGTGAATATACCGATGTAGACGTCTTTTCTTTCTTTTGTTACTGCCTTTATCTCACATTTTGCGCAGAGTCTGCAGGGTTAAATACGGACTTGGCATGGTTAATTATAAGGGATGGCAGGATGCCCTTCCTGCCGCCACCCCATACAACCTGAGACAGAAGTAGTGTACCCCAGCTGTCTGCGTCTAGTGTAAATCGTGAAATAGTGTGAATGTGTTTCAAATGCCTGTGAGTCATGTAACTGAGGCGGGACGTGGGAACCTGCCCGGTATTCACCTAGTAGGATGTGGAAAACCGCCTAAAAACCACATCCAGGCTGGCCGGCACACCGGCTGTCGTCGTGAATCAGCTGGGCGGACTCGATCTGGGGCCGGTGTGCCTACCTGAGTCCAGGCGCGTCCGTTGTAGACGTGTGATAACAGCTATGAAAAACAAAAATTAAATCAGTAAGAATACTTAAAAAATTTAGTCGCTGTAGATCTCACAGATCAGTCAGCTACCTACTGCACTATATGGTACTACTCGAAAGGTCGAACCAACACTTTAGTGTAACACGTGACTGGTTAGGATGATACTAGGGTGGTAGCTCCCCACTCCAAAACACTGGCATTGTACGACCAGAAAAGCAACGTGTGGACCTCGGAGATCCAACGCGTCTAACCAGGTGTTAAGGCCCTCATGAGTAATTACAAATGGCGTTCAAGAAGTTTTGCACAGTCGCCTCTACTTTTTTTTATTTTTTACAGGAGAAGAATGAAATTTTTTGTGAACATACTTGGAACATTTAGCTATACATTGAGCCTACTCAATGTAGCCTCCATCAGCTGTGACGCATCTGGCCCAACGTTCTTTCCATGATGTAAATATACTTTGGTAATATTCTGGGGATTGACGTCACATCGCTTCACACAGGAAATCTTTCTCACTATCAAATGTTTTACCGCGCAGGTGGGGCTTCAGACGACCAACGAGGTAAAAATCAGACAGAGGCAAGTCTGAACTGTAGGGAGGATGAATAACAATCTTCCAGCCCAGTTTCCTGATTTTATCCTGCGTCATAAGGGCTGCATGGAGCTTTGCATTCCCATAATAGTACAGTCTGATGAGCTAACCCTGAAGCTGTGGTCTGTGGGACTTGATGGGCACGTCGCAGCTTGTCCAATGACAAACAGTAACGGTGCCAGTTAACTGTGGAGCCAGGTTCCAAAAAGTCAATGAAAATGACACCACACCGATCCCAGAAGGAGGAGGCCGTCACCTTTACTGGTTTCTCTTCCGAGGGGAACGCGGATGACGCCACTCCATGGATTGGATGATTTGATCAGTGGTCTCCTTATTCACATCACTCAGTGCCGCCGATGGTCTACCACATCGTGGATTGTCCAGTAATGAGAAATCACATTTTTTTTAACTTCTGCAGCCACCGCTGGATACTGCTGCGATCCACTGAGTCTTACCCATAAACAGAGACCTACTTCCTGTGAATCGATGTGGCAGTCGTCGCCGGTCTTGAATAGGGACTCCATCATCGATCGTTGTCACAACCTGATATCTACTTCACAGTCCATTATGGCTCACTTGTAAATGAACTTATAGCTAAATGTTCCAAGTATGTTCACAAAAAATTTCATTCTCCTCCTGCAAAAAATAAAGAAATACATAAACAGAGACGTCTGTGCAAAACCTTTTGAACACCGTTTGTATTAATATGCCATAGTAATCATCGTTCCTTATCTTTTCAAAATTAAGACACTGTAGGCAAAAATGAGCTGAAGCGTTTGATGTATGAGACTCCGACAGACCCTCCACAAAAGCTGACAGCCCATTTAGATGAAGCAAAAGCCATTGTTCGTGAAAAATTTCATTTTTTTTTTTTTTTTTTTAGCGTGACGGACTGTCGTTAGGTCTCAGATGTTAGGTGTGTATTAATAAAATGATATTTTCAGCTACACCTTTAAAAAATGTTCATCACAAGGCAGTGTGAACACCGAATCTGAACTTTACTACCATCAAAAGGTTCGTGTATATTACAGCTGAATTGGAGAATTGTGCTACTTTTGCCACATAAAAGTGTTTCATTTTATCTCATCTAGACACTCTAAGATTCTGTATAGGGACGTTTATACGACATTTAGAGGGTGTCTCACTCAACTCTACGGTCTCAAATATTTTCGAAATGAAACAAAATGTGAGAAGTGCAACTGTCGAGTCATAGACATATGTCAGGGTTTCACATACTGGACTGGAATGCACAACCCATAAAAGTAAATGAACGTCACTTTTAACACAAAGTTATGATTATTTAAATGAAACATGTACATTTTTTCTGCCGAACTGAAACCTACCGGTACAATTACTGACGACAGGCTTGGTTTCACTGTTCTAATCCACGTACCTTCTGAAATACTTAGACTTTAATGGATGACGTCGGCGTCACAGTTTCTGCTGTAATGCTCACAGCAAAGTTTTCCTGCACTGTCCGGAAGCCTGCTGTAAACAGATCAACATCGGTACGCCCTTTCTACCCACACCGTACAGTCTACTATTGTGTCCTGATGTGGCCTGCTGTACTGTTTTCGGTGTTAAACAGAAAATACCCTATAATGCATTTCACGTACGATTCGGATACTGCTTTTCATGTTTTACTCTGGCTTCTTACATTTTCTTTCTTCTATTCGATATGCCTGTCTTCAGTAACGAAGGAAAATTAGATATTATGTTAACTTACGACGAATGTCACAAAAATGCAACCACGGCGGTAGTACTGTACACTAAGTACAACCCAGATCAACGGAGCCCTTCACCTCGTACCGTTGCCACACAGTAACTAAGAATGGAAATAAAATTGCAGTTCCGGCTATTGTACCGCACACACCTGATGTGATCGTACGATAAATTTCCCGCTGTACAGGAATAAGCTAGTGTGTGGAGAATTTTGGAAAGGCGTACATCTCATTCACTTCATATATCACTCCACAAAGAACTGTACAGGAATGACTTTGAATTCTGTATTGAATTCTGTCGTTCCGCACTTCATCGGTTGCAAGAAAATCCCGAGTCAGACTTGGTTTATGAATGAAGCTTTGTTGACAAACCGTGATCATGTGGGTCTACAGAACAAGCACTAAGGTTTCACGCAAAATCCCGGTCCCTATTTAGACAGACAGACAGATAGACAGTGTTATGCATCACTTCTTCGAGACACCCTGCCACTTTTCATGCACGACGTGACTACGTACACTGGGTCGCTTCTGACACAGGGTTTGTCATCGATGAGACGGTCCATGACTCACTAGTTGCTCCACCCTCCCACCATATGACAAACGCCAATGTATAAAACAGCGGGAAATTGAAAAATAGCTAGTGTTTCTTCCGACTTCTATGACATTTTTGTTGTTGTGGTCTTCAGTCCTAAGACTGGTTTGATGCATCTCTCCACGCCACTCTGTCCTGTGTAAGCTTCTTCATCTCCCAGTACGCACTGCAACCTACGGCCTTCTGAATCTGCTTAGCATATTCATCTCTTGGTCTCCCTCTACGATTTTTACCCTCCAACTGCCCTCCAATAATAAACTGGTGATCCCTTGATGCCCAGGACATATCCTACCAACCGATCCTTTTTTCTAGTCAAGTTGTGCCGCGAACTCCTCCTCTCCCTAATTCTATTCAATACCTCCTCATTAGTTATGTGATCTACCCATCTAACTTTCAGCGTTCTTCTGTAGCGCCACATTTCGAAATCTTCTATTCCCTTCTTGCCAAAACTATTTACCGTCCATGTTTCACTTCCATACATGGCTACACTCCATACAAATACTTTCAGAAACGACTTCCTGACCCTTAAATCTATACTCGATGTTAACAAATTTCTCTTCTTCAGAAACGCTTTCCTTCCCATTGCCAGTCTACACTTTATATCCTCTCTACTTCGACCATCATCAGTTATTTAGCTCCCCAAACAGCAAAACTCCTTTACTACTTTAAGTGTCTCATTTCCTAACCTAATTCCCTCAGCATCACCCGACTTAATTCGACTACATTCCCCTATCCTCGTTTTGCTTTTGTTTATATTCATCTTATCTCCTCCTTTCAAGGCACTGTCCATTCAGTTCAACCGCTCTTCCAAGTCCTTTGCAGTCTCAGACAGAACTACAATGTCATCGGTGAACCTCAAAGTTTTTATTTCTTCTGCATGGATTTTAATAACTATCCCGAATTTTTCTTTTGTTTCCTTTACTGCTTGCTCAATATACAGATTGAATAACATCGGGGAGAGGCTACAACCCTGTCTCACTCCCTTCCCAACCACAGCTTCCCTTTCATGTCCCTCGACTCTGATAACTGCCATCTGGTTTCTGTAAAAATTGTGAATAGCGTTTCGCTCCCCGTATTTTACCCCTGCCACCCATCTATGACATATAGCTAGTATTAATTGGCGGGAAATTCAAATGTCCAAGATGACCCGCTCTCATGCTGGTGCAATTAGGTCAGTTATGCTAAATTCAGAATTGTAGATGACCACGGGGCTTTCCCTGATGTCACTGTGGAAGTTGGATTCTTGTCTTAAGTATATAATCGTGAAATTACTTGCCTGCTAGAAAGGGCCCAGTGCTATAGAGCCAGCTATATCAGTTAGTCATGTCACTTTTTCTAACTGCCTGTGCTAAGTTAAGCTATTCCCTTTGACGCTACCACTCAAACAACTGTCACTCGAGTTCTAGTCTGGCCAATATTTATGTCATACACCATCGTGTTCCTTTGACAATCAAGAGTCCACATTTTCCCCAAGTCCACCTGTGGTTAACTTAAATATTGTTCTCCCCACCCCCAACCCCTCCCCCACACCCCTGTGACAATATAATTTAAACAATTCTCCTCGCCACACCAGTTACCGTAAGTTCAAAATGGTGAGAAACACCACTGATCCCAGATGTAACATAATTGGAAGTCTTCTTGTTGTCAAGACTACTGAGCACGTGTTACAGCTTTAAAACAGAAATAGCCCGATAATGCACATTTATGATTGCCGCTATCATGTGCAGTAGGAACAGCGGAGGAACAACATTTATACAAACACACCAATGCGCGGCGCCTATTCTGCGAAGTCTACCACCCGCGGACCTTGTGGTAGCGTAGTTACGAATGACGGAGAACATACTTTGCCTTTCTGCCGATACGGGCCTTGGGTCACCAATACAGCCGGTGCACTCTATAAAAGGATATCTAAGACTACAAGATTTTGAACTCAAAGAAATCCTAATTGTACAACAGGACTGCGTCCTGAGGAAGACGAGTTGCTAGTTGTGACATTCCACTGACGGAGCAGTCTACTTAGCTTTCAGATGAATGCTACTTAATCTTCAAGTATTACACGTTAGCTGTAAGCTGGATATATTTATTCGATATTTTCAGCATCCTCTAGCGCAGTTTTTGATCTTTGTTGGAGTCTGGTTCACACTTTTTTTTGGCAGATGAAGCCTGATTCAGATATGATGAAAGTATACACCAGCTACGATAAATGCCAGTATTATTCTTTGACTATCGCCGCTTTTTATTGTTTGTGTGCAATATCGATAGTACAGGTCAAGATATTGACATGCATTTTACATGAAATGCAGTGGTGATTATGCATGATACATATCATTGGTAGGTTACTAGAATAAAAGGCACCAATTGGTTAACGAAATTCTAGTACATTTCATATGCAGAGAGGAATCCCAGCAGAATGGACGGTAACGTCGGATGGGCACCTCAAAGATAGGAGAAATGGGGACTCGTACGGAAGCGTACACTCGTTTTGCCCTCGCTTAACCGTGGTTACTTGATGTTTTGACGCATTCATGCTAAGTGTATCGGCACAGCAATGTTAGACACCGACTGTACTAGGAGGAGGCACTACATCTAAGACCATCGGTCATTATACTGTCGGGTAGAATAGGACTGTAACTTTTAGTTATCCATTCAAAAACCTCCTGTGTGTGAAGCTCGCTACAATATTCATGCTGACTGGTACGAAGTTCAGCATCACAGCCGAAGCTGCTTCGTCATGTAAGTAGTAATTTTGGAACGTATTTTTATATATTCAAACAGCTGTAGGGGGCGTCAGAAAAACGCAACATCCATCTATATGCAGACGCGAGACCGCCACAATCGTGTACCGAATGCTTGCGGCTGTATCAGAGCTGATTTGGGGGCAGCAGGCTAAGCACTCTCTGCTGGCGCATGAGACGAAGGTAGACGTCACTCAGTGCATCAGATACTTCTGCTCCATCCTTTATGTGACATTTTCTGATTACCGTTCCAGTACATCTAAGTTCCTATCCACTTCCGTTACAGTTTACAAAGGAAAAGAATGATTCAAGTTAGCAACTATAAAGCTTACGAGGCTTCGCTAAATATATTTATTCCTCTAGTCGTAAAATCAGTGCTGTTAAAGCGAATTCTTTGACAGAAACAAATGTGTAAAGGACTGCAGTATTTGATCTCCGAACTTAAACATTTTGCCACACTAACGTTTTGAATAACACTATACCACCACAGTCACTCACTCTTTCGCCGGCCAGAGTGGCCGAGCGGTTCTAGGCGCTACAGTCTGGAACCGCGTGACAGCTACCGTCACAGGTTCGAATCCTGCCTCGGGCATGGATGTGTGTGATGTCCTTAGGTTAGTTAGGTTTAAGTAGTTCTTTGTCTAGGGGACTGATGACCTCAGAAGTTAAGTCCCGTACTGCTCAGAGCCATTTGAGCCGCTCACTCTTTCACAGTAACTGTTAAGCAATTGGCTAGAGAAATATATGCCTACACCTAACAGAACTTCATCAAAACTGCAAGTTGTCTACATTGTACGTAGAACATTCAATGTGGAAGCTTGTTTCTGACGGTAATGTTTTCCAGTTGGAAATGTGCTGATAATTATTTCACGCCATTCGCCAAACCTTAGGTCCACATGTTAAAATAAAATCAATAAACCAATGCATCATTGGTCTGTAGGACACACAATACTTTAGTTGTCCCTTCCATAATCAGTATGAGATATAGAATCTAGACGAATTTGGACAACTCTACGCGTGAATTGTGTTTTACGTTGTACGTGAAACATCCAACATCTCCAAAGGAGTTTTTTATAGTACCGTCGTCTGTCGTTTAGCTCGATGTGGACCTCTCAGCGACTCATCTCAAAGTCATCGTAAGGATGGTGGACACAGGTACTAAACGGGTACTCCTCGCGACATCAGTTCTGTGATATTGTCTCCAGCCCGACTCCATTGAAAGACATGTATGGTTTTCAAAGAGAAGCCACAACAAATTTACGCCGCAAATAGCAATAGATTCGTTGATGATGTATTTGTCACATCTCTGTAAGTCTCGAGGATGGTACTTCGTATCAGCTACATAGGTTTTAAACCATGCTTTGGTTTTAACCCTTGTCAACAGCAAACTACTAGTTAGTTACCAGTTATACCTACAAAAAACCGACAATAGGATGGCAAAGATGTGACAGGGAAATGGTGTACATCACATCATCCCGCGTGCATCTTCTTCACACACGGTGAAGTAAAGAACATGTAGAAAACTGTGACAAGAAGAAGGGAGGGAATGGCAGGAGTTGTTGAAAGGCAGTAGGGGATATTCTCTATGGTACTAGAGGGAACTCTAAAGGGGAAAAATTGGAGGGGGAGAGATTTGAATACATGCAACAAATAACTGAGAACATAGTGTTCAAGCGGTACTCTGAGACGAAAATTTTGGCACAGGTGAAAAAAAAGACTTGTTCATCAAAATCTTAGATGACACCTTTCCTATCGCAGATGATCAATCCTATAAATACCCGTCCGATTTACGCCCGATACCATGTAATATGATTTTCCATTATCATGTATAAGTCAGTTTATGTGTATCGAGAAGATTGCAGTTTAAGTATGAACAGGTAAACCAAACATATGAGGTGCTTGTGGAAAGGAGGGAGGTAATCCCTGTGAGCTTCATCCTGTCGTGGAGGGCCTAATGATGAAAGTGGATTAGGGTTGTAACCTAATGGATCTCCTCTGTCTTATTTTACGTGAATATGACTTCTAAACTTTTTGCACCAAACAAAATAAGATTCGTCGGTATGCCACAAGAGGACAGGCGATGGACCAAATTCTGGAACACAACGTACAAGCTGCAAATTGTATACATCAGAATGCTGTAGTCTAACAGAGCTAATTGGATCAAGGGCTTAGTAGATTTATCTTCGTGGTTCTGCAAATTTGAGGTGGAAACGCTCCATCTACACCTGTCAAACATACCTGGTTTACGCACAGGACAGGTAGTTGACATGTTGCTCTTCAGCCTGTGAAATCTGTGTAAGAAAGTGCTATGAAAAACTCTTTGGTGAAGGGAATTCCCTCGTAAATAAATCATAGACAAATCTGGTAAACTCTTGATAGAGTGTCAAGGCCCAGTGACCTACAATTTCGTATCTGTACTTACGTTACAGCGAGGGCACAAAGTCCCAGCTGTTTCAATTAGGATTCATAGTGCACTCGTGAACGTAACTTTCGCCTCTCGGCACGAAAGTACTGATACGCGAGACAAGTTAATTGCACCAAAAGGCATCAATAATATTCTCCTAACATTTTACTCTGTTTTAAACTGGATCTTGGCTGGATCTTGATACCACACAATGTCGATATAGTTTTGAAAATAATGAAACTTTCGCAACGAACATAAAATGATTAAAATCTATCCCTGTTGCAACCAAATAGTCATCAGTGACGATAACATCACAACACTGAGTCAGCACATAGCGGAACAACAGAAATAACCAACCTACTTGCACTGTAGGAATGGCATAACGACTGCAAAACCTATGCGCATTGACTAGCGTTGTCTAAGTCTACGAGTGCGTAAAAAAGCAGAAAACACTTATAATCGCCAATTAAATTTATTTCCTACACGATTTTACGTTAACAACATTAACTGAAGAAACTGCAAAAAGGTGGGAATTTAAGGAGATGGGACCTGGATAAACTGAAAGAACCAGAGGTTGTACAGAGTTTCAGGGAGAGCGTAAGGGAACAATTGACAAGAATAGGGGAAAGAAATACAGTTGAAGAAGAATGGGTATCTCTGAGGGATGAAGTAGTGAAGGCAGCAGAGGATCAAGTAGGTAAAAAGACGAGGGCTATTACAAATCCGTGGGTAACAGAAGAAATATTGAATTTAATTGTGAAAGGAGAAAATATATAAATGCAAATTTCTAAAAAATGAGATCTAAAGGAAGTGCAAAATGGCTAAGCAGGGATGGCTAGAGGACAAATGTAAGGATGTAGAGACTCATCTCACTAGGGGTGAGATAGATACTGCCTACAGGAAAATTAAAAAGACCTTTGGAGAAAAGAGAGCCACTTGTATGAATATCAAGAGCTCAGATGGAAACCTAGTTCTAAGCAGAGAAGGGAAAGCAGAAAGGTGGAAGGAGTATATAGTGGGTATATACAAGGGCAATGTACTTGAGGATAATATTATGGAAATGGAAGAGGATGCACATGAAGATGAAATGGGAGATACGATACTGCGTGAAGAGTTTGACAGAGCACTGAAAGACCTGAGTCGAAACGAGGCCCCGGGAGTAGACAACATTCCATTAGAACTACTAACAGAGCCATTCCTGACAAAACTCTACCATCTGGTGAGCAAGATATATGAGACAGGCGAAATACCCTTAGACTTGAAGAAGAATATAATAATTCCAATCCCAAAGAGAGCAGGTGTTGACAGATGTGAAAATTACCGAACTATCAGTTTAATAAGTCATGGCTGCAAAATACTAACACGAATTCTTTAGAGACGAATGGAAAAACTAGTAGAAGCCGACCTTGGGGAAGATCAGTTTGGATTCCGTAGAAATATTGGAACACGTGAGGCAATACTGATCCTACGACTTATCTTAGGATCTAGATTAAGGAAAGGCAAACCTACGTTCCTAGCATTTGTAGACTTCGAGAAAGCTTTAGACAATGTTGACTGGAATACTCTCTTTCAAATTTTAAAGGTGGCAGGGGTAAAATACAGGGAGCGAAAAGCTATTTACAATTTGTACAGAAACCAGATGGCAGTTATAAGAGTCGAGGGACATGATATGGAAGCAGTGGTTGGGAAGGGAGTGAGACAGGGTTGTAGCCTCTCCCCGATGTTGTTCAATCTGTATATTGAGCATGCAGTAAAGGAAACAAAAGAAAAATTCGGAGTAGGTATTAAAATCCATGGAGAAGAAATAAAAACTTTGAGGTTCGCCGATGACATTGTAATTCTGTCAGAGGCAGCAAAGGACTTGGAAGAGCAGTTGAGTGGAATGGATAGTGTCTTGAAAGGAGGATATAAGATGAACATCAACAAAAGCAAAAGAAGGATCATGGGATGTAGTCGAATTAAGTCGGGTGATGCTGAGGGAATTAGATTAGGAAATGAGACACTTAAAATAGTAAAGGAGTTTTGTTATTTGGGGAGCAAAATAACTGATGATGGTCGAAGTAGAGAGGATATAAAATGTAGACTGGCAATGGCAAGGAAAGCGTTTCTGAAGAAGAGAAATTTGTTGACATCGAGTATTGATTTAAGTGTCAGAAAGTCGTTTCTGGAAATATTTGTATGGAGTGTAGCCATGTATGGAAGTGAAACATGGACGATAAATAGTTTGGAGAAGAAGAGAATAGAAGCTTTCGAAATGTAGTGCTACAGAAGAATGCTGAAGATTAGATGGGTAGATCACATAACTAATGAGGAAGTATTGAATAGGATTGGGGAGAAGAGAAGTTTGTGGCACAACTTGACTAGAAGAAGGGATCTGTTGGTAGGACATGTTCTGAGGCATCAAGGGATCACCAGTTTAGTATTGGAGGGGAGCGTGGAGGGTAAAAATCGTAGAGGGAGGCCAAGAGATGAATACACTAAGCAGATTCAGAAGGATGTAGGTTGCAGTAGGTACTCGGAGATGAAGAAGCTTGCACAGGATAGAGTAGTATGGAGAGCTGCATCAAACCAGTCTCAGGACTGAAGACCCCAACAACAACATTAACTGTGTAAAAAGCGTAAAGACAATGTGTACTGAGCCATAACTGCGGAGTCGCTTCGCGGTATGATGGTTCGTTTCAACCTCAGCCGTGTTCTCCTCGAATAATGGCACCCCACCGCCTTTAATAAATATGAATGTTTTTCATACTAGAACATCCGCCGACAGCACATTAAAGTGAGACTGTTGCATTGTGGTATCTTCTACAATTTTTCATTTCTCCTAATGACATTATCAGCCCCAATTTAATATCTTTTTTTTTACTTTTTGTGTTCCTCTGGATTCACCCAACCATCCGAAAAAAACTAGTTTCCGCTGCTGTAAACTACGCAGTATTTTGTATCGAACATCCGCCAGCCTTCGAAAGTGCCAGAAGCAGTGGCTTCGCCCGCACCCCTACGATTTGGTGTTTCTCGGCCAACACCGCCTCACGCCGTGGTGGCGATTAGCTGAATTGAAAAGTAACTACCTCGTGAGAGGTTACTGAGATAACGATGCGATTTTCACCACAATCATTCTAATAAAATTCTCTATCAGACAGATAGATGTTTACTTGCTCAATTCTTAATTATATTGATTTACGAGAAGTAAAATGACTGTGGACGGTGAACAGCTGTACTACTCCCACATCTCAGGATACAGCTCTATACTACATTATGCTGCTAATGCGCTGTATTGCGTCCGAAGCCGATTTTGGGTAAATCGCTACCGTATCCTTCCAGCTAATGTGCTGCAACATCCCATCCAATTATTTATTATTATGTATTTCGATACAACTTTTATATAGTGTTCATGTACGTTTTATATTTGGTGAACTGTGAAAATATTGAACCATCATCAAACAAAAAAATAGCCATTGTCATTCTCTTTTTTTCCACAACAGCCCTATACATCACTCTACAATACTTATCAAATAACCGTTTTTTATTTGCTTTAAATTTAGCATGTACATCATCACGCACACCAGCTGGACCACTACCAGACAGTGCCCTCTGTAAATTCCTCATGTATGGAATTTCAATTTATAGGAGTAATATCAGCAAAATTATGATAGCAGACATAGACACACCTACACATATATTTAACTCCTCCTCTTTCTCCTTCTCCTCGTGAAATTCACGTTTCTACAGATATCTGACAATATCATCAAAGAGAGTCTTAAGAAACCCTACGCCATAGACTCAGTATCTCCGCGGTGATCCATATTGCACCATATGGGCTACAGAGGCCTATAACACTGGACGCGTCAAATACACACATTTTGTTAGTTCTTGACTTGTTAAATTCATTGTATAGCTCCCAAATATGTTGACAATGGAAGTTTTGTTGCTGCCAAAGATATTGATGTCTTGAGAGAGCGGACTGTACTCGGTTGTCATACGGTTGTCCTCGACATATTTCAGCTTACTGCACAGTTTATCTCGTATCATATCACTGAACTGCACCTTTGCACCTCGTCGGACATAATTTATATCTTCCATTTGATTGATGAAGCCCTGGATTTGTGAGGTACGCAATCATCCATGGAAATGTCTTGACCGCTATAAACTTTATTCATGACACGTTTCGATTCATCGTCATCAGATCACTGAGACAATTTCCCACAAAAGACAAATTAGAAAAGCTAATAGATAATAATTATGAGGTCAAAGTAGTATCAGGAACGAAAGTACATACTAGGTACAAGTAGTTTCAATATGTAATTCTTCATGCTTTCCAAGCGATCTGTTGACACCTTGGATATTCGGAAATCCAGGCGAATATTCGCGTCGTTCTCGCACGATATTTCAACAGCGTGCCTCGCTGTCCTCTTCAGGTGCTACCTGAGACTGGTCCTTGGGTCGATCGAGTCGAGTAGTTATGCCTGAAATGAGCTGGGCGTTCCGTCTTCGGTCCGTGTCGAGTGTTCCCTCTGTGGTCCGCGCTCGCCAGACTCGGCTTCAATGGACCCCTCCAGTCACGGATGTTCCGACTGCCGTCCGCGCCCGTTTTGGCCGTGGCCAGTGTGGGATGTCATACACTGGGCAGACCACCAGACCTGTGGACGTCAGGTATAAGGAACACCAAAGACACAGCAGACTCAGACAGGCAACAAAATCAGCCATAGCAGAGCATTGTTTGGAACCTGTTCACTCAATGGATTACAATGACACCAAGATTGTGACACAGACCTCAAGATTTTCGGACAGTGCCATTAAAGAAGCCATTGAGACTAAGGTCACAGATAATCTAATCAACTGTGATTCGGGTTAGCAAATCAGCACTGCCTAGAATCCAGCATTGGAGCTTACGAATCAACGCACGACACTCTGGGATTCTGCAAGAAATAGAAGCGGAGACCGAGAGAACAGCCGTGAGACAAGGTGTCGGACATTAGAGACCAGATTTGACACAGATCATGAACTCGACTTCAGATACGGCCAGGCCGGGCGTGCACGGAGGTCGGAACACCGACGACCAAAGAGGGCCAATGGAGCCGCGTCTGGCGGGCGCTGACAGCAGACGGGACACATGACACAGCGCGGACCGATAATGGAGCGCCCAGCAGGAAACGGAAGTGGAAATCATAGTAACAGTCATGGGACAGAGTACCCAACATCTCGGATCTGACACACCTCAGATGACGACCACAACCGCTGGGGACGGCCAAAACTGGCGCGGACGGCAATCGGAACATCCGCGACTGGAGGGGTCTATTGAAGCCGAGTCTGGCGGGCGCGGGCCAGAGAGGGAACACTCGACTCGGCGCGGACCGAAGACGTAACGCCCAGCTCCTTTCAGGAATAAACTATTGGACTCCATCGACCCAAGGACCAGTCTCAGGTAGCACCTGAAGGAAACAGCGAGGCACGCTGTTGAAATATCGTGCGAGAAAGACGCGAACATCCGGCTGCATTCCCGAATATCCAAGACTTTCAATATGCTTAAGAAAGCTCATATAAGTGAGCAATACACTCTGACGCAATTGGAAAAACTGCTATTTTGTGACGGGTTTTGCTTTGACGTTACTCACCTGTGGTCAGTATGTTGAAACTTGATTGCTTTGCTTGGCGGATTGTATTTGAAACGAAAAAAAAAATTGTATTTCTTCCTTTGTGGTGGTCGCCTTTGTGTTGCTTTCTCTCTCTCAATGTGCCTAGTTGCCTAATATGCTATACGATTTTGTTTGTACGCTGAGACAGGCTTTGATTCATACCGTTTTCTGTATCATTGTTCACTGACGATATGACACTATGTCTTCGTTTATCTCGATCTTTGGCATCAACGACATCTGGCGCCAAGTTAATATAATACGTTCCTCGAGTCTCAGTCTGGCATGTGAACTCTCCAAATAGCATCTTTTGCAAATATAGCTTAGGGGCAATTGCATATGAGACAGTTAGTTTCTCTTGTATTACTAACTTTTATGAGCTCAAAAATCAAATGGCTCTAAGCACTATGGGATTTAACATCGGAACTCATCAGTCCCCTAGACTTAAAACTACGTAAACCTAACTACCCTAAAGACATCACACACATCCATGCCTGAGACAGGATTCGAACCTGAGACCATGGCACGCGTGTGGTTCCGGACTGCAGCGCCTAGAATCGCTCGGCCATAACGACCGGCCTTTATGAGCGTTCTTAAGTATATTATAAATAGTTATACCTAATGTATACGTTCGCTTCTGGTGCTACTTCAGCCTGGTATTTATTGTGTATTAGCTGTTCTAACTTTTCTTTTGCGCAAGTTTTGCCACAGTTATCAGATGATAATGGCCTAAAACGCGTCATAAAAAAAGTCTTTAGCGATCACGACGTTCCCATGAAATTACTACATGCCAGTTCTCTGTATCTACCATAACTTCGAAGGCTACATCTGCTGCTAAAGCAACATTAACGCGCTTCAGTCCATTAGTGGTCAGATGCTAAGTAGTGTGTTAAGTAACGCTTTGTAATGACTCAGCCTAGTCGTGATGCGTGGTGCAGGTGTTGGATGCAGTGAGAGCTTAAATTCTGGAAACAATTCCGTGTCCTGCTCTGATAATCGGGCACTGCATCACTGAGCTTGTCTGCATGCTGCCTAACCTGTGTCCCTGATGGATATGGTGGAAATTCAAAGTTTGGAAACAATTGTATGTATCATGGAAATGTGTGTGCTGCTCCATCATGGCTACTAGACATGGATGCTAGGGATGAGTGGAAGTTGCGAAGTAATAGGCGACGGAAATATTTATTACGGTAGGTCACCATAAGAAACGTTACACTGCTATGAACATAGGTTATTGTGTTATTATACAAAGAGTTACAACAAAAAGATACATTTTTTTTTTAAATGGAACAATAGTTGTTTATATCATTCACCGGAATCAGTAACACCAGATGTGTATACATCAATTTAAATTACGTTCCTATCACTTTTAGTTTGGGAGCTACAACCCTTCAAAGTTTCAGGGGCAGATACCGCACACACTGCGCACAACACAATGTGCCTTCTAAATGTGGTGCGGCCGAGTTGCAACATCGCCGGTATCACGGAGCGAGAAGCTTCCTCGATGCGCTGTTAGACTGCCGACTGTCACCGCACACGACTGTATACCCGACAGTTCGCGCCACACAAACAAATGGGGCTCAGTATACCACAGATGAAGATGGCATACACGAACATTGATAACGTCGACATGTTGCTCATGCTCGCCGAGAACCGACACTATACCACTGAAGCAGCCATGGCGTACGCCGTGAGATATCCTAGGCGAAGAGCTCCGGCAGCCATTGACTTCTTACATGCCGAACTACGACTTCGGTAACCAGGCTGTTTCGGAATGCGCCGCAGTAACAGACGAAGAACTGTAAGAAGTGGGGAGACGGAGGTGCTTGTTTCAGCTGCAGTACACCACGATACTCATGCCAGCTTACGAACCGTTGCTACAGTCGCTGGTGTCAGTCTCACATCAGTGTGGCGTGTAGTACACGGCCACAGGTCTCACCCGTACCGCCTGTGACTGACCCAGGAGCTGCATGGGGACGATTTCCGTGCAAGAGTTACATTCTGTGAATGGGCCATGCGTAATTTCACGCTGGAGTCTTTACAAGGTGTTACGTTCTCTGATGAGGCCACGTTCACAAATTATGGTCCGTGGATCACCATAACGTGCACTAATGAGCCGCAGACAATCCTCGGTGGGTACGACGTGTCGACCGTCAACGTAGGTGGTCTATTGATGTACGGTGTGGAATCCTTGGGGATGAAATCATCTGTCGACACTACTTCCCAAGTTCACTGACAGGTGAGTAATATCGAGCGTTCATAGTCGACAGTTTGGGTGGTCTCCTTGAACGTGTTCTACACACAAGAGTCCATATGTGGATGTAGCACGATGGTCACCCAGCCCATTCTGCGTGTGCTGTTGTGAAAGAACTAAACAACAGGTTTGCAGGAAGGTGCTTGGGGCGCCATGGTCCTCATTCATGGCCCGCAAGGTCGCCTGATTTAACAGCATTGGATTTCTTTTTGTGGGGGTATCTAAAGAATCGTGTTTATGTCACTGAGCCCACATCCCCAGATGATCTAAAACGGCGCATCGAGGACGCATGTTGCTCCGTGACACCGGTGAAGTTACATCTCGTCCGGAGATCCTTTAGAAGGCGTATTGCACTGTGCATTCAGGAACATGGACACACATTTGAACATCTCATTTAAATCAACTTCCCACCGCCAGAACATCCATCACCCACCACACAGCCGTGTATTATGTACAGCGTGTGGTATCTGCCCCTGAAACTTTGAAGTAGTGTAGCTCCCGAACTAAAAGTGATAGGAATGTAATTTAAATTGATGTATACACAACAGGTGTTACGGATTCCAGTGCATGATAGAAACAACTACTGCTCCATTTAAAAAATTGTATCTTTTTGCTGTAACTCTTTGGATAATAACAAAATAAGCTATGTTCATAGCCTCGCAGACAGTGTAACGTTTCTAATTGGTGGCCTTCCGCAATAAATATTTCCGTCGCCTGTTACTTCGTAACTTAGAGAGGCAAACACATTTAGTGGAATACTCTGTATATCTATCGTTTATGTGCACTGAGAGGTAAGCCATTTTCAGACCAAATCAAAAGAGTTACTCTGCCGTATCTAGACATATTTGCAACACTTGCAATCATAAAATATTCATATTACTTGCGACAAGCCATCCACTGAAATCTTAGGAAATCGACAATGTGAACCGTGATTGGTTTAGGTCGGATGCAAACCACAAGGAAACCAATTTCAAACTAAAATTCCCTGTTTCTGATAAAAAATTGAAAAATCAAGCTGCATCCCCTGTAGACCTTAGAATCCATCTAACAAAGATGCATGCCATATGATGTGAAGTACATCATTTCCTTGTCATAGACTGGCCATCATGGTGGCTACAGAAATGTGTATTGATAACAGTCGGTTTATTGTAAGTATAACTGGCAACAAACTGTCAAAAACTGGTAGTTAACCGTATACAATGGTTAAAACCGAAACATTTTTTAAAAATCTATATAGTTGAGATGAAGTACCATCTTCTAGACTGACAGGAATTTGAAAGCCACATCATCAACAAATTTAGAACTATTTGCAGCGTAATTTTGTTGGGTATTCTCTTCGAAATCTAAATGTATCTGTCAGTGAGCAGCAGAAAACACCAAAAACTTACTCCGAAGACATGTACCTGTAAAGTAAATATGTTCATCATCCTTACGATGACAAAGCTCAATGCCTCACACGTCCACAAGATAATAACCACAGATGAAGTACGAAAAGAAATACGCTGAAGATGCTGGATATTTCACGTACAGTGTGAAATACTTATGATTTATGAGTGGAATACCTCAAAATCGACTCAGTACTAGGTCAATTTCTGTTTAAATTGCATCTGTCTCATAGACCAATGAGTACTGTTCTGTTGATTTTACTTTAACACAACGATCTGTGGGCTGTTGGATGGCGTAAAATAATCATCAGCTCTTTCACACCCAACACCATTATAAATCAGCTGGATATGTTGGCTGCTCTCTGTGCAACATCAAATAATTACAGTTTCGATGAGATTCTATCAACTGTATGCGTATATTCCTCTAATCATTTGCTCGCTAGCTACTGTGAGAGACAGTGACTGTGGTGGTCTCATGTTGTTCATGACGTTAGTGCAGCATGAAGTTTAAATTACGATGTCAAATGCTGATGTCCTTCACACGTCTTTTTCTGGAAAGCTCACTTTCATTGCAATGGTTTTGTAGCTGGTGCAATAACTACATTCAGCTACATCTCATTTGCCATACAGTGGCTAACCTGGATCGTTCTTTGACTTTGTAACGTATAAGAGAAGTGGGTGGAAACTTAGATTAGTTGGAAATGTTCTTCGAAAATGCCATGTACTGTAAAAGAAATTACATAGGGGGCACTAGTAGAACGAATTATAAACCACAGATATCGAACGAAACCATAAAGAGTCTGTTAGGATCATAACAGTTATGTACCTTACAGATTTCGCGGAAACATAATATGGAGTGCGTTTCGTTCATTGGATGGTGAAGAAGTATAGGACACGTTGACTGACGTGCGTTGGTGGCTCCTGCACTACAGGATGGTGTGTAGTTTGCAACATGTGACACTCTAAGTCAATTGTGATACAGCCGTAAGCTTTCGGTTCACTATCACAGACGTCTCATGCGTGCATCTATGGATGTTGCGAACTGCTGACGTCCCCTACAGTTGTTTCAACTTATAAAAAACCGTCTTAGCGTTATTCCACATATGACGAAACAGCTTTGGGTGTGATGATAGACGTGGTACCAGCGATACGGATGGCGCAACGATCTCCACACGCAGCTCGACATGCGGTGTTTGTGTACACAAATAAACGTTCCTACCCTATTCTATCCTACAATACCCTGACCGGTGGCTATAGATCTAGTTGGGTTAATACAGTTGTGTCGTTACACTTTGCTTGAAAATATGTCAAAATTTAAGTAACGATGGTTTAGGCGGCGAAATCGGGGTGTGCTGCTGTACAGGTACTGATTTCTCCTATCTTTGAGATCCTCCTTAGTGGTTACCGTCCATTCTTCTGGGAAACCTCACGCCGGGGGCAATTTACGTCAATTTCGGTAAGCAATTGATGCCTTATGTCGCTGGCAATCTACCAACAGTTTATCTCATTCAGAGTCATCACTGTTGCCAATCGGATCTTCAATTGTGCTATCCATACTGCACACATGCAGTAAAAAGTAGAGATAGTTAAAGAGTAATACAGCCCTTTATCATGGGTGACGTATACTTTCATTAAAACGGAGAGGTTTCATGTGTCAAAATTTGCGAATCGGATCGCAGATTGCTCTGGAATAAATCATCATACAGCCGTGATGGTGCTGGAACCATCAGCATGCAGCAAACGTGTATTGGTGGAAAACTGAATAGCAGTCATCAGAGAGCCACGTTGACTGCTCCATCCACGGGATGTCAGAAATGTTATATCGCCTTCTTTTACCAGGAAGCAGTCCTGTTATAAAAAAAGGCTACGTTTAAGTTCGAAATCTTGTAGTCTTAGGAGTACGTCTGAACGCTGCGTCGTCTTGTAGAGCATGTTGGATGTGTTGGGAGCCTACACGCCGTATCGAGCAGAAGATGAGGTATGTACACCAGGTGGTCTAGACTCAGAAGACGAAGCAACCTACCTGTAGCGGTGGATTCGGGTGGCGTATGACGTAACGTGGAGCACGGCGATAGTTCCTGGCGACATTGGCCCTCAGTTGATGGCAGACAGCAGTGGGCGCAGCGGACAGCACGCGTCGCGAAGCAGTCCTGGCGAGTGACTGTGGACGGTACCGAATGGTCTGCAGGCGGCGAACTTCACGAAAGAGGACTTTCATGATGTTTTTTTTTTGTTTAAATAAAGATGGAATCCCTCCTATCCTATTCCAACTAAGCATGATAGTGACAGAGGCGATATCAGTGCTGTTCAGTTTAAAGGCTATAACAGGTGTTTTATAGGTTAGATGACCAGCTGACTTCCCATCATTTTGAACTTAAAGCGGATTTTCTTACAGTTTTGAACTTATGGTAACTGGTGTGCTGCGGGAGTTGTTTAAAGTGTCATTTTAGAGGGATAGGAGAGACTAAGCATAACAAACGTGGACGTGCGGTAAATGTTGACTCTTGACTTTTGAACTGAACTAATACAATGCTGTATGACATACGAGGGAAGGAAACTTAAACTTGGAATGACAATTGTTTAAATGAAGACGTCACAGGGGAATTATCTAACTTTAGCCAGGCAACTCCTTGGATGCCCCGAAGGCAAAGTTCTCTGCCTCCAGGCACCATTCAGTTGAATGAGCGTCGAAGTCTGACAGGCACTCAAAACGGTGTGTGGCTGGCATTGAGGGTGATTCGAATAAGGGGAAGATTTACAGGCTCCCTTTGCCGTTGTATTCACGGACGTGTCAATGTTGTACCCTCCGTGATCACGCGTGAGAAAGGAAGGCTGAAGAAGCATGAACACTCGTTGCTGCTTTAGATTACATTGAAAGGTTCTGGACGGTCCCTAGTGACTCCACCCTGTACACCAGAGCAAAAATGGCAGCCGCACTGGACTCCATCGGATCAAATTACGTTGAATGTTGCTGCAGCCCCACGATGTCCTTAGAGTGGGGTTGAATCGTCGTGAATGGGAGGGAGGAGGGGGGCGGAGGTTTCAGCAGTGTTGAAACTTGTCAAGAACATCTCTCTGTTGCTCTTCGAAATGTGGGTTGTAGTTTCGACCGCGAAATGTGTGGGAATCAACCCCCAAGGAAAAGGGTAGTTTCATTGGCTTCACGCCACCGACTGATATCGTGCCGTCTGACATGTTTGCCTCCGTCACCCACGTGATTTCAACGCCGGGTGTCGCGGTTCTGACCTCCACCGCAGACGAGTCGAAAGAAGGGCTGGAGTGGGGCTAAAGAGTTCGTGGCGACTTTTCCGAAGTGGGGCAATACACGAGGGCGTTCTGCAGAATTGTGTTGAAATTCATCACCAAGCAACTTTATATCTCACATGAACCTCTGAGCTGTGACCTTTTTTGCTCATGTATCGAGACCTTGCTCTTTAGAGCGCGTCACCAAGTCCAAGGATGACGTCGCAGTGCGCCACGACTTTGTTCCAATGGAGAGGAATATTGGAGGCTCCTTGGAGCCAGATCTCAAACTTACGCGTCGCAAATAGGTGTCCGTTACGGGGTTTCGAAAGAGTTATACTTTCTTTGTTCACTGTAGTCCTGCCCAGGCATGGTGATACTCGCATTTGAAATCTACTCTCTCCGTGACTAATATTTAACAGGATAGCATTCCTGATGATTAAACTCCTTCACTATACAATCAGGGTAATGCGGAAAGCACGTTTGTGATGTATGCTAATATGTTGAAGGATGCTTGAATAGGCTGATACTGAATTACAGGAAATGCTTTGAAAATATTGCGGCAGTCATGTGAACTATTTCGATGGTTTCAATTTACGTCACCGTCTACCTGGAACATATTAAATAATTAATAGGATTTTAAAACATATTACCTGGTTGGAACTGGAACGCTGTAAAGTATTATTCACAACGAATAGCAAATACATTTAAGCAAAGTTGCAGATTGGTGACCTAGTGGCTAAAACTGAGTCACTTCGCGCAGAGGTTAGACGCTGGAGTCGCATTGGATGGGAGCAGTGGTTCAAATCACCGTCCGGCCACCCAGATTTTGGTTTTTCGTGGCCGGATTTTGTCTTTCAGGCATTATACTTCTTACTTTAATTTCAGTACATCAGGTAAATAGTAGAGTACTTTCCCAACCGACAGCAAACATATTACGTAAGGACCATAAAGTAAATGTGATATTACCTGCTAGCTAGCTAATTCCAGAGCTAAATATTACAGAGAGCAGTTAAGAATACTTTGAAGTACTTCCTGCTACACACGGCGCAGATAGACACAAAGATCTTACATTTCCCTGTACACCTACATTCTAGTTCTACAAGCAGTTATGCTCGTTATCCAGTACGTATTGATTTACCTATATATTTCTCAAACTGCTCTTGCCCTATTACAAGGTGAGTCCACGCAGTACAATTGGCTTAAAACTAGCCACCATTGTCGTCTAAATGACGTGTTCATTAGTCGATGTATGCGCTCGGCTCACGTATTCATTAGTTGAAAAAGTTCTGTATTCTCAGTAAAACTGTCTTTAAACAGGTAATTGGTCTGAACGTCTCAATGCTTTACTAGATACTGTCGAGATTGACGTATCTCACCTTCCTCCATCCTAGGGCCTCCCCCAACCCCCCTCTCTCTCTAACACTCACACAAACAAACACACACACACACACACACACACACACACACACACACACACACACACACACACACAAAACTACACACAAATAAAGTGTGATCTGTAGCTTTTTGTGGAATCTGAGCCACAGAGTTTCTTCGGTTTTCACGTACATATTTAGTACAGAACCTGTTAAGCCACGGCAGTGAGTCATGGAAGCAATTGCGAAGACACTTGTTTTATGGTACTTCCTAAACGTTAATTATGAAGTTCTTTGGCCATTTGTAATAATAACTGAGGCGAGGCACCACACTACTCATCATCTGCTCAATCTAAAGCGGATGAAATGTAGATCATTTACCGAAGATTCATAACAACTCAACTCCCCTCCCATTTTTCGTCTAGCACACATTCATAAATCAGGGAAAATAACACGCAGAACACAAATTAATGAAGTACTGGAATCTTTTCTGTGTCTAACAAATTTTCCCCTAATTTTTCCGTTCAAAAATGTTCATCTATCAATGTTGCACTCTTGACCACATGGCGGATATCTTGATAGTGGCTACGTACCTCTGAAACTCAAGAGTATCCATGTGGTAAGGTGTAATTTTCTGGGTAGGTTCGGCAGTTTCAAAACATAAATGTTGTACTTCCTGGCCAGGTGTCAACAATATCTATGCATCATCAGGAAGCACAATCCTTTCTGGGATTCTGAATGCGCAGACAGTTTTATCGAACGCCTACATATTTAGTTCTTGAAGTTATTCACGTCTGCCTCTGCCAAACCACTCGAGTACTCTTTGTGGCACACTGTCGCCAGGAGGTGAAAACACTACGTCTCGCACAAAACAGCGATGCTGTTTCTTTACAGATTTCATACCTAGCAAACAATTTTCTGAATCTTTTGGAAAAAGTAATAATAAGTTCGTGTTATACAGGGTGGTCAGAACAGTCTGAAAAGCTTCTAACGGTGTTGCAGGGTAAGTTGCAATGAGAAATAGTTCTTAAGAAAATTTCAATACGTTGTGCCGTTCCCGAGTTAATTAGCACTGAAGTTAGGCAATCAGGCCGCTGAATACACAAATTCAATCGGAGCGCCAGCAAAGATGTAAAACATGTTCTTCGTTTGGACTACTGAGACCAAACAAGAGAACGTTACAAAAGTAGGACGTGGGACGGCGGTAAGAACTGAAACCGAGACAAAGGTTGAGCAGCCTTGTGCGTTTTAATCTTCGATTTGAGAACAACTGACACAAATTCTATCAGGCGGGCCGTTTGAATCTGCGCGCTTGACTGCCTGACTGGCTGTCTTCAATGTGAATTATCTCGGAAACGACGCAACGTATCGAAAAAAAATTCTTAGCAACTGAGGCACTGAGAACAATAAGTGCCTTAAGCACTCCATGGTCAGTTTTGATATTATAGTCTGTATGCATTCTCCTGTCATCTGTTGATCGTATGGTGAATCAGATTTACCTGTGTTGTAAGTCCACGATGTATATATGAACATTCACGAGAAACTGCCTCGCTGGTTTCTCTGATATTCGCTTCTGTATTGGTCTGTGCGTTATGGTTCTCGGCGCTTCAATTATTTCTCAGCACAGCCTATACTGCAACATGCTTAGAAGCTTTGCAGACAGGCTCTGACCACCCTTTAGGTAACAGTGGTAAATATATACACACCACTGGTATTAAATACTGTTATTACTAAATATTTTCTACACACTATCATTTGCATTTGTATTAATATATTTACGATAGTTTCCCTGATGAGTATGACTAGCATTTTTGTGTTTCTAGATCGGTAGGCTTGAGATATCATCGAATACATTAGTAATGGTATGCATATTTATTTACCTGTGGCCTTTGTGGCACTCGCTTTCATATTTGTTTTTGTATTCAGCTGATATCTGTCACCTATGAATTTACTCTCCTGACATAAAAGACGGTAAGTTCAATTCACATTTCGAACATCATGAAGCATAAAATTGATAATGGAGTTGTTTGTAAGCGTATTTACAGCTATGAAACTTCGTAGCAGATTAAAACTGTATGCCGGACCAAGATTCGATCTCTGGACCTTTGCCTTTCTCGGGCAAATGCTTTACTAAGCACGTCTCAGGCCCGTTCTAATAGGTTTAATCCTGCCAGTGTCTCCGCATTATCCTTTCTTCCAAGAGTGTTAGTTCTTCAAGGTATATAGAGAGCTTCCGCGGAGTTTGGAAATTTGGAAATTTCTGGTAAGGTCTTATGGGACCAAACTGCTGACGTCATCAGTCCCCTAGCTTATGCACTGCTTAATCTAACTAACTTACGCTAAGGACAACACACATATCAATGCCCGAGGGAGGGCTCGAACCTCCGACGCGGGGAGCCGCCCGGACTGTGACAAAATGCCTCAGAACGAGAGGCTACGCCTCGCGGCTGCGAAGTTTGGCAGGTAGATGACAAGGTACTGGCAGAATTGAAGCTGAGGACGGGCGCACAGTTGTGCCTGGATAGCACAGTCGGTAGAGCAATTTTTCGGAAAAGGTAAAGATCCCGACTTCGAATCTCGGTCCGACACACAGTTTTAATCGGGCAGTTTCATACCAGCGCACAATCCACTGCAGAGTGAAAATTTTCACTCTGGTATTGACAGCTAGTTTTCTTAATCGCCGTAGATGTAAACAAATAGATTTTGAATTTAGTTCCTAGCTAACATTGCTGATTATACCCTCTGAAACGCTTCTTCTTGAAAGGAAAGGGAAGGAACCACATCGAGACTTTATGCGGCGACAAGTGATATGTTCTAGGATTATTACTGAGAACGGGCAACGTGAATGAAACACCTGAAAGTAACACGCATGTTATTTACTCATTTTGGCTGGTTTTTATAATGAGAGAGGTATTTCTTTTGGGCCTATAACATTGATTTCATAGAGGTATCATCGCTCCATGCAGATAAGCTTCTGGTTAAACATTTAACGGATCCCTGAGAAGAGATCACAGAAGAGAATGTAGGTATTAGGAGGATACTCTGTTCTATATGATGTAGCTACAGTTTCTACAATTATAAACACTACTAAGTAACTGATGGTAGTCTGGGTAACACAGCGTTAAATGGACGAGTGGGTAAAACATCAGGCACGGATTCAGCGCGTAGGGTTTGAAGGAGTATTGCACAAAAGTCGTGAAACAGAGTGACTCTGAAGTAGCTGCAATCGTCGATTTGCATGCTGGGTTTAAAACTGGCTGTGGATCCCGTCCATTGTGAAATGTCTTCCTCCTGCGGGTGTATGTCTTCGAACAGATTTTAACAGCACTAATTTCCTGCAGACATTTTAAAAAACTTTAAGCACAGATTTCGGAGTCCTCATTCATTGGTGTGACTATTTATCGTCCCATAACTCATCTATAAAGAGTGCATGCAGCTACAAAGGAATGTGTTACTTACGGATACTTCAAACACTTAGTGTCTACTATTTAATATATTTACGATGACGATTGAGACAGCTGTCATAACAATGTACCAACCACCCCATTACAACTAGAAAGATGACGTTATACACACGCGAGTTTAATGGGAAGTGTATTACTGACATTGTCAAGCGATATATGCAGAGTGAACATTAATAAAATCAACAGACTGTGGGGACGAATTCCTGACTAGGAATGGAGGAAAAAAGGTGTTATGAACACGTATCAGGAAATGCACCATTGCCATGATTGTTGGCACTGAAGACTGACAGATCCTCTGACCACGTGTCATGTGTCACTTATGTGTTGCAGGCTGTGTGATTGACGCAGCGTACTGTAAGAAGCAGAATGGTCAGGCACTCATGTGGGTAACAGGTAGAGATGGTATTTTTGTACGTCCAAGCAGACGGAAAAGGTTGAGAGACAACACGGATATACCACCAGAGGTACCTCGCAGACACCAAACACATCGCACATTTCAAGCGCTTTTTGGGCGTCTGTGTGATGATAGGTCCATTCAGCCCGGCGAACGTGCAAGGAGGCAGCGGATGGTGCGTACGCCAGATTTGGAGGAGTGTGTTCTACAGGACATCGAGACGAAACGTTGTACAAGTTCCAAATCTGGTGTACACACAGTCCACCGTGTCCCTGCACGTTCGTCTATCTGAAAGGATTCACGATCAAACAAATCCCCAAAAAAGGTCTTGAAATTTTTTGTGATGCGGTTGATGTCTGTGACGGTACTTGTTATGGTGTAGCCGTGCTGCCTCTCGATAGTTTCCATCTGTTTGGCCTTGCACAGACACCATCTCTGCTTTTTCCCGCAGCGAATACAGGACCATTCTGTCAGTCACACTACGCTCCGTCAATCACGCAGCCAGCCGACACACAAGGAACACATGACACGTGGCCAGAGGAGCTCTCATTCATCGTGCCATCTATCACGACAACGATGCTTTTCCGGACACATGTTGATTGGGCATTTTTTCCTACGTTTCCAGCCATGAATTCCTCCCTGTAGTTTGTCTGTTCTTTTTAATGTACATCCTGTATAGAGGGCAAGCGTATGTATGTAAAGAACGCCCACAGCCATCCACTCGCGGTTATGGTAGTAGATACCTATGGTTTCCGGCTAACTGGTCGCAGTGGGTAGAATGGGTAAGTGTGGGCGAAAAAGTCGAATTCACAAACACTGGGTTTTTGAAGTGCATCTAAAACGTTTTGAATGACGTTTCGTGTCTCAAGGGACAGCGAAGTATTCTCTCGCGAAATTTCTTCAGTTTTCGGAATCGAATTTGTCCACATTAGTGTCACTGAAACATCGATACTGACCCATACGATATTATCATTAGCATTTTCAAAATCTGTGATATATCGATTAACTATCGACTGTTCTGTAGACGTATTTCAAATTAAAAATGGCTTCCAAAGAATTTTTCATTAATTAAAGACAACAATACAAGATATGCAATTTTTTTTTTACAAAAATTAAGGTATTAAATTCTTGCCTTTTAGCTTGTTGTTTAAAATATAACATTAAAAGATACGAACTAAGGTATTTAATTTCTTTTCCTGTAGTCTGTTGCGTTTTTTATTAATTATTTATCCTGCCTTGTAGAAAACCCTCTCTGCAGGAACGGAAGTCCCTGGACTACATATGTATATTTAGCAGCAATTACACTCAACATCGTATTAGATTTTACCCAATATTCTAATACATAAGCATGCTTGTCTATTACAGGTTTTTCAAAATATTGACGTAGGTCAATTATGAAATCACGGACTGGTGTGACGACATCAACGTTATGCTATTGCTGATTGGGCAATAAAAGTAGATCATCCAATGTGAAACTGGTAGACGTATCAGCAGAGGTATTGGCACTGCTCGCGAGTGCATCTGTTTCAGGTATTATTCCTGGTATTCATGCAATGAAAGCAGCATACTCTTTCTGAAGTAATTGTGGAGCGTTGTCTGCCTCTTGAAATGTCCTGAAACAAATGTTTTAAACCTAGGATCTAATAATATCGCAAACGTATTGACAGCCTATGTGTTAAATGGTTTCAGTCTCTCATTGATTGGTTTAATCAAGGAATCAAAAACACTTCGAACTTCATTAGTTGTTAAAGTTCTTTCCAAGTCTGACAACTTTGCAGAAATACCTCGTATAAGGGGTATTATTAAGGAAGCATTGACGTATGACCGCCCTGAGATTGCTGTTGTTGCCGCTTCAAAACGTTCAAGAAGATCTATTACCTCTTGTAGAGCTAAGTAATTTTTTGCTGTGAAGGAAGGCGGTGCTTTTGGACTTTCATTGATCGTAGTTGCCAGCTCATTTCGTATCTCCAAAATTCTTTTGATTATGTAGTATGAGCACCTCATGTATCAGTTTCAGTTCTTTTTTTGTTTGCTCTTTTTTGAGAATTGCGGAGTTTATGCCCGGCTATTGTAGAGTTATAAAAGAGTGTCACAAAAGCCTTTGTTTTCAATAAAATTTTGGAAAATGATACCACTTTGAAACATTCTTCTACTGTTAAGTTGAAGCAGTGGACAAAACAGGATTAATTTCGAATCCATAAGATCTCGACAGTTTTTTTTCCGTAACTGCACCTTTGTCTGTAAGCAGTGCTACTGCCATATCACGAATAATGTGAGATTTGGTTGATGACCTGAAATAGACAATGTTAAAATTAATTGCCAATATGTTCGAAATTTTGCACAATATTGTCAAAAACGTATTTTTTAAATGCCTCGCTTTTACTATCATATACGTAAAAAAACAGTTCTCATAAAAATCAGGCCAATACACTATTTGTCGATACTAAGTTGAGCTTCACTGTTTTAGAAACACGGGGAAAGAAAGAAGAAGAAATAGGAGGAGGAGAAGGAGGATAAGAAGAAGAAGAAGAAGAAGAAGAGGAGGAGGAGCAACGGCACCACGAGGAACAGGTATGCCAGAGAGGAAATATTTACTGGTCTACCATGCAACGTGACTTTTTATCAAGAAATAAAAAAATAGCACTTCTCAATGTAACTTCTAACGGAGCTACAGCCATTTATTTCTGTTTTAAACTGTTGTATAGTAACTACAGTGAAGGTGTGCATGCTTGCTGATGAACTGCAGCAGATATGATATGAACTGCACAAAGGAAGCAACAAGAAATAGCGAAAGAGCACTGAAGAAGAGACCAGGTGTGTTTCTCAGTTGAGCTGACACTGAGTACAAAATAATAGGGCCATCAGTCTAGTGTAGTGCTACAGCTGCTGCCTAGTCTAGGTCGGCAGCATTTGTGTTCTTAATGCAGTCGACAAGAAGGGTGTGGTTTGTAGAAGTTCTCTTGGGAGTTTCGCTGCTCGCCGAGGGATGCGCATGGAGCGATATAAAGAGCACATCAGTGATGGAAGGTAAGGAAAGGTGCGGCGAGAGACACCAGTGCTGCCACCTTCACCCATCACACCGAACTGCTCAAAATTCGCACTTGACAGGTCCTCATACATAGCGTTTCATCCGATTCACTATAGTTAAAATACAGCAGCTTAAAATAGAAATAAATAGTTGTAGCTCCATCAGAAGCAGCATTGAGAAGTCAATGAAGTCTATTTTTTTTTCATTGATAAAAAGTAAAGTTGCTGGCCCATCTTTCACCTACTGCATGCTCCAAATTTGGAAGCATTTAGTGTAAACCGCACACCGAAGCACATATATCCAGAAGTCAGTAACAGGGTAATACCAACGCCACGACCTGCTGAGTTTGCGATTCTGTATTAATTTCGGTTCACATGGTGTTGGGGTTCGCGTTCGACTCCCTTGTTGCCCCGTTATCGAACAGCCTTGAAATGAACCTCTCAAGTGTAAACCTTGAGCGTCCCGTTGTAAATGGCGCGCAGCAGTAACAACGTTTCGAGAAAGCGCATTACACAGACATCCACGTTCAAATGTGTTACTTATTTGTAGTAACGAATAAAGCCTAATATAATTGCGTAGGCTTCCGCGGCCAGATTCAGTCGACATAAAAGGCTGCCAGGCAGCCTGTCTTCTATAGAGGTCGCAGGATCAAGGACGTGCTAGTCTCCATTAACAAGGGAACCTCCCCATCGCACCCCCCTCAAATTTAGTTATAAGTTGGCACAGTGGATAGGCCTTGAAAAACTGAACACAGATTAGTCGAGAAAACAGGAAGAAGTTGTGTGAAAATATGAAAAAAATAAGCAAAATATACAAACTATGTAGTCCATGCGCAAGATAAGCAACACCAAGGACAGTGTAAGCCCCGGAGCGCCGTGGTCCGTGGTTGGCGTGGGCAGATGCGGAACGTGAGGTCCTTGGTTCAAGTCTTCCCTCGAGTGAAAAGTTTAATTTTTTATTTTCAGACAATAATAATCTGTTCGTCCGTCCGTCCGATGCGAGGTAACTGCGCCGAAGTATGGGGGCACTACACCTAAACGGAAAATTTTAAAAATGTTAAAATCATATGTTTTGACAGAGCAGAGAGCAAACTGTGCGACTGTGAAACGGTTGCATTCATTTGCTGCAGTTTATGTGAGAAACTCTTAATTTTTCATCACTTTTTTGGGAGTGATTATCACATCCGCAAGAAAATCTAAATCGGGCAAGGTAGAAGAATCTTTTTACCCATTCGCAAAGTGTACAAGTTTGGTGGGTCAACAACATATTCCTGTCATGTGACGCACAGTGTCGTATAGAATATATCAGTCGTGTTTTCCTGTGGAAGAATCGGTTGACCTATGGCTCTGAGCACTATGGGACTTAACAGCTATGGTCATCAGTCCCCTAGAACTTAGAACTACTTAAACCTAACTAACCTAAGGACAACACACAACACCCAGTCATCACGAGGCAGAGAAAATCCCTGACTCCGCCGGGAATCGAACCCGGGAAGGTTGACCTATGACCTTGCGATCAAATGTTTTCGGTTCCCAATGGAGAGGCACGTCCATTCGTCTATTAATCGCACGGTTTTGCCATGCGGTCGCAAAACACAGACACTAAACTTATTACAGTGAACAGAGACGTCAATGAACAAACGGACAGATCATAACTTTGCGAAAACAAAAAAAAGTAAACTTTTCACTCGGGGGAAGACTTGAACCAAGGACCTCTCGGTCCGCAGGTGCTCACCCTAACTAGGGACCACGGCGCTCCTGTGCTCACACTATCATTGATGTTGCTCATCTTGGGCATGAGCTACTCACTTTGTATATTTTGTTTATTTTTTCATAGTTCCTCACAACTTCTTCCTGTTTTCTCGACTGATCTGTGTTCAGTTTTTCAAGGCCTATCCACTGTGCCAACGTATAACTAAATTTGAGGGGGGTGCGATGGGGAGGTTCCCTTGTAAGCACAATATGGATGCATTACACACTGCAGGCGTGTACAAGGTGGAATGGGAATGTGGAGAGGCATACACCGGCGAGACTGACAGGCCAATAGAAACGCGCATTCGGGAACACGAGCGTTATATTCGTCTAGGGCAACACAACAAATCCGCAGTGGCAGAACATCATCATGACTGCGGAAAAGCAATAAAATTCAGCGAAGCCTGTGTGTTGGCCAAGCAGCCGATTATGACGAAACGCAAAATCAGAGAGGCCATCGAAATACTTAAACACCCTAATAAGATGAACAGAGAGGGTGGACTCAGGCTTGCCCCATCTTGGCTGCCAGCAGTCAGAGACCAAGAGACCGCACTGCCAGCACAAGGCATGAGCACTCCCGGCGAGTAGCTGCCGCCGCGCGGCTGACGCCCAACAGTTGGTAAAGAGCAGCCAACTTCTCAGTCCACGGTGGCCACCAACCATGGCACACAACACAAGAGCCAATAGACAACAGAGGTTACGTTCTCCCTTCACCCTCTCCTTCTTCCTTAAGTGACTAATGAAACGAACTGTTTTTAAAATTATCACGTAATGCCATGCGCAATGAACAGTAACAACAAAATATAAGGGAGACTGCATAGCTACAGCGCACCAGTAGACCCAGAAGAGGGTCGCTGCAACCGTGGCCGAGACGTTAATTTTTCTCTTGCAGCAGTAGTTCTACTCATTATGACGCGGTACCACGCCCACAAAACTTTTATGTCGAATATTCAAACGGTTAAGTAAATTTGAAAAAAAAAGCACTTTGCTCTTTTTCCTTTGTGTTCAACCGTTCCCATAAAAATTTTATCCAAGTTAGTATACAACCATTTTTTCTACTTTTCTGGTTTACTGCTAATGATTTACTTTTGTTTACTACACACAAAGGAGTTTAATGGGAAGTGTATTACTAATACTGTCAGGCGATTTACGTCAAACACTGCCTGTCATTCCGAAATCGATGCCAGCAGATTAGATAAGCGCCTGCTCAAATAAATCTTTACATGGCAGCACTTCAAAGCAATGAAGTTAACAACAGATATGAGAATGCAAATCTCGGGAGACGATAGAGCACAACAATTCGTTGAAAACCTTTTACAAATAGCAGAAGGCACATATCCAACATATATAAATTCTGACCAAATCATACTGACAAATGAAATGTATAATATCGTTGAAACATTTGAAAAACTCATAAGAGAAATATACCCGGGTATCGGCCTATTTTACGTCACGTGCTAACGACGTGGATCGCCTAGAAATTTGATGGTTTATAGTACGAACAACAAAACTGCAAGTGTGCAAGCAACTGTTTTGAAAACCGAAAATGTTATGTGTATACAATAAAAAAAACTTCTTATTAAATTAAGTAACTTTTGACTTCGACCTGAATTACTTAACAAATAATATTTTATCAAATCATCAATTAATTTGTTTTCTACTTGCTGTACAGACTGTATGTTTATATTTGTTCGGTAGAATGGTCCTCATCCAATCGACCATGCAATATATTTTGTCTCTGGTATTGCAGTAGTACATAATAAATTGAGAAGTTTCATTAATTACTATTTCCAAAGAGTACCGTGTCTCATTGTTATGCTGGATAAAACATTGTGTCACTTAAAAGGTTAATGCAGCTGTATAAGAACGTGTTGTTTACGAATACTTGACACATTTATTGTGTACTATTAAACATATTTACGATGATGTTTGAGACAATTATTATAACAATGTACCAGCTTACCTACTACAATTCAGAAAATGCCTTCCGCCAGACTGTTAATCTACGGGTATATCGTTATGGCATTCTATAACTCCTCATAAGAGATTAAAAGTCCATTCAACCAGTCAGTCACCCCATAACAGATGGCACTCACTGGAAAAAAAAAAAAAAACGGACGGCAGACAAACCGATACATCACTCGCCTGGAGAATCTGAAAAATTTGTTGAGTTGATGCAGCAAGTTGAGGTCACATATTCTCTTCCAACATTACGATTTGAGGTGAACAGCGTATCTTATCATTTTTAAGTCCTGTGGCTTCTTCTACTGAGGTACAAGTCACAGTGGCAAAATAACTTGAGTCATTTGGCAGGCATAATTGTAGACAAGCTACACAGTTCCGACAAGTGTTTCCATTGTAACGGTGATCATGATCTAAAAGAGTCAATACGCATTTGAACCACTCGTGAACATTTTAAATTTGCTGTCTTATTACACAGTGTATCGTAAATAATAGCGAAAAGACGCGTGTTGAAATATACGATAGCGACTGGTACAATGCCCCAGTGAACACGAATTCGCAAAGAATCGTATGCGACATAATTGTGAACCTGTGGTTACGAGCCACCACTGACTTCTGTATTAAATATTGTCCCGACTAATACAAATGTACTTGAAGTATTAAGGCTTCGATTAAGAATACTTAGGCGTACTTACTAAAGCAGATGTTCTACTAGAAGTCCTCGCATTTGGACGAAATACTGTACTTGTCTCTGTGTTGGATCATTTCAAAAACCCTTGGAGCATATCGAAGATCTTGGCAAGACTATAAAGTTTGCTGCTCCAGTTTTGCAACCATATCAACGAGGGTGATGCACATTTCATTTGTGAGATAATATCAGAGAGAAAAATGCAGAGGACTGTGGTCAGGTAATCTTGGAGATTATGGCACAAGCCACAGTGGACGTATTCATTTTAGACCCTTTTGGGACGTCAGATGCTTTCTTATATCCACAGCGAAATGTGGCTGTGGGCCATCATGAATGTAGCACACTCTCCAACCATGTGCCACTGGTGTAATTTGACTATAATTAGGTGGAGACATCATCAACAGATCTATATTTCAACTATGTACATTTGTTCCAATCGGGCGAAAACTTCATACTAAGGTCAGGGGTGCCCTTTAAACATACGTTTTCAATTATCTTTTGAATGCATAGTTTTTAGATACATTTTTACTTAAATAACTATGGTACATCTTGCATTTTATTGAAAACATAACCCCTCTACCTTTTTGTCTACTTCTTTCGCTGCTGCTGTCGTATTCATGAGTCAAAAAGCTAGTTAGATTTAGCTCTCCATGGTAGTCTATCTACGGAAAGTGATTTTTTTTTAATTTTTGCATAACTTTTGCAGCCTACGTTCATTTGAAACGACTTACTTTCTTAAAACCTTTGTATTTCCAACTCCATTCCTCTCCACTATCAAACTATTTGATGCCTCTGGACAGGTCTTCTCATCTTTCCCTTCTTTTAGACAAGCTCTGCCATAAAGATACTTCACGACTCAATGCAATGCAGTACATCTTAATTTTTTATCCGATCTACCCCTCTAATATACAGTATACTCCTACAATGCCACATATAACCTCATTTCAAGGTACTACCTCTTCCGTTCTACTAATCTTCCTAGTCGTTTGCCCATCCAACAGAACTATAATGTTATCAGCAAACTGTAAAACTTTTACTTCTTATTCTTGAATGTTTAATTTCCTTTCCATATTTGTTCTTAGTTTTCTTTTCTGTTTGGTCCATTTATAAGTCGAATAACATCAGGGATAGCCCATAAATCCAATTACACATTACTGTACCAGCAGGATCACACACACTTTTGGACAGGAAAAGGAGAGCAGCAGATATGCTTCCTGCAGAGAGACTAAGTGGTTACTATAGTAGTTCTTCATAATTGTGGCGACACTGTTTATTGTAGTTTTCTATATGCATAGATGGAGTGACATAACAAACACTGTATTTAAATTTCAGGTTTAAGACGATCAACATCTGTAGCTTTTCGTCAATCAGAGGATAAGACAGGAAGCCAGGCATAATCTGGGAGGTAATCTCAGTAAAACACAAAGGACTACGTGGTAAATCGTATATTTGAAATAAATTACAAATATAAATCTGTAAAACCTCACTTTGGTTCACCATCGCTCAGGAGGCATTACCATACCGATGCAAAGTTCCAGATGATCACTCAGAAACACTGTCTGCAATCATCAATACAAAAAGTTGAATGCAGTTCAGAGAAGGATTGGTCCAGTCACTGTCTCTTTTAAAAATATTTCTCTGTATCTTACATAACTGTTTCATATAAGTAGACAATACTTTACACAATAGAAAAAGACAACAGGTTATACAAGAACGTTATAATGTACAACATAAAAATTTATTATAATCAACGATTCGTATATGAAACAAGTGTAAGTAGATTACAGTCTAATCCTCAGAACAGTTTCGAACATCTGTTGGCAATGCAAAAGTCTTGAGATATATCTTACAATCAGTCAAAAAAATATAATCTACAAACATATCATCTTGCTCATCACTGCAACCGTCAATAGGCGTCATTATTTAACTGTACACCAGAGATGGGAAGATGACAAGAGGGCCATTATCTGCACACTTTGTGATAATAAAAGACTTTAAACAGTTCAGTTAGACTCAGACTCTAATTTAACGAGTATTTCCGAGATTGAAGGATTGAAAAATTTAGAATGAAGCGTACAATAGTATGAAATGTTTTACAGATAAGATACAGTAGAAGAGTAACCCATCTGGTCTAGTACATAAACAAATTGTTTGAAAGAGAGGAGACTAAATTTTGGAAGACAAGGAGATAGGCACTTGTATTAACAAAACTGTGTTCGCATATTATTTTTGATTACCAAACACTGAAGAGCAAGTACATAAAACGTTGAATGCTTAACGTAGCTTTCTTAGCGAATACAATATTATCACACATTGCGTTGTGCCGAGCATTTGATGCTACCTCAGTCCCGCCTAGCGGACTTGGTGTAATTGACTTATTACATAGACAGTAGTTGTGTTTTTGTAACACTGTGTCTTTCTGCCTCACACGCACACATCACCCACATAATCTCTCTCTCTCTCTCTCTCTCTCTCTTTGTTTGTTCTCTTTGTCACTCCAATATCTTCTGCCAAGAAAGCAGTCGCTGGGTGCCGCCTCTTCGCCACGGCCCCAAGTCCCTCCCACTGGCTGGCGAGCTCGTCTGCGCAAGCCGTCAACAATGGAAGCCGGTCAGACGCAGCACGCCGGGCGCCTACTACAGTTTTAATGACGCTACAGCCTCCGCTGTATGCCTTCGCACGGCGGCGTCCTTTTGTGTCGCCCGCGCCGTAGAAAAACAGTATTGTCTCTTGCGCACTTCCTCCGGTTACCCCTGACATTTTCTCCGGCGGGCCTGGACAATGGGAGGACCACCACACAGCGCCTGGAAGAATGCCAATATTGCGTCACGCTTTCTGGTCCTGTCGGTAGCTCCAAGAAAACAGAATGCAGACGTTGGAATGTCACGCACAAAAGAGTGGCTGTCCATAGCGCCGAGTACACTGAAATAGCGGTCTTCCACGTACAAGTAACTTATGAGCGTGCCACTAACCAAGGCGTAACAGTACACTTCGAATGCGCCTTGTTGGCGAGGATTATTGAGAAACAATTCTTCCTCTCATCTGTACCCTGTGCATACACTTTCCCAACTTTCCACTACGACTTTGCTGAACACAGCTGCAGTAGATATTTAATATACTGTTTACGTTTCCACTTAGAGATGTTTGTACCCTTTGCTCTGGAATGTTTCAACGAGAGAGAGACCTGCAAGTGTGGAAGAGCCTGCTTTCGAATGTTCGTACTGGTAACCACATCAGGTCAAGTTCGTGTAGAGAGAAAACGTCTTCCTGTCCTTTGCCATTAGTCTAGCTCTGTCAGATTCGAGACATCATAATGTGTGTAAGGGGGGACAGTTCTAGCACACATGCACTGTCGTACAAGCAGAGACAACACGACTCCTCTGTCGAGAATTGCACAGCAAGTGGACGAAAGGAAGCAGAATTTTCCAGCATCCAGATGACACAGACAGTTCATCACAAGTAAAACACTGGCGAATTCGTTGTTTTGTGTGCTGATGGTAGCCACATAAAAGGTCTGAGATATCGGAAATCTCAGAAACTGATGACAGGACTTGCGTGGAGGTGATCACGGATGTCGTAGAAAGGAGTCACCTCGGGTTGGCTTCACTGGAAGAGACGTCGTACGTCCAGTGCTGGCCGAGGCGCTCAGTGCTTCGAGAGCAGACGTCCTTCCTATAGTCTTGCGACGACTGTGGGTCCCGCTTCTGACTGCAGTAGTAGTAGTCGAGTGGCGAGAAGCCGGCGAGGCAGCGTGCGGCGGGAGCCCTAGGGGGCTTGTGCTACGCGTACCTCCGTTCGCAAGCCTCAATGTGGTCGGCCGCGAGGCGCAGCCGCTCGTTGAGGATCTGGACGCTCTTCTCGGGCAGCGGCGGCAGTGCGTCCACCTCGTTGGTCTCCGCGTCGTCGCCGTCGGCGGCGCTGCCCGCGCGGCGGAAGCGGCGCTCCAGCGCGGCGCCGACGTCGCCGGAGGCCGCCAGCCGCTTGACGGCGTCCGCGGTGCGCCGGCGGAAGACGCAGAGCGCGGCCAGCAGGTCGGCGTGGAAGCGGCCGTACTTGTCGAGCAGGCGGTAGCCGTGCAGCAGGCCGCTCTCGTTGTCGAGGAAGACGAGCAGGCCGGTGCGCGAGTCGCGCGCCAGGTTGTGCGCGGGCGCCTCCATCATGGCCGGGTTCCACTGCAGGTTGTACAGGTTGTTGATGAAGCGGTCGAGGTTGGCGGTGAGGAAGTCGAACACCAGCAGGTCGGACCACTGCGCCAGTTCGGGCAGGTCGGTGGCGTTGGCGGCGCGCGCGTCCGGCGGGTGGAGACGTCGCGCGGGCCCGCGCAGCAGTGGCGGGATGTGCGCGGGGCGCAGCTCGGGCAGGAAGCGCGTCAGCACGACGGGCCAGCCGTCCGCCCACTGCGCCAGCGCCAGCTGCGAGCGCACGCGCGACCACCGCGCCTGCCGCGCGCGCACCGGCTGCCACGTGGCCGGCGGCAGGTTCGGCAGCCCCAGCTCCCGCGCCAGCAGGTAGCTGAACACCTGCACAGCAACGACACAACACTTGCTACTGCCCTGTATCTGACAGAAATTTATTTTAGTTTAGTTCGTCAGCCCCAACTCCCGCGCCAGCAGGTAGCTGAACACCTGCAAAGCAACGACAAAACACTTGCTACTGCCCTGTATCTGACAGAAATTTATTTTAGTTTAGTTCGTCAGCCCCAACTCCCGCGCCAGCAGGTAGCTGAACACCTGCACAGCAACGGCACAACACTCGCTACAACCCTAAATCTGACAGAAGTTCATTTAGTCTTGTTTAGTTTGGCAGCCCCAGCTCCCGCGCCAGCAGGTAGCTGAACACCTGCACAGCAACGACACAACACTTGCTACTGCCCTGTATCTGACAGAAATTTATTTTAGTTTAGTTCGTCAGCCCCAACTCCCGCGCCAGCTGTAGCTGAACACCTGCAAAGCAACGACAAAACACTTGCTACTGCCCTGTATCTGACAGAAATTTATTTTAGTTTAGTTCGTCAGCCCCAACTCCCGCACCAGCAAGTAGCTGAACACCTGCACAGCAACGGCACAACACTCGCTACAACCCTATATCAGACGGAAGTTCATTTAGTCTTGTTTAGTTTGGCAGCCACAGCTGCCTCGCCAGCAGGTAGCTGACCACCTGCACACCAACGACACAACACTCGCTACTCTCCTGTATCGTCTCAAGTTTATTTAGTGTAGTTTAATTCAGCAGCCCCAGCTCCCGCGCCAGCACGTAGCTGAACACCTGCACAGCAATGACACAACACTCGCTACTACCATGTAACCGACAGAAATTTATTTAGTCTAGTTTAATTCGCCAGCCCTAGCTCGCGCGCCAGCAGGAACTAAACACCTGCACAGCAACGACACAACACTCGCTACTACCCTATACCTGACAGAAGTTTATCTTGTCTAGTTTATTTCTCTCGTGCGAGCAGGAAGCTGAACACCTGCAAAGCAACGACACAACACTCGCTACAACCCTATACCTGACAGAAGTTTATTTAGTCTAGTTTAGTTTGGCAGCCCGAGCTCCCGTGCCAGCAGGTAGCTCAAAACCATCAAAGCAACGACACAATACTAGCTACAACCGTCTATCTGACAGTTCATTTAGTCTAGTTTAGCTCGTTAGCCCCAGCTCCTGCACCAGTAGGTAGCTGCTCGTAACTACCCTGTATCCCACAAAACTTTATTTAGTCCACTTTAGTTCGACAGCACCACATCCCGTGCCAGAAGATAGCTAAACACCTGACAGAAACGATACACAAATCTCAAATGTTCAGATGTGTGTGAATTGCTAAGGGACCAAACCGCTGATGTCATAGAACCCTAGACGTACACACCACTTAAACTAACTTACACTTAGAACAACACACACTCCCAAGCCCCAAAGAGGCCTCGAACCTCCAACGGGAGCACAACTCTCTACTACCCTATACCCAATAGAACAATAGTTCCGGCCATTAAAAGGAAGGCAGCATGCAACAAGCATCCTAATGACAAAAAGTGATTAGCGTTTTAGTAACAAGCAGGAGTAATGGCGTCGAGGCCACAAAGTCCCGTAACTGCTCTACAACGAACAGCTCACATGTTGAACAGCAGCCACTGTAGTGGTAAACGTAGAAGCGAAATCTCCTGTTCCTTGCACTTCAATGTCTCTAAAATTCCGTGTTTATAATACGATAGACTGTGTGGTTTACAAAAGTTAATTTTGTTCATTCTTCTATTCAAGTTTCCGAAAGGTTCATGGAACAGCATTATCCTTCAGCCATTTACGATTTACATAATTTCAAAGAAACAGCTTACTTCGAAATGCCCTGAACACAGATAATGGTTTTTTGTCGTCGAAAAATTGCTTCCTGATGGAATTTAACCATTTTTCCAAAGGCTTGGATTTTGAAACAGGAAACCTGCAATTAAGTGCATGTTGATTATATATCAAGACGTAGACACATTTATCCGAAAAGTGCATCAACATATTAAACTTTCCTACCAATGAAAGGTAATATTGGTCCGTTTCTCGAATATATTTTCTCAGTTAAATGCTGTGCATCTCTGCAGCAGCTTTCCTCGTATAAATTGTAATGTATAGACTGTACAATAACGATGACCAAATACTGTATAAATAAATGATGTTCGATATGTGATCTTAAAAGCTACAATATACTTCTACTTAACAACTTCTTACCACCACAATGCTGTCTGACCAAAGGTTGAAAATACCCCACGACAGCACCCTCGATGGGTCTCGTTATGTTTAGAACGTCCTTCAATACCATATAAATTAAATTCTGCCTATAAGGAAAATGTATGCAGTGGGTTTCTCATTCAGAACCCAATCTATTTCTATTCCTCCAAAACATTATATACATACATACAAGATACTGTCTGTGTTCTGTGTGTGTTCCACATCTCCTCCTAATCCACTGAATCGAATCCAGCCAGATTTGGTGTATATGCTGCTACTGTTTGAAAGAAATATTGTGGAGTAAGAACCATTTACCTTGCACATGGATTGGAAGGCTTATTAACGCCTGACATCTAGGCTGCCTTGTGTGACAAGACATCTTCCGGGATGTGTGTCAATGACTATACATAGGGCTGGGCACAGCTGAGGAGATAGAAGGACAGGGATATATATATATATATATATATATATATATATATATATATATATATATATATATATATATATGAGGAGATAGAAGAAGAGGGATAAAGAGAGGGATATATACATAGAGAGAGAGAGAGAGAGAGAGAGAGAGAGAGAGAGAGAGAGAGAGAGTGACAGTTGGGACATGTAGAGATGAACAAAGTGAGGTGAGAGAGGCTGATAAGAGTAAAGTAAACAGATATTTGAAGCTGTTTAATACGCTGGAATTCGATTCTTTAAGGAATCGAGGGTTTACTGGTTTACTGGTTGGAAAAAAGTACAGCAGGTTTAAGAACCGCTTAAATCCCATTGGATTGGAAATGAAAAGAGGGTATCGTTGAAGCATAAATCAGATACACCTTGAGTAATCACTACCAAATTTCATCAGGTTACCCTCCATTCAGAAGTCTTGTTGCACGCAGCGACTGTTATATTGAGTTGTAAATAATACATTTCAGCTATCAGTCGTCATTTTGAAATTGTATTGCCAGATCTAGATTTCAGCTAGAAACTAGCCATTCTCAATGCACTATCATTTTTGATCAATGTGTGTAATGCCTGCTGGTCGGGCCTTATCCACAGTTCGTGGTATACTTTTAACACTCTCTCTGGATCTGTATGGGGTAAAGCAGCACAGAATCAGGCATATGTGTGTGCAGTACATATGGTATAAGCGTATGCAGGCGAAGCTGTGCGTAAAAAGGTAGTAAAATTTAAATGTTGAATATTTGGGACAGGATCGTGTTTACTTCGTGTAAGAAAGAGAAAACTCTACCAGTACTTGCAGGCTTCTCAAAGGACCCTCATAGCTATATCAAGAATGCGTTTTATCGCCCCACAGCCCAGCTCCTCGCCTTAGTTGAGATGCTGCGACCATCACGCGCATGTGGTGCAGACAGGTTCAGAAGTCCCATACCCAGCGCCGTGTAGGATCTCAGAGACCCCACGCAACTAGCGCCTGAAAGGATAGACATACTTTCTGTTCCACCGTGCAGGATCGTACAGCCACGCCACTTGCCATGACTAAGGAAATGAGCATGTTTGGGGCAAGATTAATATCCACACAGACAATGTGATGGCGTCAGTAGCTCCACGGACTGTCAGCATGGCGGTAACTGTTACGGCTTCCCTATATGCTGATGTGGCAACAGAGAAAGATGCACTGGTGTTTGTCGACCCAATGCCAAACTGCACACACGGGTGGCATCACGTCGTCTTTTCAGCGGAATCAAAAATTTCATACAGCATCACGAAGGCCATATCCATGTGCACAGGCTTCGAACATTGACAGATTGTATTCGTCATCGAATGGGTTACCAATGGTATACAACGCTTTCAACACTGGTTCACAAGCCCGGTAAGTTGGACAGCCGCCGTAACATTTCTGACGATTTAAGGGTGATAGCTGTGGCCTGCCTTCGATGTCTTTGTGACGTTATCTTTCAACAAAATACTAGAAGATTGTACGTTGGCCATGCTCTCGTTTCCTACTCCGTTACAGAGGATGTTAGAATGATGCCAGAGAGCTCCTGTAGCAACATCTTCTGTTGTGGGAGGGACTAGCGACAAACTCGACTTGATGGCAAGTGATGTAAAAATGACGTGTCATTCGAAGAAAAGACGCCTTGTTTTTCGCTGTTTTTGTACTATAACTTGCAGCACTCTGTTTCAAGGCAATGGCACAGTGAAGATATCACAAAGGCATCATCCCTAGTACGATTTCTTACGATTAAATGTCAGTTAACGACGTGTCACAGGTATAAAAATGTCTGATGTAGCGTAGTGGTTAAGGACGTGGTTATGGAGTCAAAAGAAGAAGGTTCATGTTCTCTTATATGCTAAGTTCTTCATTTTTCATCTTAGCGTTTTTAACACAATCTGAGACTTTCTAATAAATTTGATACAAGTATTTTAGCATTCGACGTTATTTACACATAAAAGTGCGACGTCTCAGTAATTAGTTCATTCGAATATGTGACTTGGATATGATTAGAAAACGATGTTTATTTCCGAATAAGACCCTATTTCAGTGGGTGTGTGATTAGTCAGCAACCTTGAAGGACAGGTTAAATTTCTGTTGCTGATCATACAGTCAGAAAAGCGCCGGCGGTCAATATTTCTACTTCAGGTCGTAAAATGTTTCGATTCATTAAAATGAGTCTTGTTTGTAATGAGTACCAATATCTGAATAAAAGACAGGGGGCCCAGAAACTCCCGTCACACTTATAGACTTAGTAGAGGGGAGTCAGTTAGTACATAAAATTTTGTGTAGAAACACATGTCCGGAAACATACTGTTTCTGTGCTACAACCATATGAAAATATGTTGGTAAAGCGACCATTTACAAGTTTGTTAGCCCGGTATATGACTTGTTTTACATGTCCGGAAACATACTGTTTCTGTGCTACAACCATATGAAAATATGTTGGTAAAGCGACCATTTACAAGTTTGTTAGCCCGGTATATGACTTGTTTTACAATTCCATCTATCAATAAACAAAGGAATAAAAAGGAAACTTAGTTTTTCATAAACACTATGCCTCCTCCAATTGGGTGTGCGTCATCCCCTTGCAGTACAGAGTCACGCCTGCTAACGGTGAAAATACCCCTCTGTCGAAGCCGTTGCGTAATTGTGGAGGAAAGAGTATGCAATGGAGTCGGATGTTGTGGATAACGATCTTGATAAAGGCGACAAGCAGGTCTTCCATTACCGTGAGCTCCGACATACAAAGGGATTATGTCGGTGCATTCTGAAAACGTGTACCCACCCATGTTGCTCTCTAATACTCACAGACACTTGAATGATGCTCGAACCATGTCACAGATGTAGGATACATGTCAAATGACATCACCTCATCCGACGTAATCACGCCCCACCATGACTACCAGGTGCAGAAGTATGAAACCGGAATTTCCCTATAGATGGTGCTAGCCGTCAACGCAGGGCCCGTGAGATCGGGTCTGCAGCGCCGTCTGCTTCCTGTAACGGCTGACGAAGAATGTCAACACACATAACCCAAGTTCCACACATCGGTATCTGTTTCAAAGCCGTAAACATGTCAATTTCGTGCCTGCGATCTACGATTTACGATTTGCGGACAGCATTGGTTTTCTGTCATCATTTGAATAAATGCTGGTGCTTATCGAAGCTATCGGCGAACACGCTCTTGGGAAAATACAGTGTTTCGATAGTTCAAAAAACTGACGTGAGAAACGCCGAGCGCGGGAAACCACCGAAAAAGTTCGAAGACATCGAATTGCAGGCCTCATAGGATGATGATGATGCTGCTCAAACTCAACTGGAACACACGGAGTCCGCAGCTCGTGGTCGTGCGGTAGCGTTCTCGCTTCCCGCGCCCGGGTTCGATTCCCGGTGGGGTCAGGGATTTTCTCTGCCTCGTGATGACTGGGTGTTGTGTGATGTCCTTAGGTTAGTTAGGTTTAAGTAGTTCTAAGTTCGAGGGGACCATAGCTGTTAAGTCCCATAGTGCTCAGAGCCATTTGGAACTCGCGGAACAATTGTATGTGACGCGGAATGCAGTTTCTCGTCGGTTGAAAACTATGGCAAAGGTGCAGGAAGTGGGAAAATGGGTTCCGCATGAACTGAATTGAATACACCAAGAATAAAAAGAGATTTTGTGAAATTCTGCTCGCCAGATACAAAAGAAAGTCCTTTCTCCGCCCAGTACTGACAGGTGATGAAAAAAGGATATTTTCTGAGAATCCTAAGCGTCGTAAATCACGGGTGAATCCAGGCAAAAGTTCGGCATCCACTGCAAGACCAAATCGCTTTGGATAAGAGACAGTGCTCTGAATTTGATGGGATTGGAAGGGTGCCATCTGTTACGAGCTGGTGAAACCGTTAACATTGAACTCTACCGACAGAAAATGGTCGGTTTAAATGGAGCATTACATGAAAGACAACCGGAACACGGAAAAAGGCCGTATTGCTCCATGATGACGCCCTATCGCACACAGAAAAACGGGTCAGGGAAACGATCGAGGCGTTCAGTTGAGAAATACTAGGGCATGTGGCTCATTCTGCAACTTGGCTCCGTCCGATTATCATCTATTTGCATCACTGGAACACGCTCTCGCTGAACAGCTCTTCAGTTCGTATGAAAATGTACGAAAATGGCTAGCTGACTGGTTCTTTTCAAAAGAACTGTTTTGTTGGTGTGGCATTCATATCTTGCCGTAGAGGTGGGAGAAATATGTATAAATAGCAATTGAGATTATTTTGAATCAAGTATTGTTTATCGGTTTCAAAATACACGCGTGTAATTATTGCAACCAAATTCCGCTTTCATACTTCTATACCTGGTACCTAGGAAACATGTTTTCAAACGGCTGTCGACTTTGGTTCCAATTCAAAGTATTATGTACTAAGTCTCCTCTACAAGTACTAGAGGTTTCTAACGAGAATTTCCGAGCACGCTATACATCACTGGGCAAAATTTTTAGCCGGTTTTAGTTCCATGTCTCATGGTAACAGTGAGTATCTACCGGAACAGATTTTGCCAGTTGGAAAATATGAGTACGTCACAGGAGCATTCTACCAAAATCTCCAGACAAGATTACGGCAAACTATAAAGATGAAAATGCGCAGGACGCTGTACGAGGGAGAGTTTTTGATCCACAATGCCGCAGTTCATTGTGCATACGACACATTTACACTTGCTGCTTTTGGGTTAACAGTCTGTGACTCATCCTTTGTATTTCCTGACATGGACCCCAGGGACTACTTCATCTACATCTACAACTACACGGATACTCTGCAAATCACATTTAAGTGCCTGGCAGAGGATTCATCGAACCACCCTCACAATTCTCTATTATTCAAATCTCGTATAGCGCACGGAAAGTATTAACACCTACATCTTTCTGTACGAGCTCTGATTTGCTTCGTTTTACCTTGGTGATCATTCCTCCCTATGTAAGTCGGTGTCAACAAAATATTTTTGCATTCGGAGGAGAAAGTTGGTGATTGGAATTTCGTGAGAAGATTCCGACGCCACGAAAAACGTCTTTCTATAACACTCTCTCCCATATTTCGCGATAATACAAAACGTGCTGCCTTTCTTTGAACTTCTTCGATGTACTACGTCAGTTCTATCTGGTAAGGATCCCACACCGCGCAGCAGTATTCTAAAAGAGGACGGACAAGCGCAGTGTAGGCAGTCTCCTTAGTAGGTCCGTTACATTTTCTAAGTGTCCTGCCAATATACGCAAGTCTTTCGTTAGCCTTCCCCACAACATTGTCTATGTGTTCCTTCCAATTTAAGTTGTTCGTAATTGTAATACCTAGGTATTTAGTTGAATTTATGGCTTTTAGATTAGACTGATTCGTCGTGTAACCGAAGTTTAACGAGTTCGTTTTAGCAACCATGTGGATGACCTCACACTTTTCGTTATTTAAGGTCAACTGTCACTTTTTGCACCATTCAGATATCTTTTCTAAATCGTTTTGCAGTTTGTTTTGATCTTCTGATGACTTTATTAGTCGATAAACGACAGCGTCATCTGTAAACAACCACAGACGGCTGCTCCGATTCTCTCCCAAATCATTTATATAGATAAGGAACAGCAAAGGGCCTATAACACTACCTTACGGAATGCCAGAAATCACTTGTGTTTTACGCGATGACTTTCCGTCAGTTACTACAAACTGTGACCTCTCTGACAGGAAATCGCAGATCCAGTCACATAACTGCGGCGATATTCCATAAGCACGCAATTTCACTACGAGCCGCTTGTGTGGTACACTGTGAAAAGCCTTCCGGAAATCCAGAAATACGGAATGGATCTGAAATCCCTTGTCAATACCACTCAGTACTTCATGTGAATAAAGAGCTAGTTGTGTTTCACAAGAACGATCTTTCCTAAACCCATGTTGACTGTGTGTCAATAGGCCGTTTTGGTTCAAATGGCTCCGAGCACTATGGGACTCAACTGCTGTGGTCATCAGTCCCCTAGAAATTAGAACTACTTAAACCTAACTAACCTAAGGACATCACATACATCCATGCCCGAGGCAGGATTCGAACCTGCGACCGTAGCAGTCGCACGGTTCCGGACTGCGCGCATAGGCCGTTTTCTTCGAGGTAATTCATAATGTTCGAACACAAAGATGTTCTAAAATCCTGCTGCATATCGACATTAACGATATGGGCCTGTAATTTATTGGATTACTCCTATAAGCTTTCTTGAATGTTGGTGAGACCTGTGCAACTTTCCAGTCTTTGTGTACGGATCTGCCGTGGAGCGAAAGGTTGCATATGATTGTTAAGTTCAGCATACTCCGAAAGGAACTTATCTGATATACAGTCCGTATGTTTCCTTACATGAGGAAACCATTGCGTGACAGGTGTTTCCAAAGTGATGACTAGGTGATATTGGGGCGAACCATTTCCTGGCGAGCCAAAATGCAGTCTTGTATAACTGTTTTCGCCGTGTCATCCGTCGTTGGTAAAAATGTGTAGCACTGAAGAGGACACTCAAGTCGTCACCCAGTTTCATGGTCACGGTTCGAATGTATCGAGATAATAATTAAGGCATTAAGACTAGGACGCATGTTGCGAGTGTGAGGGCACGCACCTCTCCCTGCAGCTGGTCGATGTTCTGCCGGTAGCGGCAGCAGGCGCGCTCGCCGTCGGCGAAGACTGCCAGCCGGTTGTAGGTGCGGCCGCAGCCGTCGGCTTCGAGGCGCGCTAGCGGCGCAGAGCGCGCGTAACGGCGCCACCGCTCCGCGTCGGCGTCGCCGTAGCCCGGGGGCAGCGACGACTCCACCTGCGCACCCCAGTACACGCCGTCCTCCACCACCGTCCGCCGCCCTGCAAACAGACAGTCACACTTACATTCACACCTTGCCACAAACGTCACCTTTATATTTTCTTCAATAAAACTTTTTAACTGTTATGGTTCACATTTTACAGCATTCTACATTTACATCCATACTCCGCAAGCCACTTGACGGTGTGTGGTGGAGGGTACCTTGAGCACCTCTATCGGTTCTCCCTTCTATTCCAGTCTCGTATTGTTCGTGGAAAGACAGATGTCGGTATGCCTCTCTGTGGGCTCTAACGTCTCTGATTTTATCCTCATGGTCTCTTCGCAAGATATACGTAGGAGGGACCAATATACTGCTTGACTCCTCAATGAAGGTATGTTCTCGAAACTTCAACAAAATCCCGTAACGAGCTACTCTCTCTTGCAGAGTCTTTCACTGGACTTTATCTATCACCTCCGTAGCGCTTTCGAGATCTTAAATGATCCTGTAACGAAGCGCGCTGCTCTCTGTTGGATCTTCTCTATCTCATCTATCAACCCTATCTGGTACGGATCCCACACCGGTGAGCAGTATTCAAGCAGTGGGCGAACAAGTGTACTGTAACCTACTTCCTTTGTTTTCGGACTGCATTTCCTTACGATTTTACCAATGAATCTCCGTCTGGCATCCGCTTGACCGGCGATTAATTTCGTATAGTCATTCCATTTTAAATCACTCCTAATGCCTAGCACTCCGTCTTCAGGCCACAAGTGGCCCATCGGGACCATCCGACCGCCGTCTTATCCTCAGTTGAGGATGCGGATAGGAGGGGCGTGTGGTCAGCACACCGCTCTCCCGCTCGTTGTGATGGTTTTCTTTGACCGGAGCCGCTACTATTCGGTCGAGTAGCTCCTCAATTGGCATCACGAGGCTGAGTGCACCCCGAAAAATGGCAACAGCGCATGGCGGCTAGATGGTCACCCATCCAAGTGCCGGCCACGCCCGACAGCGCTTAACGTCGGTGATCTCACGGGAAACGGTGTATCCACTGCGGCAAGGCCGTAGCTACTCCTAATGCCTACTCCCAGATAATTTATGGAACTAACTACTTCCAGTTGCTGAACTGTTATATTGTAGCTAAATGATAAAGGATCTTTCTTTCTATGCATTCGCAACACATTACATTTGTTCACATTGAGATTCAATTGCCATTCCCTGCACTATGTGTCAAATCGTTGCAGATCCTCCTGCATTTCAGTTCAATTTTCTATTGTTACAATCTCTCGATATACTACAGCATCATCTGCAAAAAGTGAACTTCCGATGTTATCCACAAGGTCATTTATATATACTGTGAATAGCAACGGTCCTACGACACTCCCCTGCGGCAAACTGAAATCACTCTTACTGCGGAAGACTTCTCTCCACTGAGAATGACATGCCGCGTTCTGTTATCTAGAAACTCTTCAATCCAATCACACAATTGATCTGATAGTCCATATGCTCTTACTTTGTTCATTAAGCGACTGTGGGGAACTGTATCGAACGCCTTGCGGAAGACAAGAAACACGGCATCTACCTGGGAACCTGTGTCTATGGCCCACAGGGTCTCGTGGACGAATAACGCGAGCTGGGTTTCACAACATCGTCTCTTACTTGAGTGGCAGCTTTTAGAGCTGTAGAACTTTATTGTGATTCACATTTTACAGTATTTTTTCGGGCAGGCGCTTGTAGAGCTACAGAACTTTACTAGTTCACATTTTACAGCATATTCTGGAGCAGCGGCTTATAGAGCTACAGAATAGTAGTGGGAGATTGCTCCCACGGCCGGTAACCACCATAGACGCTGATAAGCCAAAACATTATGACCACCTTATTAATTTAGTGTTGGCGTTCTTTATCATGCAATAAGGAAGCAAGAGTCAAATGAAAACCTTAAATATTTTTTAAATATTTTTTATTGTGCAGAAGTGATACAAAACTATATCACTTTTCAACATAATCTCCCCTACGCTCAATGCAAGTCCTCCAGCGCCTACAAAGAGCATAAATTCCTTTAGAAAGAAATTCTTTTCGTATTCCGCGGAACCACTCATGCACCGCGTGGCGTACCTCTTCATCAGAACGGAACTTCTTTCCTCCTATTGCGTCTTTGAGTGGTCCAAACATATGGAAATCACTTGGATCAAGGTCTGGTGAGTATGGTGGATGAGGAAGACACTCAAAATGCAGGTCTGTTGTTGTTGCAATTGTTTTACGGGCATTGTGGGGCCTTGCATTGTCATGTTGCAAAAGGACACCTGCTGACAGCAACCCACGTCGCTTTGATTTGATTGCAGGCTGCAAAAGATTTTTTCAGATCTTTGTATGATGCACTGGTGACAGTGGTCCCTCTAGGCATGCAATGCTCCAAGATTACTTCTTTGGTTTTGGTGATGAGGAATGGCGCCATTCCTTGCTCGCTCTCCTCGTTTCCGGTTGGTGGAAGTGAACCCAGGTTTCGCCCCCAGTAACGATTCTTGCAAGTAAGCCATCTTTCAAAGCGCCGAAGAAGTTCTTCACAAGTATCAACACGTCGTTCTGTCATTTCAGGAGTCAGCTGCCGTGGCACCCATCTTGCAGACGCTTTGTGAAACTGGAGCACATCATGCACAATGTGGTGTGCTGACTAATCTGTGAACATGCTGCAGTGTCATTCAGCGCGTTTCCTTCACAATGGCTTCGACTGTTGCAGTGTTCTGTGGAGTCACAACTCGTCGTGCCTGACCTGGACGAGGAGCATCTTCCACTGAAGTCACACCATTTCCAAACTTCCTACTCCATTCGTAGACTTGCTGCTGTGACAAACATGCATCACCGTAATGAACCATCATTCGTCGATGAATTTCAATAGGGATCACACCTACACTACGCAAAACCCGAATAACAGAACGCTGTTCTTTCCTGGTGCAAGTCGCAAGTGGGGTGGCCATCTTTGTACTGACACTGCGACGGTATGTGTGCATCTGTACTATGCTGCCACCTACAGGCCATTCTACACGCTGTTTGTAGCACGCTTACCAACTGACAGCATAAAGGCGCGAAATTTCTATTTGCTATTACAAATTTAAGCTTTTCATTTGACTCACTCTCGTAGACTCGAAAAGTCCTTCGTAGGCCTTCGGAAGTATACGGCACCAAGCGCCTATGCACACGTCACTAAACTGCGGCAAATAATCGGCCGGTGGTTCCAGGTGCGGACTTGAAGCCCAATAGCGCCCCAAATATGTTCCACTGAGCTCAGGCCATGCGAATGTGGTGACCGTCAACGTGGCTTCACTAACATGTAGCACAGCTGTGTGGCACAGACTTTTAGATCACTGGAAGATGCCATCGCCGTCAAGGAAGACAACGGCTTACTGTATCGTGTGTATAATTTTTATTGTACGTATTTGGATGCGTGTTGTACAGTATCTTGCACGTTGCAGTGATTTCCCTAAATCGCCTCAAGATTGATTCATACAGAACTTAACGAAATGTCGCGGAACGGATAGTCACCGTCATATGATAATGTGTTCACGGTATAAGGAACGTTAACACCACATAAAGGCAGACACAGCACGCGATTCATTTGGTCAGGCGACACGTTTCCACTGATCCACGGTGCAATCTCTTTGATCTCGTGCCCCCTGCAATCGTAACTGACGTTGTGTTTGGGTCAACATGGAATTACGCAAGAATCATCTAGAATATCGTTTATGAATTTCGTCTTTATAAACTATCCTGCGAATGTTAATTCCTTCTATATCTACATCTAAATGCTGATAATATATTTCGAGAGTTTTAGGACGGGCGGTGTTTCAAAACTTCACTTCCACCATTTGATATTGGGATTATCGACGAGTCATTATGATGAGTCTTTATTTATTTGTTTGTATATGTATCTTTATTTTTTGACTTTAGGCAACATCGACTATATAGCCAGCACTATCTGTTAAGGCTTAACATAAATGTTGATGTTGAGTAAAGCGACAAAATAAACTCAGCATTCTGGATAGTACATTGTACTAACGAGAGTTAATTGTAAAGTTATAATTAAATCTAGACCTTTCGAAGCAAGAGGTCGCGGATTCGAGTCTACCCAGTAAGAAGGTATCACTTGTAAGTAGGGGAAGATCTATGGCAACAGGACTTCCTGTGCAGCAGTTCTTCCGCTTCGTTGTATTTTATACACACAAGTATTTATGATTCAGATGTACCTCATCCATCTGACCCTGACTGCAATTTTTAGAAACTAAAAATTTTAATTCGATGTGAATGTGCGGGGTACCATCCTTTCCCTATTCCCATACGAATGGTCGACGTCACATGATGTTACTTAACTTCACGTAATCGAACCACGGTCAAGGAGCGATGTCCTACTGAATGGCAGCCAAGTGCCTGCCTTTATGCCGTGTTGATGCCCCTTGTATCGTGAACACATTAACATATGACGGTGACATTTCGTTAAGTCCAATATGAATCACCCTTGAGGCAATTTAGGGAAATCACTGCATCGTGCAAGTAACTGTACAACATGGTGGGTGCATCCAAATACGTACAATAAAAATGATACGCACCATACAATAAGCTAATCTGAGAGGTACTTGACAAAGAGGTGGTTGCTGTGAATGAATATTTCAGATCTTTTGTCAGCTGCTCATGGGAGAAATGTGTCTCTAAACTACTCTGATTCATAACAAACTGTCTTTTGCCTCATAGAAATGCGAAGAGCTACAAGAAACAGTACACAGTCGTCTGTGCTGTGTCCACAGTGAAGTTAATCTTCTGGTAGTAGGAGATGGTGAACTAACAAACGGATAGTCTTGTAGGCATAGTTTTACTGTATGGTGCAACAGGACGCAGAGAACGGAACTTCCAATGAATATGCAGAGAAAAACAACATTTTAATTAGTATAAACTGATCGAGGGTTGTCAAAGCAAAAAAAGAACTGCCCAACATTCACGACAATGAAACGGTCGCACAGTAGATCTTAAGCAGATGGCGATGGATCGTATAGAAAAAGAGTTTGTAGATGGACATATGTCAACTTCGTGTAAACCGTTATTGCTGTCTGTACTAGTTGATTGAATATTTGTAAATATCTTTTAGTAAATAAGTAGCTGTCAAACTTGAATTCCTACAATTGTCAAGCAGTAAAAAATGTATTATAATATACGTGCAACAGCAAATTATCGAAAAACCTGAAATGTTGCTGAAAACAATACTATAACCAACCTACAGACAGCAATAATGCTTTACTCAAAGTTGACATTTGTCATTTACAATGTCAGGGCATCTATTGATGAAGGAAATAAAGCCGAAATAAGCTTATACACTAAAATGAAATACCAAGCGGCATACTGTTTTCAGTTCTCTGCATAATATTCGTCGAGCTGGAAGAAACTGAAACTTCCCCGGACAAAAAAATAAAAAAAATACACCTGACTTGAATTCCATATAAAATTTGTGGTAGATGTTGGAGCATCGCTTAAAACGATGACATCAGCATCCCCGCAACTTGAGGGATTTGCTCAATCAAATCCTCAGCGAATAGGTTAACCTAGATGCTAAGTACCTGCACAATCTTGTGGGCTCACTGTCTAAGCGAATACAGGAGGTTATCAAGTCTAAGGGTGGAATTATACGGTATTGAAAAGATGCTTGTAACGATTTTTCTAGGGCTGACTAATTTTTCGTCCGGTGAGCTAACTCCTTGAAGCGCCACGTGCCCGCAACACCACAAAGCGGTATTTAGTATCGCTACGGGCAGTAGTCAATGTTTTACCTGAACAGGGTAGATCATCAGCAACGGTTTTCTTATTAACCTGCAAGATAAAACTGTACAAAATCAGGGAATGTGGAGCAACGTCCTGCCATTCAGTTTGAATGATGTGTGTCATCTGGTACTGATACGAGATGTACTACTGCGGTTGGTGGAGAATGTACCTATGATTAGCCGCAAGATTATCATCACGACAGTGAACAGTCCACATCGATATTAATGTCTATGAGGAGCTGAACAATAGGAACACCTATCGTTGGACTGGAAGCTGAGAACGTGTTGCACTATCCTCGCGATCGCCGAACGTCAAGCGTATGATTGGTTTTTTCCCACCAACGGAGGTGCCTCTAGCTGTTTATGAAACTACAATAAAAGCTAAGAAGGAGCTGGTTGGCAGCATCCGCATGACATCCTGCAGTGTGCAGCAAGCAACAGACATAGTGAAGCGACGACTGCAAAATTTTTTGCTACTTTGACAGTCACGCATTGGCACTATCAGTAGTCAATCTGAGTACCTGCATATTGGAATAAAAACCAAATTTTCGTTTCCAACGATTGCTTACTTATGTCCCAAAACACATACTTTGAGATCCTCTACCTAAAGCTCTAGTACAGCCAGTATAATAGAGAGTTATGGAACCACCTGGTGATTCACAGGTCAGCGTGCATTACTGCCTAGCGTGGAAATGTGTCAAAAACGCCGGAACCGCCATAGTCTTCACGTTACATAGTATAAAATCACCAAACATCGGTATCTGTTCGTTTCAGACAGGCTCACTACATAACCAATAGTGAGCATTATGTGCTTTTACTGTCGCTACAGTTTTCCATCTTCGGGGAAGAATGTTAAATGAATTTATATCATAGTAATGGGAGGGTTTCAGTGGTAGAGTGGAGAATAGCTGCTTCTCGGGTCCGAGCGAGTTTCTTCTAAGAACGATGAGTTGGACCTTGCTTTTAATCAGAAAAATTATTGAACGGATACAGCAGATCGGATACAGCAGATCGGTTGCTACCGAGTGGAAAGAATATTCTCTTCTAAAACGTTTTCCTTATAAACATCCAGATTGGTTATGCTGTAGTTTTAACCCTACTGGATGAAACGTAAACTGGGAAAAGTCCCAGACCACCACACCAAGTCGACCGAACTTCTACATCACCACTTATCAGTTGTGTAAATGCTGTCCTGGGAAGAACGAAACTTCGGTCATGTCATAGACGTCAGTGATTGTTGAAAAGCTTTTTAAAAATTGTTCATTTTCCTGCAGATCATAAGAAGGAAACACCACTTTTAGAAAACTACACTCTCAACTTCGATTGGTCTGTTAAACTGAAGAAACACAAAGCAGAGACAACACTTTTGACAATCGTATGGTGCCGATGTATTGGGCGCCGTCGCCAATCTCTGGTCAGTGCATATCAGTTTACATACGAGTATCGATATTTTGCATAACTTACTTGTATTACTGTCTGTCAGATAGCCAGTTACTTGTAGTCACGGTCAATGCAAAAAGTTTTATTCATGGATTGTCTTGCGTGTATGGCCTGCCTATGCAACTAAATAAAACCCTGTTTCGTTTGTGCCACACACTTTCCATTTCTTTTTATTTACCAACGCTCTTCAATGGTCTCTCCCTTCTACAGCCACTATAAGCCTGTAATAGAAATCATCCCTTATTTTTCTGCTCTCTCATTTGTGGTCGATCCATAGCATACTGTTATTCATTTGTGACTTTGCATGTGAACTGATAATTTTACTTGTATGCCACATCTCGTACGATATGCTGCATGATTTTTAATATGATCCAAAACTACAGACATAAAAAGGGGATTTTCCGTTGCTCATATCTCGAGTTTTATTGGTGATAAACACGTAGGGTCAAGTGTTTTGGATAGCCATTGGTCTTGGGACCTTTTCTACATCCAACGTAAGGACCGTCTTAGTCTCATACCCTACAGTACAGGGTCAAAGTACGAATATTGCACATTTCCTCCTGCTTAGCAAAATGGAGAAAACTGTTTGGTTACTTTTTCATTTGATGTGGTGTACGGTGAACCTATATGGGACTTACGGAGGAACCATCAGTTCATGGGGTTCCTTGGAAAATCCGACAAAAATGACTTTTTTAACTTTTTTTTCGCCGTCACCAGCGGACCAAAGCCCTGCCGAGGGTTCCAAGATGGCTATGCACATCAAATGACTGAAATTTTTGCGATGTGCTTCTACGATCCCGATATCAAACAACGTTGATAACTTTCTTCATATCTTTACCTGTTTCCGAGATACAGAGGTTCAAAGTTACCCTGCTTGTACACGTAAAATCCGATGAGGCGAGTTTAAGTTTTCTCTCTCTGTGTTTATCGTAAAATCGAATCTCAGATGTAAAATGAGATTCGCTTTATTTTATTTCAATTTCACACAGGTAAAATATCTGAATTTTGCTGAACAACACATTTCCTTGCATGTCCTGCTGCAGCAGGGAAAAGACAGGAACGAGCGGAAAAATGCTCCTATAGGAGCAGAAAAAAATTTAAAAAGTTTCCTATTTGTTTAAAAGACTCTGTCTGAAAAGTGGGGTACCGACTGCATCATTCTACGTAGGTTCCTTAACACCTTCAAAAAATTTCCCTAAATTTTGGCTTACTAACACATTCGTGTTTTCTTATGCTGAGAGAGGAGAAAACACGGGCAATGGCAAAATGACGGTAAAGTAATAAATAATGGAAGATCTTACACAGTGACTGCGTTACAAAAAGAGCGAAGGAGACGATGGCAGAGCGGGAGAGATAGAGAGGCATTGGAACATAGGTGTCAGTGACAGAACAGTGCTGGAAAAAGAGGGAAGGAGTTAGTACCAAGGGAGGGGGGGGGTTACGAATACGGAGGGAGAGAGCCAGTAATAATGAGAGACAGAGTGTATGACAATGGCGAAGAGAGAGATAAAAACAGTGACGGCAGACAGCAGCAGGACGAAGGAAAGAATGAGATATTAGCAACAAGACAGAGAGATGTGCAAGACCGTAAGAGGCGAGACTGTAGTAGTAGGACAGAATGAAGGGACTGTTGCTGTGGCACAGGAGGCAATAACAGAGAGACAAAAAGAAATAATGACACAGCGTCGGGCTGAATGAATGAGAAAGGGCAATTGGAAGTGGATCGGTACGAGCGACTTTCAACTATGGACTAGTGTGAGTGACTTACAGTTACGGGAAATTTGTGCGAGTCTGAGGTGAGATTGCATTTTAAAAACAGCGTGTATATGTCGGCATGCCAAAATTTTTGGGACAATTTTTATGGGTGCAGAGGAAGGTAGAATGAGGCAGCTGGTACAATACTTTTCAGTCAGTCTTTTAAATAAACCGGAACATATTCATATTCTTATGCTCCTGTAGGAGTATTTCTCCGCTGGTGTATGTGTTCTTGATAATGACAGGGTAGTCGACATTGGCCAATGGCGCAGCAAATGAATGATATAAATATGCAGCCTACAAGGACAATATTTTCTTTTACGAAATATTTGAAGGCTGTAGATCTGCATTTAAACAAGAATTACAAAAACTGGTGACCGTGCATACCTGGAGGTGGGGCGACGAAGGAGACGGCGCCGTCAGAACCGGTGGCCGCGATGAGGCTGGCGGGGGCGTGGGGCGGCAGCGTCGCCGAAGACGCAGTGGACGACGGGGGCCGGAGGCGCTGTCGGCCCGGGGACGTGGCGCCGCCGGCGGAGGCGGCGTAGAGGGCGGGGGGCGGCGCGGAGGCAGCGGGCACGAGCAGCGGGGGCAGCGCCGCCCCCAGCAGCAGGCCCAGCGCGAACGCCGCCGCCGCCAGCAGCAGCCAGCGCACCGCCACCGCCTCCCACATGTCACCACAGCGCCGCCATCGCCACGCCCACACTCTGCAACACGACACGGCACGGTCGCTGTTACGGCGTCCAGCGTCGAGAGGAAGCTGTCTGCAGGAATCAGAGTAATGACAACACCACTACTGGCCTATGGACTGTCCCCCGCTAGTCACAGCGTCTGAGACACACCCTGTAGGTAGGATATACTACTGGTGCGAGTACCAGCGGACACAAGGAGTTGCAAAAAGTGCACCATGGAAAGTCGTATAACAACAGATTCAAAAGTCGGTGCTCAGAATGGAATCCAGAAAATGGACTGATGAGGAATCATAACATGTCATATAACGGCGCGCTGCGGAACAACTGTAGGTGCCTAGGCATATCAAGCCCATTCTCACTGGTTTCTGGAATGAGCGAATCAATATAATTATAAATCAAAGTCCACCGCTACATTTTTGTGCGTATATTTGAAGTTTGATCTGAGAAACTGTTGTGGAGGATTACATTGTTTTTACTAATAGATACTCTGATTCACGAGAAAGAATAGTGTAGATACTTTATTACCGCTGCAGCAGACAAATCGTACGACCGAATGTACTTCGGGTAACCCTTGCGCAGCCATTCGGATCTCCAGTGTACCTGTATATCAGATAACCCAAAACAAACAGCCTATTGTTTTTAAGTTGTAGATCTTCCGTGAAGACCAAGAATACACGTCTTTCGACAAAAACGAGTACTTCTAAATATCTACGCTAAACAAAAAACTGTTTATTGTGTCTTGCTTTAACCCAGACAGGGTTACATCCCGGTTCATCATCATCAGTGCAATATCTGCAATTATTGCAAAGGTACTTGGCAGTGAAAATAAGCATACACGCGTACGTAAGTAGCTATCTCTTTCACTGAAACTTTATAAAACATGTGCCTTTGCTCCATATCTGACTGTTTAAAAGGAACTAAGATGCGTTTTTTTGTAATTTTCCAATCAAACTGGTAACATATCCATACCAGGCGTTTTCCATACAAATTGCCTTTCACAGTAATATCACTGTTGGTGGAGCAACATCAGAATTAAAATATGATGAGAGAAAGTCGAACAATAATCTGTAAAATGTTCTAACTGCTATATACTTAATATGGACAACGTAAATATTGAGGTTCAAGAAATCTCCAGATGAATACCGTGTCCACTTATTTCAAGAAGTCAGACAACTAAGTCTCAAGTCATCACATATATTCGCGTACGTCTCTGAGTTTAACTCGCATTGCAGGTATTTGGAATTTTATACCGATTTCTGGCCAAGAGAAATCTACTAGTATCAAATATTGGGGATAATTTGAGGAAGAAATTTCTGAAAATGTACGTTTCGACCTCAGCATTGTATGGTAGTGAAACACAGACTGTGGAAAACCAGAACAGAAGAGAATCAAAACATTTGAGATGCGGTGCTACAGAAGATTGTTGAAAATTAAGTGGACTGATAAGGTAAGGAATGGGGAGGATCTCCACAGAATTGACGAGAAAAGGAATATATGGAAAACACTGATAAGAAGAAGGGACAGGATGACTGGATACATGTTAAGACATGAGGGAATAACTTTCATAGCGCTAGAGGGAGTTTTAGAGGGAAAAACTGAACAGGAAGATGGGGATTGGAATACATCCAGCAAATAACTGGGGACATAGGTTGCAAGTGCCGTCCTCAGATGGAAAGACTGAAACTGGAGAGGAATTTGTGGTGGGCCACATCAAACCACTCAGAACAGTCACAAGGTTGGTGTCTCAAAAGGAAAAGACGGGTGCATCAGGTATTATTTTATCTCGTCTCTGGATTCACCCGAAATCTCCTGTACGCAACCAGACCTTTATCAGCTCTTGCGCACAGTTTCTTCGAGCACGCACGGTGATATAAAGGGATGATACGGAAGTGTTACAGAGAAAGAGGAATCTGTCAGTCGGAAACAATTGGTGTTATTATGACTTCGGCATCGCAGGAATACGTGAAAACTCATTTCAGTTATTATGATAATTATTACGGGAATAGTTACCTCTAAACGACAGGTGTCGCTTCATTCAAGGCGGCAGTCTATGAAGCGATGCTGGCGAGATCTAATCTATATTAATTTGAACTTTCATTAACTAAGAAGTTTGTTTGTTCTAACTACAGGCGTTTAACTGCCTCTGCACGTAACTGTATATTTACACGAGCCAGCAACTTCTCTTTGATAACGACTTTGGACAGCTCTGGAGTTACCGAGGCGAGGGCAGTATGTTACTCAAAACCTGCGACGATTTTCAGTACCGGATTTTAGATGTGTAAAACTTTTCCATACCTACATCGAAGTTAACTACTGGAAGAAGTCATATAACCTGTTACAGTTTGAGCCCGTGAGCTTTATATGCCTGGTCAGGCATAAAAGTTAATCACCATACAAGAAAAATAGTTAATATATTCGCTGATAGTTGCTGGTACTTCGTGGAGGCTTCTCTCACGTTACTTCTCAACAAAAACTGAAATAGTAGAGGAAAATTCGAGCAAGTTTCACCTGTTGTAATTTAATTTTATGGGCCGACAAGTAGTGGTGGACGAAATGTGCCAAACTTTTTACCAGAAAATGTAATAGTTGTTCCACAGTTCGGCCTTTTTCCAGTGGTGGGTTCCTTATTTTATTTTTAATCTTCGTAAGTTACGTTACCTCTTCCACAGCAAGCTTGTCTACCTGGCAGTTGGTTCGTAACTTACTGAAGACCACCAAAAACCTCAGTCAGAATGTATGTAATGAGAGCTAACGCTTCATTCGTCAACAGAATGAAGAATGATCATAACATCGCACGGTGTATCAGTGCCAGTGTTTGTATGTAGTGATGACTTCACGTGATTTTGCCTGGTATCTACCCTTGCAGCCCGATTATATGCAGTCAACCATCTCCTGTTTCTTTCAACTCGACCGCATACGTTTTTAGTTTATTACTTTTAATTCTTTTCTAGCATCATCATTTCCTCGTAAGGGATTTCCTTAGATTTATAAACAGTTAGTGTAGTTTGTCACGAGTGTTGATCCAGTTAATAGAAAACAATGTTAAATGCAAAGACATTTTCAAGAATTAACTACATAGTCTAGTACAAAGACGAAAAAAATTAGTTGCATCGTCTAGTAGCGAAACGAAAACCTACATCGTACAATAATAGTGTACCGATCAATGATGAAATGCACGAGCTGGAAATGACATCTTTTACAATAAAATATGTCGTGGTATCATAATTATATAGCTACCTTTTGTAGAGCCCAACGTAAAGAATACATTCACAATATTTAATAAATGATTCAATATTGTCGGCAAAATGGCCACAGTTTCTGTAGGACGATTAACACTCTCATATTTCGAGATAGTGCAGCAACGGTGTAAATTTTTGTACAAATTTTCGACAGCTAGCGTAAATAATTCATTTCAATATTTGGGCATAAAGGCTTTGTAAGAAAACTTCGAAGAATATATTAAATGTGCCTCGAAAATATAGGCTCATACGGCTGACCCTATGCCCTTCTCGTAGATTCAAGCATACTATTTTGCAGCTCTACACGGGAGCACTTGAGAAGAAACTTGTGAAGGGGCCGGGCGTCTTCCAAATTTAGTTTATAATTTAGCCTTGGTAAACAACAATTAAAACAGCGCTAGAAGAATAGTAGATGGACGTATTTTCAAGCTTTTTTTAAATTACACTCGTGGAAATTGAAATAAGAACACCGTGAATTCATTGTCCCAGGAAGGGGAAACTTTATTGACACATTCCTGGGGTCAGATACACTGACAGAACCACAGGCACATAGACACAGGCAACAGAGCATGCACAATGTCGGCACTAGTACAGTGTATATCCACCTTTCGCAGCAATGCAGGCTGCTATTCTCCCATGGAGACGATCGTAGAGATGCTGGATGTAGTCCTGTGGAATGGCTTGCCATGTCATTTCCACCTGGCGCCTCAGTTGGACCAGCTAACTACCTCGGGATCTAACATATGAGTGAAGTATTCCCCGGGTTTGTAGACGCTGTTCCCTTGCTCCCTACATCAACCGAAAGACGTTTGCGCACATAGAGCAGTTTCTACCTTGAGGGATAGCGGGGAAAGAGGTTCATATGCGAGTCGTGCAGTAACTGAACGTCAACCGGGAAAATGGGCTCATGGTAGGTGGAAACGTACGTGCACGGATTCCGGGAAAAAGAGCTCTTGGCGAGTTGAAACGTAGCTGCAGAAATACTAAATTTTAGAGAATAGACCTTTTCTGTATGATAAAGATTATGAAAATAATAAATGATTCATTAGCAATCTATAATCTGCACAGTCATTATCAATCTGTTGTTATAATTACATCGATATGAGTAAGAGATTCGATCCAGAGACCTCGCGCTTATGAAGCTTTCTCTCTTGGCTGCGGACTCGTTGAGTACTGCCGATCATACAAAATATATAAGCACGCAAAAAATTTTCAAACTCGATTTTCTCGAAAGCGGTTAAGAGTTTAGGTGTACTGAAGCCTCAGTGGCGTCCTACATACTATGTCAATATGAATCAAGTCGATGAGGGGAAGTTCGTATGGTCCCCTTGCACGTGAAACATTGACATTGGTGAGCGCATATTTCGAATTTAAACCGTATACACCATGAAATTGTCAAAATTGCGATAGTTTGTACGTAAGTGAATTGCGATAGTTTGTACGTAAGTAATTAAGAAAGTTTTGGACAAACACTTTTCGAATATGTATTTGACTGATCTGCAATTTCTTGGAAGTTGTGCTATAGCGATGTAAATTTATTATTATTATTATTATTATTATTGGCGACTTATTCCTAGAAATGGAAGACGTTAAGCAAATAACTCGATCAGTTTTTCTTCTAGTTCATCCTGTTCTTCCAATAGTCTTTCACTCTTTCCGAAAAGGCTTGTTTACGCTCATCCGACCACTTTGGTCTGTACTGATTTTTTTTTTCTATTGCTCTGATACAACTCCCCATTTGTCTACTCTTATGTCTAGAGGTGTCTCTTTCTAGAATGTCGGCTGGTCTTATGGTCGCATTATTTAGGTCCTTTCGAATTTCATCCAGCCAAGTGTGGACTACTTAAGTGAGATTACATAATCTATTATTCTCTTCGTCAAACGACTTCCTGGTATTCGGCTGAGATGACCATAGAATTTTATTGGACTTTTCCTAATATTATTTGGATGTTTGAAAACTTTTCTTTTGTTTTAATTGATTGTAGACTATAACCGTTTCTTCCTAGAATTTTCCTAATGATCTTCCTCTCTTCTTTTTGGATGTCTTCAAGTTACTGTTCTCTGTTAACGGTTACTGTTTCACTTGCCTAAAGCATTGCTGGTTTTTATGACATTATTGTGGTGTCGAATTTTTATTATTTATTACTATTGCCATCATTATTTTATTATTATTATTATACTAAACCATTTTATATATTTCATTGTTATCACTGTAAAATTATAGGTATCTGTGGCTCGTTAATAGCGTTTTTGAAAGCAAGATTTATTTAGAGTGGGGAAAATGGAACAATAAAAAGAATCGGGGTCCATTCCGATCCCCCCCCCCCCCCTCTTCCCCGCTCCATACTATCATCACCATGACGATTATCAGAAATGAACTCTCTTCTTGAACCGCGGCTGTTAGAAACTGCTGAAACCAAGAAACAGCGATGGTTTAAAAATGTCCTCAACTTAGTTGTTAGTAGCCGTCATAAAAACTAATTTTATGTTACTGTTTATGTTTGGCATCGCTAGTCCTTTAAAGCTGAACATAGATTCTGGTGTTATCGTGAATCTGGCGCTCCTGTGAAATCCAGACGGTGACGCAATGTATTTCCGAACACACTGACGTGTCGTGAGAATGGCATTACGCCTAATATTCACCGGGCTGCATCTGGCGGGACTTTGTCGTTGCCTGGCTGCACGGTATGACCGCTGTGGATCGACCTTTGTGTGTTAATTTAGGCAAAGTTGCGGTACCTCAGTCTGTTGGCAACCTAACTTGTATTCATGCGTTAGTAATGCTTCATTGTACAAACTGTTACAGAGTTGCAAATGTAGGCATCCTTGCGCTTTGTAGTTACGAATTTTCACGGGATGTCAGCCGTATAAACGGATATACATGTAGCGAGATTTCGACAAGTGCTGTTACGTGCTACATTCGTCCTCAATAACTCTAAAATTGTATTTGTGGAAACATGGGAACTATGTTGTTGGCTATAATACCATAAATGGCGAGTAGTGTAATTTTAAATCTGACGGCCATTGTGTGACATTGAAGTAGGCTCCTGATGACATACGTCTTGTAAATAACGTCTGAGCTGAAAGGGTGCACTCACCGTATATAGCTTTGAACAAACCAACAAACTACTCAGTGAAGACTGAACTGTCAAAAAATAAAACTGGTAAATACGCTAAATTGTCTGTTATAGACAGAAACACTGAAGATTGTTGCCAGATATTAGATACAGCAGCGATCGAACGTAGAGAAATGAGGAAACAAACAACATAGGAGTTACATTATCCTTGACATGTGCCTCTCGCACGAAACCATTCTACGCAAATCACCAACTGATTTAAGTGGTTTCGCTTAACGCGCACGTCGTCATTAAGTCTTCATAAGATATGTAAATGATTCACAATCCTTCATCAACCTAGGTTCATAAGTTTGCGAGTTATTTGATCGACTCAAGTGAAGTATCGTGAATAATCGAAATTGAACGGTTTATAGAGTAACCCAACGGTCGGTCTGTCACTCAAGCAAATTTAAACGTTCAATCCACAGTGACTATTGCTGGAAACGTGACTGGTTTATGTTCTAAGAGATGTAAAGAAACGAACATCAGCTTTCATTCACGAAAGTGGTTTTTGTTTAAAACACGGTGTGTTTCGATCCGTGTAAGAACGTCTTCAGGCGCTTAATTTTTTTCCCACTGGTCTGTTTCTGTTAACAGCTGCGCAGACTTGAACAGATCATTTACATTGCAAAAACACAGATTTACGCATTACACTGGATACTCGTTCAATAGTTACCAAAACGTTAACTTGCGAAAGAGAATACAATGTAATTTTTTAACGTAAATTATCTGTATCTCGAGTCTGGACAACTGCTAACAGAACAAGAGCCTCCAAGGCTGGAAATGCTTCGTCCTTTATTAACCAAAACTAATGTTTGTAAGTAAAATCTCACGTTTCCTCTCATTTTCCAGATTGACTTTCTTTACATTCATTCATCACCTTTTCCTGAAAACTTCCCACACACTACAGTGAAAGTGTTTGCAGTGGTACCTGGCGGTTTCGCTCCTCTCCTAAGATCAAACACAAAGCGGCGGGACGTCAGCTCTTAAGCGCATTTCCTAATTCCCTGAAACACAATGTATCCAAAATATTCATTTCTTCACATCGACGTTTCTTTTCTAGTTCATGAAGCATATCTGTCATTATTAAGATATTAATTTACAAGTTTCAGTGATGTCACATTTGAGACACCAGGAAAATATCTCCAGTGCAGAGTATTTACCGTACGATTCACCCGAAGCTACCACCATGGAGCATATTTACGAAACTGAGTCCGTGAGTGCTGTTTCCACATAATACAACCAAGTACAAGACCTCACGTCGTTAATAAGCATACAGTGATTCTAAAAATTATTTAAAGTGCGATACGTCCATTCCCTAAACAAAAACTGCGATTTACAGACTACTAAAGTAGTTGTTAGTGACTTCGTGAGTCGCTTTTAAAGGAATTAGAATTACGTTTGCAGTTCACACGAGTACATTTCGTAGGTAATATTAACAACAGCCTTGTAGCTATGCAGACACGGATTATATGTGTTCTCTACCTCTGCATGAGTTCGAATGTAACAGACGAATTCAGCAACCAAGAGGAAAAATATCTGCACTACAATATGGTAATTTAATTTCTGGCGAGCAACCGAGACACTCACATAAAAAACTTGTAAAATCTTCGAACAATACAGAAACAGAGTGGGGCAAAGCTGAAGTCATTGAGTAGAAAGATGTCAGCAGTCAATTATAATTCTACAACAGTGCTTACATAGCGCGGTGCTTCTTTTGCCGAGTTGACAGGTTATGCAACATTTATCGAGAATATGAGATAGTCATAAACAAAGCATTGTAATCTAATAATGTGACTGCACACTAGATGTAGTAAAGAGCTAAAGAAGAAATTAAAATAAAAAATTATGTATACATAGGGCGAAATAAAAGATGCAAATCACTAAGGCCACTATTAATTGTTTTTCGATAAACCTCTTAAAATGTTTAATACTGTAACATTTGTACAAGCATTTGGTATACGAAAGCAATGCTCGAGGGTTAGCACTGTATACATGAAATGGATCCCGAATGAAAAGATATACATGTCTTAATGTAAGCATAAAACGCTCCAAGTATAAGCACATAGAATTATCAAGCCTACCGAAAAATACCGGCGACCGTGCTGCCGACAAAGCACAAATACATACTTTTAAATCTTTCATCTATGCGATATTGGCAAGTTACTGTTTTGCAACTGAGAAACTTGTACACCTGATGTGTATCGAGTAAACGAAAGTCAATACAAGCACTGAACACCTTATGCATACTAGTCTTGGTCCTATGTTAAAATATCCAACACAACAGCATCTTTTAAATCCTGATGTTCTCATTCCTGCTTGCACTGACATTCAACTAATGTATTGGATGCACGCTGTAGTAACTACAACCTTACAATAAACATAATTTCACAGATTCTTCCTTGAGAAAAACACGGCTTCTTGTTTTTTTTAATACATAATGCCTCTTTAGATGGCGTTTTATTGTGTTTCCCAGCGATTTATTGTCGAACACGTAGATGGAACATTCATTCAAGAAGATTATACATACCCCAATACTACACTCAGACAAGTAGTAATTGACCAAAGAAAAAGACATTCTGACTGCGAACGGACAGTAAAATTTCCACTATAGTTATCTAGATTAATTAATTTAAAAATAACATTTTCTAGCATGCCAGGAAGGCGACATCTTATATAATGCATTTCCATGTGAGTCCAAGAAACTCTATGCACGAATGTGATCCAGCAGTTTCAGTTTCATTGTCATAATTTTTTTCTACTCAGGCTGCGTGTAAACCTTCAAGAGTTTAGCGAAATCAGTGGCTACTTTATAGGATCAAATGTGTATGGGCGCGGAAAGAGATAGGTACGTAATCACAGGGTAATTACCATCACTTACAGCGGAAGGTATTCATTCGATTTCCCTAGCAACAGCTTTCAGAACTACAGAAAATCGTGGAAAGTTCATTACCTCGCTTCAGGAAGCGAGCGTTTTGCAAGGAACGATTTCCGTTCGCCGTTTACAACAGGCAGGCTCCATGATCTTTGCTGAGTTCGAAAAGTAGTCCTCCGGAAAACATAAGCCTTCGTAAACTGAGCAGGAGTAAAAAGGCAAGGCGAATGGCCCACACATCGCGAGAGAATCCAGCCGCAGCTGCCATTTACAAAGAGTAGTGGTGCAGCATTTTCCCTTTTAAACACTCGTCATGTCGTTAGGCGACTCTGCAAGAAATATCCGTGTATACAAATTCATTTATGTAGCCATTATGTATTAACTGTTAACCGCCGCCCTTTAAGAATGGACGCGTTTCACTGTCATCTAAAGCGCTGTATATTTCGCACTTCAGTGAGTAAACGTCTCAACACGGGTGACTGTAGGTAACAACGATTGTATTTACGTGAGTTACATTAGAAATGTCCAGGCATCATACCATTTTACACAAGCTTTTTTTGTGGGATAATATCCAAACATATATAAACAGCAACATTCTTGACATTTTCAAATAGCTATCTAATGTTCATCGGTATTTTTTGTTCAGTATTATCAATATGCTACTCTCGTTTTTGTGGGGGGTGGCTAGTATTTCTCACGTATACATTATTGCATTTGTATGTATTCAGTGGACTCACCGCGCAAAAGGGGTAACGTTACATTGCAGTGTTAGCTATTGCAGATTGTACACAGCACTTAAAATATCTTTGGTATTCACATATACCATTTGTAGCTTATATCTCCCACCAGTAACGAGATTTAAAAGAATCAACAAAGAAAGGCGCTTGTAATGAGAATACTTTGTTTTCGATTCTACACAGTAAAGCATGAGACGAGTAATTCCTAAACTAGTGAGAGGTATTTTACTAATGTGACACATGATTGCAGCGTGAAGGAACCAGGTAACGTGACCGTATCATCGCACACTGAATTAGTTTTCGAAGTGAAGAAGAAAATGTTCTTTGTTACACCAAGCGTGCTTACGTTGCTCGCCGCAGTTACTGTCGATGCCCAGAATGGTAAAACTTTGTTTTTTCCTTGCAATGGCGTATCGGTCAGAAAATGGTACCACAGCATCAAATATCCCGAAGACGTCCCGCCTCCTATATATAAAGACAGATGAAGCCACTTTACGAAACTTAAAAGTCTGAAAGTCAGTGTAACGAAACAGCACAACAGTGAATGAAACTTTGTCTGACTGAAAAATATTGATGAGATAATACCCATGAAGTTCAAAGAGATCAGTAGCGTACAAAATAAGAAATATTAATATACATGAACAATGCATGAAAGAATTAGAATCACAACCCGTAACTACTGTGCACTATCAGTTCTTGGTTTGCCATTAGCAAAAATTTTAAAAACGTTTTTATATCTTTTCGGTGCCTCAGATCAAGAGAATAAAAATAAAAACGCGTGTTTCATACTCGAAGTAGTCGTATACGAGCTTATATATATGAACCACAAGTAGACCAATTCCTTCAAACGGAGAAGTGGGCGTTATGTTAACTGTGACACGGTAGTGCTGTCATCTAAAAACGACATTCCGAACAAAGGTGAGGTTGTTCTACAACTGCCGTATCTGATAGGGTTGCAGCAACTAGATAGAGAGACGCATAGCGATGAAGTGACTATTAATTACTGTCTCCTGTAAGCAACAAAAATGCGACTGTTCTATGTGGAGTCTCACCCACAGCAGAGAAACAATCCATCGTTAAAGCCGTCCAAGTTAGCTGTCACGGTTTATAGCGAGCCTGTCAGTTAATGAAGAATGCTTTCACACACACTAAGACAATGTTCATCCATTTACACTTCAATGTATATATTTTTGTACTCAAAAGTTGTAAATATCTAAAGCGATGGGGATTGAGAGAGCACATCCCAAATGTTACGAGTATTCCGTTTAAACATTTTTCACCATCAACTAGCGCATAGAAGGTGCCGGTACATTCCCCTGACAAATCCCGAGGACCGTAAAAGCCACAAGCAGATAATGGCTTCAACAAGAACCCATGTCCAGCGGCAGGAACAAAAAAAAGTGAAACAATACGTTCCATTCTCTCGCGTCCGCTCGGTAGAATAGCTACCAGTGATGTACTATCGCTCTGCTAATTACTGGAATTGTAGCCAACTAATGTTGTATCAATGTCCAGTACTTACCTAGACAAGAAAGGTGGTGTATCGATGCCCAGCACTTAGGTAGACACGAAAGGCATAGCATTTACGTTTCACATTGCACTGTTGGTGTATCTTCGTCCACTGAAGTGCACATGCCATTACTACGATTGCTGTGTTAGTTTATTACAAATGTAGTAACCACCAAACCCATGAGAGAGTAGCATTTTCTTTTACAGTTCGTCCCTGTAACGGAGAAACGGTCACCCTCAGGAAGTGGGTTAGCTTTCAAATCCGTTTCTAGCCAAAGTTCCCTGTGCGCTCTAGGTGTTTCTAAAGAGAGACTGGATACTCCCTGTTACCATTAGAATTTTCGTTCTCCTACTTCCTACACTTTCTTAACGACCACATACAATCGTACTAAATCCAATTCCTCGTACAGTAATTTTGTCGAGAAATTTCATTTTTGAAAAGCAAATGCCTTAAAGCTACGTACAAAATATTTATTTTTACGCCAGTATTCAGGAGATGGCTCATCGTCAGGAAGCTAACAAGAGTGGACAAAATTTGGATAGTTGTAACATCGTAGTTATGACGTTGGACAATAAAGTGTGCAATATGTATGCTGTTTGATAATTATCTCCTTCCTGGTCAGCGAACACCAGTAAAAGAATAAACACTTTGTACCTAGCTTAAGGGTCTTTGCATGGCAAAAAAGTAATTTGTCAAGTGTATGAAAGGAGGTACAGCACACCATATATGCGAAATATTGGTAATTGATACTCTCGGCGTAGCAAAAAGGCAAACCTCCGACAAAACGATGTTTACTGAGCGGATGCAGGTAAAGTATATCGGGAGAGAAAGTTTGAAAATGGCACTAAAAAAGAAAAATGATCAAAATTCACTTCAGCTGGTTGCCTCTAGTAAAAATCTTTGCTCGAAACGCGACTCTGCTGTACATTTTTGTAAACCATATGGGCAACCGTCAGTGTTTTTCATATTAACGTACAAAGACATATTCCTAACAAGACCAATACAAGGGCGTGCATTGTATACAGAAGGATTAACTTCCTACGTGACAATATTTTCGGCATTTGACTGTAATTGTATTTTATTAAGCCCACTATTTCAGTTCTCGGTTTGGAGACATTTTCTAGCTCAACTGAAAAAAAGTAAACAGTAAAACGTATGTAAAAGTAAGTACAAAACACAGGCTCGAAGAAATTTTACAATATTTTGTCTCTAATCTACGACGAAACAGGATTTTAGTGATAGGGCCTACAATACGCTCACAACATGTTTCGGTATTGCAATACATTTAGTTCAGAAGGTTGATATTTTAATAACATCAACGGCAATGTATGGTGCTCTTACGAAATGCTAATATCACCGTGTTGTTTAGTACAACATACAGGGCGCCACAAGAATAAACTACTTGCTTTTTTTTATCCTTAACGTGGCGCTAAGGAGCCAAAGATTACATCTGTTCTCCAGATATGAAGTGATTTGTCTTTCAGTCTAATCACTTGGATAACAGTGTATGAGCTGTACTAGGACAATCAGCCTATCATTTCTTGTTTGGACAAGATCGTGTGTATTATGGTAGATCGGTCTGCTGCCATTAATACGAGACGTGACGGAATTCTAAATGTAATGTGGAAAGTGTTATGTATCGCTTTTATATGTGGTCTGTTCTCGCATTTTGTGACAAAACATCTGTTTTATACAATAGATATCAAATCATTTGTCCACAACTGGGAATCCCTTTGTTATACTACCAGCCCGACAGCTTACTGGCTGAATACAACCGTGATCCTGTGAAAGGCTAGATTTAAAACAGCCCGCTGTTTTCTTCTGAATGGAGGAAAAACATTTTAAAGAAACTAGTACGTTTGGCGAAGTTTTGCGGCACCTGTTTGACAAGTGTTGAGGGATGATGTGTCAAGTACTCTGTACTTTTGATGACATTATGCTATACTTAATGGTTAACACATTTGTTGTTTTGAAGTCGCCTCGAAAGACTCGAAACCCGAAATTGCGATAGTGGACATAATCAACATTTCGAATTAAATGGCGAAATGTTGTCAATTACTAACTGTTGGTTGACTGTGGTCCCGCAAAGAAAACGGTGTGAGCTGTTGATGTTGCTACTTATTTCCAATTAATTTTATTTAGTGTTAAGCCATTGTGGAAGATGTGTCGAATGAAATTTAGGTAAAGTAAGAGCTTACAGTCTCGCGAGGATATGAAAATACCTGTACATAATTCAGCGTGACTGCACACCGACGTCTACCGAGAGCGTGTTGCTATCTAAGCAGCTTGTGCCTGATGAAGGAAACAGTGTGCAGAGGACGAGGCGTGGTCACGCACGACGCAGGAGACGCGCGGTCGCCGGCGCGTGGATCTGCTCCGCCCGGCATCGCGGCGATAGTGGCGGCTGAGGTCTCGCCTCCTCGCAAGCAGCTGACTGCAAGTACGTTCGGTCACGTGACGTGATGCGGCGAATGCTGATTCGTACTCCTGTTGCGAAAGGTCGAGGGTGGGGGAGTGGGGGCGGACAGTTTCCATATCCACGCTTTCTGCGGAGACCGCCCCAAACTCCTTATACCGCTACAGACGGAGCTTTTAAATTTGCCCAGGTGAATCATGAATGAAACGTGGGACCAGTGTTGCACCAGGTTATGTTTTATAAGACATTCGCCGAGATGACCGTGACCGGACAACGGTTATGAGATAAGAAAACAAGTGATCGCGTTGGATATTGAAATACTCTGCTTATGTACCTCGATACTGGAGCAAAACAGCGATAACTGACACTGTAAATCAGTTGGTTGAATGGCTGTTGGTGACTTCGTGCTAGGCTAGGCACCGACTTATACAACGCTAGTCATGCGACCAAACCTGCAGTGTTATTCACGAGCGTGGTAAAAGGTGCACTGATACTGAAAATCATCAGCGTGCGAAAAAAGTGTTCTGTAGCTGTACTTGCCGTGAGTTTTCCAGATGCTCTGATACAGCAAAGGCGTTTGACGGGAGTGACAAGTCCACCGTCAGAACAGTCGAATGTCCGACACGTGTTGCCGTCACCAGTACCTTCCGATTGCACACATCAGAAACGCCACACCATCTGCAGTCAACTATGCCGAAAACGCACCCCTTTCTGATCAGCTGACGATGCTACACAAGTTCATTTAATCGGAGTATTGAGCTGGCGTAGGACTTTCGGTCTTCAGTAGCCTTCTCGAGAAATCAGTGTTCTGTTGTGCCGATTGTGGGACTTTTGGTCTTCACTTGCCGTTCCTTCTCGAGAAATCAGTGTTCTGTTGTGCAGATTGTGGGACACACTGCGCGGTATTTCGCTGCCAATATTACACCTATACACCGACGACAGATATACGTAAACGTATTGCTCACAATTAATATCAGGAATGGGACAATCACAGGAGCTCAAGAATCTCTGTAACTATCACTCACTTTTGAGAGAAGACCGAAGCGATGTATCATGCATTCATATTGGAGATGCGATGAAAGCTCAGAACGGCATGAAAATTTCCCAAAGAAAACAGCGCCCTTTTTCCCCCTCCACACTATTCAAGAGAAAAGTATCCAGGAATGTCTAATCACCAACTGTAGTGCCATGAACGCAATAGCACAACGAATATCCTAAATTATTTCCGGTAATCATTATCGAAAACGTTAGTGTACAATAACATCCATGACACGATAGCGATTCTCACAATACCTAACAGAATTTTTAAGTTATATATTCCTGGTTCGATTATTTTGATGTACTTTGTTTATTCGTGTGTTCAGCCTCTTCTTCACTGCTAAGCCTAACGAACTTAATAATCCGTGAGATATACCACAAATTGTATTTTTTAAAAAAATTCTGTACAACGTTATCTATAAGGACACGGACGTATGAAACTCGATAATGGGTTAAATGTTTTTTAAGCGGATACTGTGACCTAAATTCTCAATGGTTTCCGTGACAGGCCTGTTTCAAACAGCAATAAATGAGAATAGTGAAGCGGATATTAATCTAGTAAGTCGTTGCGTTTTTTCGATTACGTATCTTCCAGAAAAATTCAAATTTTAAAATGTTGCTGACAACTAACTGCGTTTCTGATCTCCTACAAAGCTAATCTGGGACGAATTTTAAACAAATACGGAGACTTTAGCTTCGATTAACAGCACAATGTCAGTGCCCAGTGGCTACAAAACGCAACTCAATTAGTTGTGAGATATTTTGATGAAACGCGGCGAACGGAGATATTGCCTGTGTGGGAAAGTGCGACCGCTGCAATTAATGTAGAAATAAACCGCTATAAGCAGTATACTTTTTGGTTTAATCGACTAGTTTCGCTAATCTGACGCGGATATTCTCAAATATTCATTATCTTGGTGGCAACACTTTGGAAATTTAAAGCACCGCTCTCCACCGCCGTCAATATTTAGAGTGTTTTTATTGGCAACAGTGTCGAGGAGTGCTTTAAACCCTTACCGTCTAGCTACCAGGGCAACGAATGTCCGAAGATGCTTCCGAAGAACGAAAGTAGTCAGACAAATCTGATAGCAAACTGCTGCGGTTTGTTTGTACATTAATAAAACAAAGTATGTAGTGATTTGCTGTTTTAGTAGCACATAATTTTTGTTTCCGAAATAACGCTGTTGCAGGGTAAGTAAAAGACATTCAGAAATAGGATATTCTCCGTCGAGAACTATCCGTACAAACACGTCTCGGAGCACGTATTTTTCCTCCTGAAACACTCCGAACAAACGCTCCCCACATTTCGCACATCACCTGTCGACATTTCGGCGTCTTTTTGGAGCACAGCACGTTTCACATGTTTCCACTTTTTTCTCTCCCGATTCCTCATCTCGTTTGCCCACTGTCCACGTCTGGCCGTAAGATCTGTGTTCCGGATGATCCAGCAAACGAAAACTTGTCCTACAGCTTGTCATTCCCATGACTGCCACCGAGGCAACTGGTTCGGTAACGAGTTGTACCGTGTCCGAATCGTCGTCGCACCGTAAAAAACTAGCGGCGGCCGCATGTCCATAATAGAAGCACACGTGCGCGTACACACGCACACACACACACCGGAGCACTCGCGTAAGGTTGCTGGAGGAGAGGACGGCTCGGCGAGCGCTGCGTCTTCGCCGGCGGCCGGCGCGGGCCCCCTAGCCGGGACTTACCGGTCGCGGCCGTCGGCGCCGAGGCAGAGTGCGCAGCTCGGCATGCGCGGACTGAGGCGCACTCTGTGTGGCAGGCGGTGCGCGCGCTCTCATGGGTGTGCACGGCGGGCCGGCCGGACGAGCACTGAGCGGCGGCCGCGTCTGCCGGGCCCTCTGGCCCCTATCCCCTCCCCATTGAGGCGCGCCGGGGTTGGCTACCTGCGCCGTGACGCGCCGTCTCGGAGGCAGCGGCGGGGGTGGTCACCGCGCGACCCGCAAGAATGCCCGGCATTCGCGGAGACCTTCCGGAGGCGGTGAGGGAGAGTCGCGTCTTCCCCAGGGATCGCGCTCGCCGCTGCGACGCCTGTCGCCCGAGGGACGCCTTTCCAAAAGCCCGAGAGGAAATTCCTCGAAGGATAGCGGACGGGGCCTTTGTCGTTCACCGTTAGCTGCCAATCACCTGCCGTCTCTCCCACAGGCTCTCGGACTGATCGTGTTGTCGGGTATTCCTCCGACATTCGCACCGACGATTTCGGTATCGGCTTCCGGAACACTGCTCACAAGGGAACCTCCCTATCGCACCCTCCTCAGATTTGGTTATAAGTTGGCACAGTGGATAGGCCTCGAAAAACTGAACACAGATCAGTCGAGAGAACAGGAAGAAGTTGTGTGGAACTATGAAAAAAAAAAGCAAAATATACAAACTGAGTAGTCCATGCGCAAGACAGGCAACATCAAGGGATGTCTGAGCTCAGCAGCGCCGTGGTCCCGTGGTTAGCGTGAGCAGCTGCGGATCGAGAGGTCATTGGTTCAAGTCTTCCCTCGAGTGAAGACTTTACTTTCTTTATTTTCGCAAAGTTATGATCTGTCCGGTACTTTTTTTTTTAATCTCTTTTGTTCGGCTTCGTTCGTTGCATCTGCTCGGGGCGAACGTCGTAAGACATCCGTTTAAGTTCGTTGTTGATCGATTAACTCAGTTATTATTTATTACACAGGGCAGTTTACCCTCTGACCGAGCACGCTGAGCTACCGCGCCTGCGACCGTTCGTTCATTGACGTCTCTGTTCACTGTAATAAGTTTATTGTCTGTGTTTTGCGACCGCACCGCAAAACCGTGCGATAAGTAGACGAACGGACGTGCCTCTTCAATGGGAACCGAAAACATTTGATCGCAAGGTCATAGGTCGACCGATTCCTCCACAGGAAAACACGTCTGATATATTCTATACGACACTGGTGACGCAATGTGGGTCACATGACAAGAATATGTTGTCGACCCACCTAGCCTGTACACTTGGCGAATGGGTAAAAAGATTCGTCTACCTTGCCCGATTTAGGTTTTCTTGTGGATGTTGTAATCACTCCCAAAAAAATGATGAAAACATAAGAGTTTGTCACATAAACTGCAACAAATGAATGCAACAGTTTCGCAGTCACACAGTTTTCCCTGCGCTCTGTCAAAATACGTTTTTAACGTTTTCAAAATTTTCCGTGTGTAGACTGTTAAATCCTGCATATGTTCAAGCAAATCTGAACATGTCCTGGAATTTTGGAGAGAAAAGTTGATTATGTGTGAGTGCCTGAACATTGATTATCGTCTGAAAATAAAAAATTAAAAATTACACTCGAGAGTAGACTTGAACCAGGGACCTCTTATTTCGCCTCTGCTCACGCTAACGACGGGACCACGGCGCTCCCGAGCTCATCCTCTCCTTGATATTGTTTATATTACGCATGGACTACTCAGTTTGTATATTTTGCTTATTTTTTTCATAGTTCCACACAACTTCTTCCTGTTTTCTCGATTGAGCTGTGTTCAGTTTTTCGAGGCCTATCCACTGTGCCAACTTATAACTAAATCTGAGGGGGGTGCGATGGGGAGGTTCCCTTGTCAGTATTTACAGTAGCGCCTGTATCAGGCCACGCACTACATCCAGTGACACAGTCTTTTAATTGCGTCATCTGCTCCCTCAGTGCCCTTCTAAAGCCATCGGCACACGGGCTGTGCTGTCGAACGTTAATGTTGAGCGTGCCATGTTCAACTTGCTGCTGAACGCTCAGGAACGATGCAATTTGTGCATACGGTACGTGGGCCCCAACGTGGTATACGCGATCGGAACGCACTCCAGCGGCAGTTGAGCGACGTTCAAAGTTCGTAAATCACACTGTTTACTCAATGGGCACGCGTAAAATTCCCACGTTAGCTCTATTAAAACGCACATTTCCTCCATCATACACGATCGACGGCCATACCAGAGACACTGCCAAACACACCTGTGCAAAACTTCGTCGGATTTTCACTGTGGTTTCCATTTCGCGACCGTGTCCGACGAGGAATGGTCAGTGTTCAGGGATATCGCAGGAATGATCATTCGAAGCAAAAAGAGTCCAGTTAACATGGGCTTTAAAATGTATCGCTTTCAGAGCTATGAGCACTTCTTCATCTTCGTTACCGTGAAAGAAATCTCTACTACTGCAAGCTCTTTGCTTTCCATATTTTGAGAGGTTGTAGTATGCACAAAAACAAGGCGTTCATTTTCTTTTTCTTTTTTTTTTTTTTTTAAGTGATGGTTGGTTCCTAGAGGAGCAAAATGCTGAGGTCATCGATCCTTAGGCTTACACGCTACTTAATGTAACTTAAACTAACAAGCTAAGGACAACGCACTCACTCACACACACACACACACACACACACACACACACACACACACATGTCCGAGGGAGGACTTGAACCTCCGACAGGGGGAGCCGCGCGAACTGTGGCAGAGCGCCTCCGACTTCTACCCCGCACACAAAAACACGGAAAAAATGTCCAAAGCGAATAACTTAAGACCTACCAGTACTGGTACAGTAGTAGAGATGGATTTCAAATTTGCAGATATCAAAGATGAAGGGGTGTTCACAGATCTAATGTATGCGTTAGAGAGCCAATGCTTACTAGATTCTTTTCCTTTGAATGAATTTCTAATGCCCGAGAGGAAATTTGCTGATGGACAGCGGAAAGGTCTTTCATTATGCAGCTGGGTTTCGTCCACTGTAGTGGATAGTTCCATCTCTGCTTTCAAAGGCGTTGAGGCATATTTAAGTAAATGGTTGGTGCATAAGTTCGTAGCGTTTTTGTTTAGCATGTTCATACTCCGGTTGCTTTTGGGTCCATTCGCGATTGTCATTTTTTTATTTGCGGTTCATTGTTGTTATTTAAGTGTTTGGAGCTGTGCACGCTAGAAAATGAAGTGACAAGTCGAGAAATCGAAACATTTCCGAAATGTTCTTCGCTATGATACAAATAGAGGGGTGACATCGGCGGAGGCAACCATAAACATTTGCGCCGTATATGTGGATAATGCCATTAGACAGGGCACGGTTTTAAGGAGGATCGTTTTGACGTTGGTGGCTCTCAACGTTCAGAAAGACCCTCGGGGTTATTATAAAAAATGGTTTGATACGTGTTAACCCACAATGATCCACGCCAGTATAGTCGAGAATTAGCAAATGTGATTAACTGTCCTTGTGCGACATTTGCATGCAATGGGGCAGACGCAAAAATCGAGTGTATGGGTACCGCATACTCAAAGCCAAAATCACAAAATAGGTGGCCATGTGCATAAAAATATGTTCAAAATGTGGGTGAAATCTTAAGGAACTTAACTACTAAGGTCATCAGTTCCTAAGCTTACACACTACTTAACCTAAATTACCCTAAGGACAAACACACGTACACCCATGCCCGAGGGAGGACTCGAACCTGCGCCGGGACCAGCCACACAATCCATGACTGCAGCGCCCTAGACCGCTCGGCTAATTCCGCGCGGCAGGCCATGTGCATATCTGCTTGCTCGTCATCAATTGGTTCTTGAAGAACACCGCTAATTTCTATCATGTGTAGTCACTGGCGACGAGAAATTGTGTCTTTATTGTAACGTAAGGCAAAGAAAGGAACGGTAGAGCACAAACAAAGCAGTGACTCCACGTACAAAGACCTGCGCACATCCACAGAAGATAATGTTATGCATCTGCTAGAATAGCGACGTTGTAGTGTACTACGAATTGCTTCTCCCAGGTATAACCATCACTGCTGACGTTTATTGTCAACAACTGAGACGTCTTGTAAACGCCAGCCGAGAATAACGACCAGGAATACGGCGTGAAGTAACGCTACTCGACGATAATGCCCACCCGCGTTCCGCTTGACTAACAAAAATACTGTTCAGGAGTTTCGTTTGGAAATTATTTCGCATCCACCTTATTGGCCTGGTCTTGCGCCCTCAGATTTTTTCCTATTCTGTTCTCTATAGGGCAGCCTTCAAGAACTTCCTTTCCGTATGAAAATGTGCTCCGAACATGGCTCGAAGAGTTTTCCGAAATCGAGGAGTTACTCCAGCGTTTGGCAGACCGCTGTTAAAAGTGAAAAAGAGTATATTATTGACTACTAAGGTCTTTGTTATGTCTGTCTGTTCTTAACTTCAAGGAAAACGCTGCGAACTTATGCACCAACATAACATAATCAGATTGAGCGAGAAAAGTATTACTTCAGTTTCCATCTTAAATAGTGGTAGTAAACCTGAATCGGTCTTCGTACTAAAAGATGTAGATTCTATTTGTAATGCAATGCTCAAGGCAGATGGACGCGACGCGCGATCTGTCTGATATTTCCGAACAATTTACATTACCCTTCCTGGCACATCGTCCCTAAAACGGAAAATACACAGCATGAAGACGTAAGTGAAGGATGTACAGGTGACTACATTAATGGTAGACACTTTTTATAACTATGCCAATTTATTATTCACAGCAAGAGAAAGTACAAGATTTTCCAGCTACACATACCTATGTCTGTACTGCAAAACAGAACAAGCGAAAGAGGTTAACACGAAGGGGCTTTTTCTCTCAACAAACTTCTATTGTTTTAACAACCGTTAGACAGCTTTTTACATATCAATACACCTATCTGTTCGAATCCTGCCTCGGGCATGGATGTGTGTAATGTCGTTAGGTTGGTTAGGTTTACGTAGTTCTAAGTTCTAGGAGACTGATGACCTCAGATGTTGTCCCATAGTGCTCAGAGCCATTTGAACCATTTGAATACATCTACCTGACTTTATTTGCTTACATAAATAGCCTTTCCTTTTATACTCTTATTGAAGCGTCTGTTTCTTTCTTTATAAGTCGCTTGTATGGATACGTTTTACTATGAAAGATTGAATAAACACAAAATGTCGCATTATTTTATTTCTTAACCTTTATTTCGAAGAAAAATGTGCAACCATAAGCTCAAAAGTGCATACCTTAAGAGGTACATTCAACTGTTACTATTCGCAACTGAGGAATCCATATCTGCTACTAAACAGCACTTATTCATCTTAGATATTCTGAAATAAATGTCTCCTATTGCAGGTTGTTTGCTATGCATATTTTTGGAGGAGGACTCTAAAGCTAATAGCTTAAGAGCTTTTAGCATCTGCTCATCTTCGCCACTGTGAAACCCACCTCTTCTACTGAAAACGTTTTCGTAACTCTTAAGATATTCGCTTTAGATCTCATGTTTACTAGGCATTTTTTTCTATTTTGGCCCATACTATAACCTCTCGAAACATGAAAATTAAAGAGGTTTTAGTAGAAAAGATTTGTTTTACAGTTTCGCAGCTCATAGCTCTTAACATTTGACAGATGTACGCCATGCCGTACTTCATCTGAAAGACTAGCCATGTTTATCAGCTGCAAACAGAAAGACTTGTAGTTGATGTTGTAGCTTCTTCCTCTTTAGCACAAGGATTCCCACAGCAAACTTCACAACATCAGATCTCAAGAGAGTTGTGTAAGAAAGAGAAGTCAACACCAGGACATGTTTTTCTTGATTTAATTTTGGTATTGTCTTGTAAATAATTTAAAAGAGATGAGAAGTTGTTTTTGTTGACTACAATTCCACTACTTAACACGTTTCTTCTGCGTTTTGGAGCCCATCTTTTTGTGGTTGAGTATGAGACGCCTTGATCATGCATACCTAGACTATTATTCATCCAGTAATTGAGAATGAGAACTCTTAGTGGCTTTCAAGAAACTACGTACATAATTGAAGCCGCTCCACCCTGCACGTACCAACACAAAATGCTGAAATGAAAAAGTGATTGTCGCTTACTACATTTTCGCTGTTCGTACAGAAAAACAGCACTGTCTGGCATGACGTTGTAATTTATTAGTTCTTGACTACTAACCCAGTTCTCAATACACTTTGCAGACAGTGTCCACATACGTCACTGAATGTACCTGCAAAATTATATCGTCGTACAACACACAATTCAGGAGACATGACATCTCAAACACCGATATGCGTGAAAAACTAGCTTTTCTTGAAACGTAGAGCAAATAACCCAGACTACACTCGTTTTGGCTTTTGCATTAATGTGTGTCTTAAAATTCCGAATCTAATAAAACCAATGTAATTAGGGTTAAGCGTCTGCAATTGACTACCGTCAAATATTTAGCATATTAACTAATTTGAAACGTAATCACACGTTTGCAGGCGGTTACTCATGAGATCTTTTAAACAATCGGGGTGGAGTTACTGGTTGAGACTAAAATTCAAGGCGAACTGTAAGATTAGCTGATGACACTCCTGTGTGAAAGTGAGAAACGATCTGTTGAATGACATGAACATTCTACTGAGCGCAGAATATTGGCATAAAGTACGCCGAGGGAGGCGATAGAGTTGGGCAGCAGCAGAAATGTAGCGAAGGAAATTCCGTTACCTTCGAAGCAAAATGGCGCGTGACGGACGGAGCATGGATACAAGAAGCGACTAGCAGAGGCCAAGAGGGCATTCCTCGCCAAAAGAAGTCTTACGCCTTAACCTGAGAAAGAAATTTCTGAGATGGCACGACCGGAGCATAGCATTGTGTGGAAGTGATTCACGGACTGTGTGGAAAGTGGAAAGGAAGATGGCCGCAATGTTTGAGAAGTGGCGTTGTAGTCTAATGTTGGGAAACTTCAGTGCTCTGACAGGATACGAAGTGACGAAATTCTCTGCAGAACCGGCGAGGAAAGTAATATAATGTTGAACACTACGCAGAAGAAGGTATGAAATGACAGATCATGTATTACGTCATAAGGGAATAACTTCAGGTGACGCAGTAGAGGGCTAAAACTACGAAGAAACATAGAGATAGGAATATAGAGGACGAGTCATTGAGTGCGTTAGGTGTAAGTGCTGCTGTGAAACGAAGGCGTCAAAACAGAGGAAACTGTCACATGACGTATCGATCCAGAAGAAGATTGGTCACTATCCTTTCTTCTTCTTCCTGGTTTTACAGCCCGTGGTGGGTCTTGGCCTGCTGTACGACATCATTCCATTCACCCCTGCCAAGCGTCTTGCGTCTCCATCCTCTGACATCAATCATTTTTAAATCTTCTTGTATGTCGTTCAAGTATCGAAGTCTTGATTGTCCTCTGCTTCTCCGTCCCACTGGGTTTTACAGTAGTGATGTTTTTCTCGGGTTCTCATGTTCTATGTGAAAAATGTGACTGACCCATTTCAGACGGTTTATTTTAGCGAACTTTATGATTTCAAGATCTTTATACGATCTGTAAGGCTCAAAATTATATCGTCTAAGCCATGCTCCATCTTCATTAGTTGCCCCATAGATTTTTCGTAACAAGTTCTGTTCTTGCAATAACATCCACATCATCTGCATAGGCCAGAAGATACACCGCTCTGTTGTACATTGTGCTTCTTGTGTTGATTTGAGCCTCCCTCCAAAGAAAAACAACCTGTCTCTCCCATTTTCAGTTCAACAACAATCGATTACGGAACAAACGCGAGTAAGCGTCACTCAACGGTTATATGAATAAGAAACGCAGCCTGGAAGAATTTTCGCATTAAGAAAGCGAGCATTGTAATCTACTGGATTTCCGGGAAACGTATCGAATTTCCAGCTGCTATATTCACTTTTGTCGGCTACTCCAAGCTGATGAACTTGATTATCCTACGTCAGTGGAACTTTTCAATCGCTTTAGTTGGCTGCCTGCCACAGGCCTAACTCAAAGTTGCCGGGAGAAGAAGTTTGCTGGCAGTCAAGCCCTGGCTTCTGCGAAGTGTCGCACAGAAAATTTCTTTGACGTCCTGTGATAATGATTCGGTAGTGTTACAACGGATAATCTAGATACAGCGAGACTGGTATATTCACGACCAAAGTGTTTATAGAGAATTTTTAGCACGATTCAGGTTCTTTCCTTCGGCTCGAGATGTTTCTTCTGAAGACCAATGAAAGCAGAGTTTTAATAACCAGATGAAAGCGGCTCTGGTCGCAAAGAACGGATTTGGAACACTTGCTCGAGGGGAACAAAGTTTTAAATAACAACATTGTAACTGTCTCGTTGCAATGAATACGTCGGCTGTACTAGAAACGAAAGTGTTTCATTTGATATGAAGGTTTTCAGTCACCGGTCTCTTAAAACATATTTGCAGACGTTTTTGCTCGTTAATGCTGTGTGGGACACTAGAAGACAGTTGAGTGGAGACGGCAAGAGATATCTTATTGTCCGATCAGATCTGTGGGGTTTTTTGAGTAGCCTTTTATGTATATTATATTACGATGAGATATCGGTGGAATTCTGGTTCACCCAAATACATTTCGTCGGCGCTTATCTTACACTGCCATCCACACAGACTCTCAGGATCGTTGAAGCAACTTCAAAGCATGATACCCAGTTATAGCATTTGATAAAGTCAACAGCACCGTGGCAACACCGTTATATAGGGTCATTATATTTAGTTTAGAAGTGTAATAACTATTTGTGTCACATCCCTAGTGGTGAATGTAACTCCCTCAAACTGAGTCGCTTTCATTCCTTTCATGCCATGACATAACAATCATTTATGACTGGAAGTATTATTAATAAAACAACTATTTGATTGGTTCAATAATTTTACAATCGTAACTTTTAGCCAAAATTGTCAACCATCTTAGTGTGTGCAGTTTCACATGTTACCAGGACTCGGGGAAGATAATGTGCTTAACCAAGTAAAGTGCAAGCTGTCTACTTGACAAGTTCACAGAAACTAATGTCTAGTGCGTCAAGGAAGACCTGTGCAAGGAGATGGTCAGCTTTCAATTATTCACTGACCACTGTATGTTGTATTAAGGTATGTTCGGGCACGCGCAATTAAATGTGCAAGGTCACTATCACACATAAAATACCTCCCTGGACAGTCTTTTGGTGGCGTGTCACAAAAATGTGATGTGTTGTGCTTGAAACGTTCGTAGTTTGTCCCTTAAGCATACCTGAACTATAGTTGCTTTCCACTTAGCGTTCTTAATTTTACATGACGGATGCAATCCCTAAGCATTGTTTACAATTTTGGATGCGGACTGTTTACTACCAAACAGCCCTTCATGCTAAGGATAAAAGTAAGATTCGTGTGTATCTTTTACATATTTATCATACGATCTCCAAGTAGTCTTGCATTGGCAGTCAAATGCCAGTGGCCTTCAAATTAACGACAAGGTGTAATATTCACGTTTATGCGTTCTGGTTTATATTTCGATTAAAACGATTTCGTGAATTATAGTTTGAACAGTCTAATCTGTCACTGATCTTTGCTGCAGTTTAGCTGCTCACTTCGGGGCAGGATTGGGTCAGAATCTACCTTTTCCCTTCATGCCACCATCCTTGCAAGTAACGTAATTCTCCCATATCCAATCACCACGCTACTGACGGGATGTAAGGTACTTGCTTTGCCTCTTCGTTTCAGTCACTAGGTAGCAGAACCGTTTCATATTTAAGAATAAAAACTCAAAAAGTTTAGTTTTCTACAGCTGTTCACTTAAGTTAAGAACCGGCTTCCTCTCACAACGATATCCTGAGATAGGAGGCTGTTAGTTTTACTCTTCTCTGAACCATTTTACTGAAATGGAAGACCGTAAGATGCTACAAATTATAGTTGAGATCCCTAAAAACACTCACGAAATATGCTGGTCAAACACTATGATGACATGTACGGCAGTTGTATTTTTGCTGCGCTAAATTTCGCGACAAAGCGGCTAATTATGTGATACCTGCTGTGGACTTGTGAAGCTGCTTGATGGGTCCGCTTATTCAGTAGGAACGTGCTCAGCGGATTTTTCTTTTTACCCATCAGAGCCACAGCACGGTCGTAAGAGGAGTATCAGTCTAATTTACATCAAATTTCACATTCCCGAGGGAGATGTAAGTACCGTATTTTTCGCTTGATACTCTGTGAAGGTCATCTAGTTACCTCGATCTGAAACCAGCAGACGTGGTCACGTGTGGTTGGGAGCTTCTCTCGAGCATACTGTAGCCTCACGAAGTTTGTCAGAAATAAATCTTATACACGCATCGCGTAACTTTCTTCGTTTTCCAATTTCTGTCTCTTGTCTCAGTGTTTCCATTTTCTTTGTGTTGGTCTTTGCTATTTTCAATGATCAACACGTTTTCATTACACTGGAAGATCTACAGATATCACGCCTTTCCATTGTTACCAATTAATGCCACCGAATCTTCAGTCCATTCCCCTCGATCTCTTCATTTCGTTCAAGGGTAGTTAATTCGTTTCATAAGTAAAACTAATTCTAAAAACGTCCAAGTTAGCACCACACAAGTGAATTCAGCGTTGTGGCTCATGCAAGAATACCAAGCTACCAAGATTCTAGTGCAACTGGCTTGCCAATGCTTTTCTCAAACATTTTAAGCAGAATCGGGTGCATGTCTTTATATCGTGTCACCACCTGGTTGTCGTTTTATCATCAACAGTGTCAGATGTTCTCATCCCGTGAGAACAGATTTCTAATTTAAATCAGGAACTGGTGCAAGGTTCAGTGACGAATAACCGGATACTATAATGTCTTTTTTCCTTGTCGGAAAAATATTGTGGATGAAATTTCTTCCTCAAAAAAATGGTTGAAATGGCTCTGAGCACTATAGGACTTATCATCTGTGGTCATAAGTCCCCTAAAACTTAGAACTACTTAAACCTAATTAACCTAAGGACATTACACACATCCATGCCTGAGGCAGGATTCGAATCTGCAACCGTAGCAGTCGCGCGGTCCGAACTGAGCGCCTAGAACCGCGAGACCATTTAGATCACATAACTGATGAGGAGGTACTGAATAGAATCGGGGAGAAGAGGAATTTTTGCCAAAACTTGGCAACGGTTGGTAGGACACGTCCCGCGGCATCAAGGGATCACCAATTTAGTGATGGAGTGAAGCCGGCCGCGGTGGTCGAGCGATTCTAGGCGCTTCAGTCTGGACCCGCGCGACTGCTACGGTCGCAGGTTCGAATCCTGCCTCGTGGATGGATTTGTGTGATGTCCTTAGGTTAGTTAGGTTTAAGTAGTTGTACGTTCTAGGGGACTAATGACCTCAGATGTTAAGTCCCATAATGCTCAGAGCCATTTGAACCATTTTTTGATGGAGGGAAGCGTGGAGGGTAAAACTCGTAGAAGGTGACCAAGAGATGAATACACTAAGCAGATTCAGAAGGATGACGGTTGCAGTAGTTACTTGGAGATAAGAAGCTTTCACAGGATAGAGTAGCATGGAGAGCTACATCAAACCAGTTTCTGGACTGAAGACCACAACAACAACGTGATCAAGCTAATTAATCAGTAAATGAATAAGGTTTCATCACCACACAATGTGGCGATGTTTCGAGTTAAATTTCAAACATCACTCCACAATCAACTGTAGAGTGCATAACCCAGGGAAATACCTACTATCTTACTGAGGAAGGCAAAATGACTGCCTCTATGCCTTAGTTCGCACCGCAACCTTCTTATCTTGTGCATATGATCGCCAAGTGAGATATACAAAAATCCAAGGCAAATGGTCACACAATCTTCCTAAATGCACCCAGCATGGTTTGGCGATGAGGACACTACTGTTCTCCCAAAGGTTTCGATTTAACTTCCTCGAGCATCGCTGTAACACTTTCATATTGGCTACTGACTTGTTATGATCCTAGTAGCATGTATCTGAATTCGTTCTAGGTCTGTTGTCAGTTCTCCTTGATAAGGAGTCGAAACGCTGGAACAATACTCTACAGCAGGGCTTCCCAACCTTTTCAACTGGCGGACCTCTTCTACAGTCGAAAATCCTTGGCGGACGCCTTCTACAGTCGAAAATCCTTGGCGGAACCCTAGTCAATCAAGGGCACAGTATCTTTAAATTTCAGAGCAAAACCCATGGGAACTGAAAGCTTCTTAATGCAAGTGTCATGTTCCCAATGACCCCCCACCCTCCCCCCGAAGTATCAATAGTCTTTCGAGCTTCTTGTGATTGTTCTTCCTATGGTCGTCCTCCCTCCTCATTCATTTCAACTGGAAACTTCCCTTGTGAAGGCGATGGAGAAACCGCACCCTTCTTCAATGATCCTGACTTCAGCCACAGATCCATGTTAGAAGTAATAAACTGGTCAAAAATCGACTTATGAAATAGGTAGTGCACTGACAAAGCAAGTTTAACATTTAACGATGCCTGGAGCCGCATACGTGCCAGCGAGCGCTGTGACTGGTAGACAAAGCCCGCTACGCGCATGCTTAAAATGTTTCAGCGCATCTAGCACCGTGAGCCGGCGCACAAACGACCCCCTTACTGTTGAGAAACAGTCAATCAGAGAAGCCGCATTCACCGGCACTAAACTGTGTATGTGATCTCACTTAGGAACCACAAACGGTGCTTGGGTATACGACCTGAAGTAAAATTACACATATTTCACACACGAAAAAAATAATTAGGATGAATTTGATTTTCACATTTTTATTTAATAATTTTACTCATTATTTTACACGATTTGGTCAAAGGTGGCTGCGGACATCCTAGAAAGAGCCGGAGGACCCCTAAGGGGTCCGCGAACCACACGTTGGGAACCCCTGCTCTACAGTATTATCAGATGTACTCACTTCTTGTATGTGATTTCCTTTGCAGAAGTCTTCCATTCGCGGTTTCTTACAGAGTTAGGCCATTTTACGCAGTTGATGGTGATCCGTTCATCGCATGCGCAGGTACGCTTGTCCCTCCCGCCCGTCCTTCCTAGACGCGTTCCAATCTTTGTGTCACGCTAGAGGAGAGGGGTATGTACCGATAGCACTTCTCACCCTGCTCTCCCTTCACCAAGACCACTACAAACATGCCATTCAGGTATGCAAGTAATTAAACAGTTATCGTGTTAGTGACTCGTAACACACAGAGGGGTCTTGTCATAAAACACACGATCCAGTCACATTAATATGTCCACAGTCTACATTCGTCGTCCACGTGTAATAGCAACACACAGACGCAAGTGGCAGCAGTAGCAGTGGAGGATATATAAAGCGCGTCTAAGGGACGTGGGAAACTGTGCAGTCGTTGTGGTGCTGCGAAAACAGAGCGACTTATCCGAAGTCCAGTTAAGTTTCCGGCTCGAGGATGGAAGCATTTCCGAGAACGCCATGTTCATAAACTGTTGGCGTGCTGCCGTCGTTGACGTACATCGTGCATGGGAGAGTTACGCTATCCAAAACCGGCAGCGTCGCAACTACACTCCTGGAAATTGAAATAAGAACATCGTGAATTCATTGTCCCAGGAAGAGGAAACTTTATTGACACATTCCTGGGGTCAGATACATCACACTATCACACTGACAGAACCACGGGCACATAGACACAGACAGCAGAGCATGCACAATGTCGGCACTAGTACAGTGTATATCCACCTTTCGAGACAATGCAGGCTGCTATTCTCCCATGGAGACGATCGTAGAAATGCTGGATGTAGTCCTGTGGAACGGCTTGCCATGCCATTTCCACCTGGCGCCTCAGTTGGACCAGCGTTCGTGCTGGACGTGCAGACCGCGTGAGACGACGCTTCATCCAGTCCCAAACATGCTCAATGGGGGACAGATCCGGAGATCTTGCTGGTCAGGGTAGTTGACTTACACCTTCTAGAGCACGTTGGGTGGCACGGGATACATGCGGACGTGCATTGTCCTGTTGGAACAGCAAGTTCCCTTGCCGGTCTAGGAATGGTAGAACGATGGGTTCGATGACGGTTTGGATGTACCGTGCACTATTCAGTGTCCCCTCGACGATCACCAGAGGTGTACGGCCAGTGTAGGAGATCGCTCCCCACACCATGATGCCGGGTGTTGGCCCTGTGTGCCTCGGTCGTATGCAGTCCTGATTGTGGCGCTCACCTGCACGGCGCCAAACACGCATACGACCATCATTGGCACCAAGGCAGAAGCGACTCTCATCGCTGAAGACGACACGTGGACCTTCCGCCTACCACTGGCGACAACATCGATGTACTGTGGAGACCTCACGCCCCACGTGTTGAGCAATTCGGCGGTACGTCCACCGGCCTCCCGCATGCCCACTATACGCCCTCGCTCAAAGTCCGTCAACTGCACATACGGTTCACGTCCACGCTGTCGCGGCATGCTACCAGTGTTAAAGACTGCGATGGAGCTCCGTATGCCACGGCAAACTGGCTGACGCTGACGGCGGCGGTGCACAAATGCGCAGCTAGCGCCATACGACGGCCAACACCGCGGTTCCTGGTGTGTCCGCTGTGCCGTGCGTGTGATCATTGCTTGTACAGCCCTCTCGCAGTGTCCGGAGCAAGTATGGTCGGTCTGACACACCGGTGTCAATGTATTCTTTTTTCCATTTCCAGGAGTGTATTATGCACTATTGGCCATAGATGACATGGGTGCATGACGGTTGCGGAGATGTGTACGGGCGAATAGCTGTGCAACTGTTGATCAGCTGACCACCTAGGTGAACCAAGGGGCTACTGACAGTGTCTCTTCAACGACTGTCCAGAGAACGCTGCTGCGTATGGGCCTCCGCAGCTGGCAGGCGCGCTGACTGCTGTTCAGCGGTGTCGAAGACTGGAATTGCACGCCAGTACCGCAACTCAACGTCCACTGAGTGGTGACAGGTGGCCATGTCAAAATTGGCTCAGAGCACTATGGGACTTAACAACTGAGGTCATCAGTCCCCTAGAACTTAGAACTACTTAAACCTACCTATCCTAATGACATCACACACATCCATGCCCGAGACAGGATTCGAACCTGCGACCGTAGCGGTAGCGCAGTTCCAGATTGAAGCGCCTAGAACCGCTCGGCCACATCGGCCGGCGGTTGCCACGTCAGATAAATCACGTTTGATGCTCCATTCCACACATGGATGTTGGCGTGCACGGCTTGGAACGTCTGAAAATAAGCACCCTGCCAACAGTCGTCGAAAGTGTCCAGACCGTAGGAGGAAATGTCTTGGTTAGCGGAATATTATCGTGGAATTCTCTGGCTGATCTCGTCTTTCTGAAAGGCTCAATGTATCAGTGTAAATATGCATACATCCTTTGGGACCATGACCACCCCTACATGCAGTTTATTTTTTCTCGGCACGATGGCATCTACCAACAGGACAATGCAACATGGTACACAGCTCACAATGTAAGTGTGTGGTTCGAACAGCACCAGGACGAATTTATCCTACTCCCCAGACCACCAACCCCCCCGGATTAAAAACCTATCGAGAATCTTTTCAATCACCTCGATCGGGCTGTTCGCGCCATTGATCCTCAGCCATGAAACATAGCGTAGCTGGTCAACGAACTGGAGTTGATATGGCTCCACATTTCTTTCAGTACCTTCCGGAACGTCAACGGCTCTCTTCCTGCAAGTACGCGCTGCTGAAGGTGGCTATTTAGGCGTTTTCATTAATGCGACTGGGGAGTATATCCAGAGCGTCAATGGCGCCCAAGTTCATGCTGAGTTCCTTGAGTTCTGGAAACTTTCGATACAATTCCATTCTTTCATTTTATGAACAAATTACGAGCTTATTGAGTATCGGGCCTGACATGTGACTGAGGTCATCCTTGAATGTGGATCTCAACACATTGTTCTAAACTGAACAAAATCGACAGACGTAAATGTAACTTCGGGAGTGTCCTAATGAAGTGGTCAATTGTTCTAAGCTTCCACGTCTTCTCCTCTCGCAGGTCAAACACTAGCAATGAAAATTTCGTCCTCCGTCAGCATTTGAAGCGATCTTAACCGTTGCTGTTTAAAGTTTATTTTAATGTCCTAGCGACTAAAGTTAGAGGATTCCCGTGACTACTCACGGATAATGTTCAAATGTTCAAATGTGTGTGAAATCGTGACAGATTTACTCTTACCTAAAACCCGCATTACACTGTCAAATTTCCTTGACAAAGATCTTTGATCAAAGCCTTTTGGTTAAATCATTGAAGCTTTTATCAAAGATTTCTTTGATCAAAGATCATGGATCAAAATTAGAGCATGGACAGGGCTTTGATCGAAGTTGTATACTTTTTTTGGCAGGCTTCAGTTGCTTCCAACTTGCAAAATCATTTGAAAGTTTACGTATTCCGTGGCTGTCAGCATACTGATAATTTTCAGGTACGAAGAAGCCGATGATCTTCGTAACACCTAACACACACACACACACGCGCGTATTGACTATACAAAACCGGTAGGGCTGTCCATTCATCACCGAACTCCGCAATGTTTCACTCTTTGGGCATAAACGTGGCCTAGGTTGGAAACAGTACATACAACAGGACTTTTCCGATCAAATGACTTTCTTCCATTGCTTCATAGTCAATGTTTTATGTTTTCGATGCACGTTTTTCTGTTACCAGCATTTGAAGCGCTGGTGAGTGGTTTTGGAATTTTAGCTCGCCCTGAAATTCCCTGCTTGTGGAGCTTCCTTGGTGACGTTTTGTAGAAAAAGTTCACGACATTCACTTCTGCAGTGACTTTTGCAACTGAAGTCCTCTTATTTTCCGTCACAACCCTCGTCTTTGTCACGATTACTCTACACACGCTTCTACCAAGATGAGGTAGTGGCGGAATTAAAGCTCTGAGGATAGCTCGTGACTCATGCTGGGATATCTAAGTCGCAGAGCACTTGCCTGCAAAAGACTAAGGTCCTGTGATCAAGTCTCCGTTCGGCACACAATTATAATCACATCAGAGCGTTCTCCGCTGTGTTGTACGCAAGTGGAGAGACACTATGTAGAACACCTAAAGCATTAAAACCAATATCTTGACCTTTCTCTATTTCTTATTAATCCAGCAACTTCCTGGACTGACTACATGCAAATGTAGATGAAAACATGTTACAGTGTGAGAATATGCGGAACATTTCTGATTTTAGCGTCTGTATCTCATACGAATTGCTTTGGTTTCTTGAGGCTGCAGCTGGCACTGACCTCGCTAAGGCAATGTCGCCGCCGTGCCTCTCTGCACGCAGCTGAGCAATGCGAGCGCGTTGCACCGGACGTGGGACATGGCGGGGCGCGCGACAAATGGCACACCGTCTCGGGCGACTGTGGCCGTCTCCGTTTCCCGCGACTCGTATTATTAAAGCGGTGCGCCGGGCCGGCGCGGCTATTTTTTCCCCCCGTGGCGATCATCTTTTGATGTAGTTAGGCACAGGAAGCGGGCGCGCAGCTCCGTGCCGGCGTTATTGTGCCGGATGAAGGATGTCAGTCGTAAAAACGCTGTTCGGACCAAGTACAAGTGGCGCTCGTTTAAGAGACGCCCTCACAAAGCGGGCGCCCCGCGACGTCTTCATCCATTCAGACACGACGGCCGGAATGCCGGCCGGCAGTCCGGAGGGCGCAGCCGTCGCTCCCGCCCCCACCGGACACACTCGCGGCGTTTCCCTTGCGCGCCACTGGCCACTTGTCGCGCCGTACGGCCGACTCCCAGCAGCGAGTACGGGGTGCTGTGACCGCGGGCAGTCGCGACCTCACGAGGATCGGCGTAGGGCGGCTACGGTCGCTGCTTGGCTGGTCCTCTTCGAGGTGCGTAAGAACTCAACACAGCTTCTGACAAGGTAAGCAAGGTAGACAAAACGGTGGGACTCAGGATCGGCTACAACAAGACAAAGGCACTGAATACCACTGTGGATTCGTAAACAGCAAAACGCCCCGTGCAATAGGCGGCCAAATTTAAATACCTAGGTGAATGGAAATGGAAGAGGATGTAGATGGTGATGAATTGGGAGATACGGTACTGCATTCAGAGTTTGACAGAGCACTGAAAGACCTGAGTCGAAACAAGGCCACGGGAGTAGACAATATTCCATTAGAACTACTGACAGCCTTCGGAGAGCCAGTCCTCACAAAACTCTACCATCTGGTGAGCAAGATGTATGAGACAGGCTAAATACCCTCCAATCCCAAAGAAAGCTGGTGTTGACAGATTTGAAAATTACCGAGCTATCACTGTAATAAGTCACAGCTGCAAAATACTAACGCGAATTCTTTACAGGTGAATGGAAAAACTGGTAGAAGCCGACCTTGGGGAAGATCAGTTTGTATTCCATATAAATGTTGGAACACATGAGGCAATACTGACTTACCTTAGAAGATAGATAAAGGATACGCAAACCTACGTTTCCAGCATTTGTAGACCTAGAGAAAGCTTTTGACAATGTTGACTGGAATAATCTCTTTCAAATTCTGAAGGTGGCAGGGGTAAAAAATAGGGAGCGAAAGGCTATTTACAATTTGTACAGAAACCAGATGGCAGTTATAAGAGTCGAGGGACATGAAAGGCAAGCAGTGGTTGGGAAGGGAGTGAGACAGGGTTGTAGCCTCTCCCCGATGTTATTCAATCTGTGTATTGAGCAAGCAGTAAAGGAAACAAAAGAAAATTTCGGAGTAGGTAGTGAAATCCAGGGAGAAGAATTAAAAACTTTGAGGTTCGTCGATGACATTGTAATTCTGTCAGACACAGCAAAGGACTTGGAAGAGCAGTTGAACGGAATGGACAGTGTTCAAATGGTTCAATTGGCTCTGAGCACAATGGGACTCAACTGCTGTGATCATCAGTCCCCTCGAACTTAGAACTACTTAAACCTAACTAACCTAAGGACATCACACACATCCATGCCCGAGGCAGGATTCGAACCTGCGACCGTAGCAGTCGCACGGTTCCGGACTGCGCGCCTAGAACCGCAAGACCACCGCGGCCGGCAATGGACAGTGTCTTGAAAGGAGGATATGAGATGAACATCAACAAAAGCAAAACGAGGATAATTGAATGTAGTTGAATTAAGTCGGGTGATGATGAGGGAATTAGATTAGGAAATTAGACACTTAGAGTAGTAAAGGAATTCTGCTATTTGGGGAGCAAAATAACTGATGATGGTCGAAAGTAGAGAGGATATAAAATGTAGACTGGCAGTGCGAAGGAAAGCGTTTCTGAAGAAGAGAAATTTGTTAACATCGAGTACAGATTTATGTGTCAGGAAGGTGTTTCTGAAAGTATTTGTATGTAGTGTAGCCATGTATGGCAGTGAAACATGGATGATAAATAGTTTGAGAATAGAAGCTTTCGAAATGTGGTGCTACAGAAGAATGCTGAAGATTCGATGGGTAAATCACATAACTAATGAGGAGGTATTGAATAGAATAGGTAGAAGAGGAGTTTGTGGCACAACTTGACAAGAAGAAGGGACCGGTTGGTAAAACATGTTCTGAGGCATCAAGGGATCACAAATTTAGCATTGGAGGGCAGTGTGGAGGGTAAAAATTGTAGAGGGAGACCAAGAGATGAATACACTAAGCAGATTCAGAAGGATGTAGGTTGCAGTAGGTACTGGGAGATGAAGAAGCTTGCACAGAATATAGTAGCATGGAGAGCTGCAGCAAACCAGTCTCAGGACTGAAGACCACAACAACAACAACAAGGAGAATGAACAGTGTGCAACGGGTATAAGTGCAGATATTGTTGTATCATCATCATTATCTTGCATAGTGTCCAGCCCCAGGCTGGATTTGTCTGGAACAGAAACCTCGCCGTCTAGTCCTTTTTTCTCATCATCTTTGTGTGTTCACTCTGGTCCAGTACTCGCCTCTTTTTTCGACACTCTCCTCCGCACATTTCAGCCATCTATCCCTTCGTCTTCCTTTTGATCGTTTTCTTCGCATCTCCATTTCACGTAACTTCTTAAGAATCCTCTTGTTTTCCATTCTCTTTGCGTACCCATTCTTGATGTTTCTGTCCTGCTCACCGAGGGTTCCACTTTCACTGTTTCCTTTACCCTTACATTCCTTATTCTATTTATCCTTGTTATTCCTACTTTTATATGTGATGCTTCAATATATGCTCACATCAGTGTGTTTGTTATTTTTCTCTCAGCGTCGATGTGTCTTCCCGCAAACACGTCACATACCTTACGAACTGACATTTCCTACACAGTGTTATTGCATCATTAAGTGGACTAGCCTGTCAGTATAAACTAACGGTTTTACACCCACATTTCCACACTTCAATACCTGATCTTCTGCCTAGAGGAAAATTACTATTAATAACTTACTCTTGCCACATGTATTTGAAGATACTATTATATCTAAAAAAAAATTCGACTTGTAATAGCTATAATTATTAATCTTCAAGTGGCGTAAACGCTGATATAATGTCGTCCAAAAATGGTTCAAATGGCTCTGAGCACTATGGGACTTAACATCTGAGGTCATCAGTCCCCTAGAACTTAGAACTACTTAAACCTAACTAACCTAAGGACATCACACACATCCATGCCCGAGGCAGGATTCGAACCTGTGACTGTGGCGGTCACGCGGTTCCAGACTGTAGCGCTTAGAACCGGTCTGCTACAACGGCCGGCTAATGTCGTCCAGTACACAATCCTCACACTAATAGAAATATTAGCATATATGTTATACCTTGAATAACAGGAAGCAAGAGAAACAAAGGAGGAATCATAAGGAGACTGAGGAATGTAAAATCATCCTTCTATACGACTTGTTGCACATAAAATGCCCGGCGCGCTGGTACACAAATGCTGTATCTGGTCCGCGTTGCCGCGCTGGATAGTCGTGCTGTCTTAGGCACCTTGCTATGGTTTTCGCAGATCCACCCGCCGGAGGTTCGAGTACCCTCGGGCGTGTGTGTGTGTTGTCGTTAGCGCAAGTCAGATTAAGTAATGTGTAAGGCTAGCGACCGATGACCTCAGCAGTTTGGTCCCATATTAACTTACCACAAATTTCCATTTACATGGTCCGTGATATCCTCGATACATGTACTGGGACAGAGTTGATGACCGAGCTCGGGATGTTGCACTCAGCTCATAGAGACTTGTCATGTGTGGTCGATCGCTGTCCTGGTGAAAAATGGCACCATGATGCTATCGCCTGAGAGGTAACGCATGAGCACACAAGATGTCAGAGCTGTACATTTGTGCCACCAGGGTTCCGTCAGTTACAATCAGCCGTGTCCTGAAGCGTACCCAATGGCTTTCCACGTGATGATCCAAGGAGTAACAACACTGCTACGTCCCTCGAAGACACTGGAAGAATGTGACTTCTCCTCAAATTGTTACCATACTCTCTGAAAATTGTTATTTACGCAATACAGAGTCGCGATCACTGAACACAATTCGACGTTGTTCAACAACCATCCATTCATCCTGGTCACAGCACGACCCCAAACGTAGACCTTTCAATTGTGGCGTCAACGTCCTTTCTCATTGGGCAGTAATTCCAAAGTCTAGCTGCTGCTAGTCTCCGACAGATGGGACGGCACGACACAGTATGTTCCAGTGAAACCATTGCTTGTTCTCGGATAGCGGTAACAGATTTGTCGTAGTCAAACATGGTCGACCAGAATCTCGACAACGAGCATATTTTCACTCACTTTCCCACACAATTCATCATCGGGCCACATCCAAATGCCCCACAAGTACGGGCACGATTCGAGCAGCCGGATAACTGGAGACCCACGACGAGGCCACTTTCGATCTCTGTCAGATGCTGATAACACTGCCTCATACGACGCGGAATATCAGTGTCGTTCACACTGATCAACATCTGATGCTGGTATATATGGCGTACTCGAGCTTGTAACGACAGAAAATACTAACAACACTAATGAACTCTGGTGGCCGTTCTACTTGTTACAGAGTATTGCAACTCTAATCATTCACACACCTGGTGATGGTGTGTACCTGTACCATGTTACACTGGCAACCTTACAAGTTTTCGGGTGCTTCACTTTTCTTGTCAGGCAATGTATAACAGGTAGCAACAGGAGCATTGAAAGACTGATAAATAAAAAAAGGTCAAGCTTCTGTGCGCTCGAAAGACCATACGATAAAATGAATATATCTGCAGACGCAAAGATCAGACCTATAAGGCATCGGTGAGAAATGCGGTACCATGTGCTATTGAGACGGTAACACTAGGATGAAATAGCGCAAAACAACTAGAAATATTACTACGAAAAACAGTGAGGAAAATACTGAACTTTATGAGTTGGCGTCATGAGGACGTCATTGTGAGGTTCCAAACTGAAAATGGTAAGAGATGCGGTCCATGTGACATCGATGAATATGAGCAGAATGACATAAAGAGTGTTGGAAACAACAGGGAGGGCAATTGGAAAAACAAGAATCAGGTGGGTTATTGAACTCGGGACGATTGGTCGGAATTGTGGATTATCACAGACGGAAAACTCGAGAAGCAAGCCGAAGCCGATCAATTTACCAGAGATCGGCGACAACAGAAAAGAGCACAGTAAAAAGACAAAGAGTCGCTGGTTAAACAGACTGGAGAAGAGGATACCGAAGGTCTGGGAAGAAGAACTGGAGAGAAGAAGAGAAAGGAGCTTCTGGGAGGAGCAGAAGAAAATGTAATCCTTGACGGCGCTATCCGTTTTGCTACAAAGCTCGACAGGAAGGAGAAAAAGAAGAAGCTTCTGGACTAAAAATATTTCTTGCCCTCCGCTGTAATAATCATTTATTTCCATTATTGCTCAGTTTTTGCATCTATCTCATTTTGAGGCGATAGTTAGTTACATGAATGGATAATCCACTAGATATACGTCGAAGGAACATAAAACTTACAAGTAGTAATCCGTACATTTAGTACAAGAATACTTCAAACATAGTGGCTGAAATGGGAATGTATACACTATCCGACGAGAAAGATCCAATACACATTTTATTTATAGTGTATAAGCCAAGTCGTCGCAGTAACTAAAGTGACCAGCGTGAATGAACAATTTACCTTAAACAAAAGATGTGCATTCGACCAATCAGTTATGAGCATGGAGTGTAATATAGCGGATATGCGGCGGTAGGGTGCCAACGTTGTTGCGTCACAGATTGCAGAGGAGCAACGAACTATACACACGTAAATCAGGTGTTGAAGACATTCTGCAGAATGTTCTGAAGAAGAGAACAGTGTATGCAAAGTTTGTTCCGCACATGCACACACACACACATTGATGCCTTCCGCGACTTGTTTGAACTTAAAAACGCGGACAATTCTTTTCTGGAAAAAATCACAAGCGAACGTACCGCTACGCGATAAAGTGTAAACTGGCTCTCTGATGTTTTGCCAAGATCAAACAGAGTGCAAATATGAGGTTCGAGTTGAACAACATTCCAAACATGAGCTTCTCTCACAGTTTCACTTGGTTATGTGAACGTTGTGTAGAACACGTGATCCATTAAAATCACCTTCTTAACTTCTCTGTTTTCTTTCTATTAATTAACCTCCTCTAGAAACTTTTTGGAGTACTTTGAGCAACGGCAGCACTTCCCGCCTTTGTAGCGGCAGTTTTTTGTGTTTACAAAACGCTCAGTTGCTGATGTCATTACCTGTCAGATGATTGCCGGTGCTGTGGCAGCTCACTTTATTACAGCTCACACGCGCTACCCAGTAGTAGTCTGACTGACGCTATTACTCGAAGCAAACATTTGAAAATGGTGTAGTAGCCGACATTGACCAGCAGTGGAAAGATATACTAATTGCAGGCTAAGACTGAAGATGTTATGAAGTTCAAAAGTTTTGTACTGTGGTATTTGTCCGAAGGAAAGCAGCCTTTACATAAAGTTTTGTTGCTCAGGAAGCGTTTTCCTATGGAATCGTCCGCCTTATGAGAAGTCAAGAACCAGTACTAAGTGAGGAAAAGGGCAATATACGACAAACCGCTGCATGTAGTTCCCGCAGGGAGCACGAAGACGTGATTAGGGTAACTACAGCATGCACAGAGGCAGTGAAGCAATTAAACTTCCCGCGTTCCATACGCGAATGGATCGTGAAGATATCCTAATGTCGGAAGTACCCTCTGCCACAGAAATCAAAGTGGTCTGCAGAGCTATTGCATCGGCCGTCCGCTGTGGCCTAGCGATTCTAGGCGCTTCAGTTTGGAAACGCGCGACCATCTCGGTTGCATGTTCGAATTCTGCCTCGGGCATGGATGTGTGTGATGTCCTTAGGTTGGTTAGGTTTAAGTAGTTCTAAGTCCTAGGCGACTGATGACCTCGGATTTTAAGTCCCATAGTACTCAGAGCCATTTGAACCATTTGAACATTGCATCTATTGTTATGACTCGTTTACTTTCAGCCAGGAACCGTCCCTAATAAGCTCGATGTCGACCAGTTGAAAGACCTCCTTCCTTCACCCGGGACGTCAATGTTTCGTACACAAGGGGCAGACTGGTAAAGTATAAACAAAATTTGCACCAGAATACTAAATTCCCTCGATGTAATGTGATTCCTGTTAAAATATGATTACACACAGAACAAAGCTTATAGAATACAAAGACAAATGCAGCACACGACGTCATCGTCGACAGGAAGTCATAGAAAATAAATTTGTAAAGTCTTGGGTACAGTGGACATCGTAGTAAAAGCTATTAACGATACGAATATCCTGAAGACGCGAATAACTCAAGCTCACCCATTATGTCACTCATGTCGGTGACAACACTTGATGACACTGTTGTAAGAATTGACGCTGCCATGACCCTCTGTGCCCAGTTTGAATCTGTGGCTCTACATCTGACGTACGCGCTTACGAGGGTGTCCTGACAAGTAATGCCTCCGAATTATTTATATGAAAACTATTAAAGCTTTTTAAATAAAAAAAGTCGTTGTTAACGTTCTACATCTTCATTCTCCACGTCTACATATTTGTAGCTCTGAGCCACGACATGGCTCCAAACTGTAGCGTTTACCATGGTAATATGTAACGTATGTCAATGCGTGGGAAACGGCGTGCTGTAATCGAGTTTCAAATTTGAAGAGTTCGTTCACGCATGGAACATCCTCCTCTCCTCCAGCTTGGCATTGGCGCACAACATACGAGAGCTGCGACATCTGCAACATGGCGACGTTTGGGTTCACAGTCATCAGTCATTCTCCGTACAGTCCCAAACATGGCTCCATGTGGTTTTCACCTGTTTCCAAGACACAAAGAACATCGAGTACTTCAATTTGACAGTGGTCAAGCATAGACGATGTTTTCGCTTCACCAAGAAAGTCAAACATTGCACATTGACGTTATCAACAACTGTTTCCTCGTTGGAAGAAGTGTATCCGTCGTCAGGGTGACTATCAGTGAGAAATATATATGTGCACCTGAATAAGAAAGACATGGAATGGTAATAAAGTTAGTTTTATTTAAAAATCGTCAAGAGTATCCACATAAAAAATTCGGAGTCATTACTTTTATCATGCCCTCGTATTATTTAGAGACTCTCAAGAGGGACACAGCAGTACTAAACAGGCGTTGTTGTTTCTAACCTGTAGCATGTCATCTACATTCTTAACTAAATGAATGTTGGTAAAGGGCAAATTCTGTTGTACAAATTGTTGTGTTTCTAATATATTTTCCTCCTGCACTGTATTATACAAAGTGCGCATTAGGCCTTTCCCTGATTACAAACAAGTGTTTCTAAGGAAACTCTGAAGTTTGTTGCGTAACTCAGATTTTTTAACCGAATTCCACATGCCTATGTATCTTTTGGAAATGGTAGTTCAACTCATGGAGTTTTTATGGATACACTTCTATACTTTACATTGGATCTCAGTTACAGGAGTTTTAACCAAGGACAGAGTTCCATCTTGATGGAGTACCACTTCATAGTGAGGTATTTGTTCTCCACTTTTTGGATCACACCTTTCCGTCCTGTTACTTAGGCTGAGATGGTCCAACATCATGCCACCACTTCCACTATACATTTTTTTGTAGGATTACGTTAAGGAAAAGAAGTGTTCAGTTCACCAGTTCCTGACGTATAAGCTCTTACGGCATGAATGCGAGATGCTGTAGACGCGGTGAGATGTTGTCAAAGACATGGAGAGAAATTAAGTAATACTAGATGTTCTATATGTAACAAACGGAGCAGACGTGCAGGTATATTCAAAGAAAACTGTATGAGCTGAGATACCATTTGCAATATACAGCACAGCTTCATCCAGAACAGATCCTTACCAGCGAAACTCCCCATCGCACCCCCCCCCCCCCAGATTTAATTATAAGTTAGCACAGTGGATAGGCCTTGAAAAACTGAACACAGATCAATCGAGAAAACAGGAAGAAGTTGTGTGGAACTCTGAAAAAATAAGCAAAACATACAAACTGAGTAGTCCATGCGCAAGAAATGCAACATCAAGGATAGTGTGAGCTCAGGAGCACCGCCGTCCCGTGGTTAGCGTGAGAAGCTGCGGAACGAGAGGTCCTTGGTTCAAGTCTTCCCTCGAGTGAAAAGTTTAATTTTTTATTTTCAGAGACTTATTATCTGTCCGTCCGTCCGTCCGATGCGAGGTAACTGACGGTCTACACACGGAAAACTTTGAAAACGTTAAAAACATATGTTTTGACAGAGCACAGGGAAAAGTGTGCGACTGTGAAACTGTTGCAGTCATTTGTTGCAGTTTATGTGACAAACTCTTATCTTTTCATCACTTTTTTGGGAGTGATTGTCACACCCACAAGAAAACCTAAATCGGGCAAGGTAGAAGAATCTTTTTACCCATTCGCCAAGTGTACAAGTTAGGTGGGTCGACAACATATGACCTTGCGATCAACTGTTTTTAGTTCCCATTGGAGAGGCGCATTCTTTCGTCTACTAATCGCACGGTTTTGCGGGGCGGTCGCAAATCACAAGACACTAAACTTATTACAGTGAACAGAGACGTTAATGAACGAACGGACAGATCATAACTTTGCGAAAATAAAGAAAGTAAACATTTCACTCGAGGAAAGACTTGAACCAAGAACCTCTCGTTCCGCAGCTGCTCACTCTAACCACGGGAGCACTGCGCTCCTGGGCTCACACCATCCTTGATGTTGCCTATCTTGCGCATGGATTACTCAGTTTGTGTATTTTGCTTATTTGTTTCATAGTTTACACAACTTCTTCTTGTTTTCTCCATTGATCTGTGTTCATGCAATTTTGTCATATGATGTCATGATCGAGACCGTGGCTCTTGTTCGAAGACAAATGTTGATGGTGTTAGGCTTTCGAATCGCTGTGATTCATCATCAGACGGTTTACACGCTTTCTTTATGACATTTGGTACGTTCTTATAGATTAATTGTCCTAAAATATAAATAAAACATAATTATAAACACGCCAACCACAGATGGTTGCTTTACAGATTTTCGTTGCATGTGACTTACGTGAAACATCGGTTTCGAGTGTTTATTTTCATAACACACGTCCAACCGATGTAAATGCATTCCCACTGCACCCTGGTTGTTGCACACGTAAATAGTTCTCACTGTACACTTTAGATTTGTCACTGAGATTATTTGAACCATGCACCACATGTTATGATACATACAAAGAGCTTACAAACATATGAGTATCATAGATGCTACGATATATCGTAACATTTGACGATGATGTCCTATGTTTGGAAAGGATCATATATTAATTTACAAAACTATAATGCCTTTTACATTAGTACAGAGACATTGAATTTTTGAGCTAATATTGCTAAATTAATTATAAAGTTTTTTATATATATTTAGAACTGTATAGGTAAAATAGTAAATTATTTTATTATATTCGTTATCATGAGGATTATAGTAACATATAAATTTGCTACTTGATCTGCAGATAGGTGTATTAATATTATTTGCTTTGGAGGCTGGAAAGTAATTTTGGGAAATTTTTCAGGAAAGGGGTGTTAGCTAACTCTGTTCGTTAAGGATATAGTCTGGGGTGTTGTTTTTGTGTGTGTGTATTTCTAATTCTTCTAATATATTCATAGTGGCTCCTTTTTCTGTTAGATGCAAAATTTTTAAGTTGTCCTCAATGTTTCCCACTAAATGGTTTACTTCTGCAATATGGGCTGCAAGTGCTGATTTGTTCAAGTTACCAAGTCTTAGAGCACAATATGTTCTTTGTATCTAATTTCAAAACTTCTGCCTGTCTGTCCAATGTAGAATTTTGGGCACGTATCACATTTGACCTTGTATATTCCTGATTTACAGTAGGGACTCTTGGAGGTATTTACATCATGGATTACATTTTGTTGTAATTTATTATTTGTGGAAAAGCTGACTGTGATATTTTTCTTCTTTTTAAATAAGTTTGCTATTTGGTATGAAAGTGGGCCTATGTATGGGAGAGTAGCATATCTGTGTTCAGTTTTTCAAGGGCTATCCACTGTGCCAACTTATAACAAAATCTGAGGGGGGTGCGATGGTAGGTTAGAAATGATTTTTGTATTCAGCGAAAACTTCATGCTCTCCTTGTAGGTGTGTTTGTGAATGCTTGGGACTGAACAGAGGCAAAAATTGCAATAGTACAATGAAAACAGTTAGAGTCAACAAGCGGAAGATAACGTGTTTTAAAGATCAGACGAGCTATAGTGGGCACAGAGGCAGTTTAGCAGTCATACTTCTTACGCTACACACTGGAGTAGAATGGGAAGACACCCTAGCACGTATCACAACGGGCAGCGCCCTGTGCCGTTCACTTGGCAGTAGTCCGCAGGCTATGGATGTAGATGTAGCACACAGTGGGTGAAATTGGCCAGAGACTGTGGCTGTCACTTGAGACGGATTGCAGGCCTTTGTGAGCCGGCCGCGCTCCGCTACGCTCGCCGTTGTGCCGGGCTGCCTCCAGCCGTGAGAGCCAGCCGGGCTGCCAGCCGGGGTTTCGCCCCCTGCGGAGAACCCTCGCCCAGCGCCGGGGGGTAGGAATGCGCCCGCCTGTCCCGTCCTGTCCTGTGCCGTGCCGTGCTGTCCCAGCGACACAGCCACGGCCGCTGCTATCGACCCGCCGTATCTCCTGACTCGCTCCCTCCCCCTGCCCTGCCACTCGAAAACATTCGAAGAGCAGAGGAGCGGCCCCGCGATGGATGGAGACGTCAAGGGTTGCCGCCTGCCGCTCCAAGACCACGGCAATGGTCGATGTACACGGCCGACACCCAGATAAAAAGCGAGCGTCGCCCTCCTCCTATGTAGTCCGGTCCTAGCAAGTAGACACACGGACAACCAAACCAAATAGTCTGCCCCCACTTTCCTTCCCAGTACTGTTGTAGTTGGCCCGCCACCGTTGCAGAGTTGCCAGTGCAACACTACCATGCAGGGGACCCGGGTATCATTCTCGATAATGCCAGAGATTTTTCCTTGGCGGAGGAGAGAGTTACATGACCGGGTAGTAGGGGTTCCAAGGTGAAAAAACCCGACTGTGACCGTGGGAGTGGGGGGCTGAGTAAATATCCATCCATACCGCCGTCCGTGGTCTTGCGGTAGCGTTCTCCCGCGCACGGGGTCCAGGGTTCGATTCCCGGCAGGGTCAGGGATTTTCCCTGCTTCAAGATGACCGGGTGTTGTTGTATCGATTTCATCATCATCATTCATCCCCATTACAGTCGGAGGAAGGCAATCATCATTCATACCCATTACAGTCGGAGGAAGGCAATGGCAAACCACCTCCGCTAGGACCTAGCCTAGTCGGCGGTGCGTATCTCCCGCATCGTTCCATACGCTCCTCGTAATATGGGACCTCATCATCATCATCATCATCATCACCGCCGTCCAGTGTCAGGTCGCGGATTTTTTTTTTTTTTTTTTTTTTTTTTTTTTTTTTTTTTTTTTTTTTTTTGCCTCCGGTCTACGAAACTGACCTACGGCAGCGAGAGCGATGTGCTCACCACATGACTCTCCATATCCACATCCGGTTACGCCTGTGGTCTGAGGGTGACACGGCGGCCGGTCGATGCCGGTGGGTCCACTAAGGCCTGTGGACGGAGATTACGTTTGTACTGTCATTTCTAAGTTCGCCAGACGAAAAAACTCTGTCACCATAGGAGACATCACTTCATTACGTTGTGGCACTGCTTCTAGCCTTGAAAATGGTCTCGGCTCAGCAAGGATCACAGTTTACAAATGTCTTCAAGTATTTCACATCCTGGTCCCAGCGGAGGTTCAAGTCCTCCCTCGGGCATGTGTGTGTGTGTTTGTCGTTAGGCTAATTTAGGTTAAGTAGTGTGTAAGCTTAAGGACTGATGACCTTAGCAGTTAAGTCCCATAAGATTTCACAAACATTTGAACATTTTGAACATTCCACATCCAGCTGAAGCCTCTCACTGAAGATTAGTTCCTGTAGGGCTACAAAACTGCAGTGCTGATACCTACACTTCACTGGTTATACCAAACTGTTCCAGAAATCGTTAATGGGATAAAGATGGATTAATTTACGGGCCAGTCGAGGAGCGATAGTGTACCTCAGAGTTGTAACTATCCTCGTATGTAAATCTTGTTCTCCCCTACGGTAATGATTTCAAATACACACATCAAGAAAAGTACTGTATTACTCTGGTACGTCGCACAGGTGTGTTGCTATTGTGAATGTTCTTATACAGATAGAAAATTCATCTCCGACATTATTTGTAAGCTTACACACAACTATCACGAGTGTTATCTAAGAGTATAATGCTGCACTCGAATGAATTGTAGTATTTCGGTTGAAAACAGAGCACCAATATGGACGCACTATAGATGTCTGTGGAAAGATGGAGTGAACATCCATTATGCCACGAGAGACAATCGTGACCAATGATCGGGTCTGCATCACACGTTACGTGCACATGGTTTGCCAACTAGGGAATTTGGTGAACACGTACACTGAAGCCAGTGTGAAGCGGTTCGGACAAGAAATCGATTCCAGCTGACAACCCACAAGGCTCCCACGTTCGACGGGTGCAGAGAATCTACTACTATTGAGTCAAAGGAACTGGGAGTTGAGTTCTCCAGAAATCAGTTCGGTGTTCGGAGAGGCTACAAGACATCACGCATCGCATCAGACGGTTAGGAGACGATTGGTTGTTGAAAATCTCCGTTCCCGGCGGACATGGCGAGCACCGCGTCGACACCACACCATCATGGACTCCTTTACTGATAGGCAGGAAATCATGCAGAAAGGACGCTCTAGTACTGCCGTCGGCTGTTGTTTACTGACGGAACTTAGATCCGTTCGTATCCTGATAATCGTATAAAATATGGAGACAACCTGGTAATATCCGCCGTCAACACTATGTCCCAAATGCGCAACAAGTTGATCCTGGAGTGACCTTCTGTGTTGCTATTACAGGGGGCCATCGTACACCGCTCGGGGTTGTTGAGGGTGATCGCACTGCTCTGCGACTTACGCAAAAACGACATTGGAGGGTGCGACAGTTTGTACCAAGATTGGTTCGATGATCTCATTGATGATATGCCACTAAGGATTCAAGCCTGAATCCGAGTAAGGTGATATCTGAACAAGTATTGTGCTGTGCTGTGAAGAAAATTACATTGTATTCGTTTCATTCTGTTTATTGGTGCGCCAGGCCAGGCCCCTTGCAGATATAAATATTTTTAAGGACCGTGCGGAAGTTTTGAGGCTACCTGGTGCATTGCCTGTAATACTACAAATTTTAATATGGTCACAAACTTGTAGGTCCTAAGACTACCTGTTTCGGTCAGCAATGGCCATCCTCAGATCTGTTTTATATTGCTTACCGAAACCGGTAGTTGAGAACCTACAAGTTTGTGACCAAAGATGTGAAATAAAAGAAAGTAATTCTGCATTCTCCGCTCACTCTTCCAATCGCCACTATGTCGCAGTTTGTGACACTATAACTTTTTTTGCGTGAATATGAGACTTTATCATTTGACATCCATTTCGGTGGAGAATTATTGCATGCTATCATGTGGGAATTACATGGCCGCTTTTACGAATCTTATGCTAGGAATTGAAACTTCTCAGTGCAGTTTTGTGTTAGTCCCCTTATTGTGATGGTTCACCAGAGAAAAATATTACTGAACTTTAACAACGCTTGAGATCTGAGGACAGTAGCCAACATTTAAACAGATTCAGGTGTCATTCTTAGGGTTCCGTATCTCAATCAATAAAAATGGAAGCCTGGTATGATATGCCTATCCGACTGTTAAGACCCGTTTTTCTCAGGAAAACGTAGAGATATCAAGTGGAGGTTTATGTTCAATACTAAGACCTACGATTCCTAGGCGGTGTACGTGATTTAAGCTCGAAATTCAATGAATTCAAATGATACGGCTTTATATGTCACATATTTTGACACTCGCGAACTCATTTATCAAAACTCATAGCTATAGTGTCTACATAAATGTTGGATCTGGTGGTATAGCGGTAAAGCTCGTTCGTGGACACTGAGAGTTCGCAAGATCGAATCTAGGTCGAATTACAGATGTTTTAGTCTCCTTTTTAACCTAGTCTTCACCTGTCAATGATGTGAGGAGTTGTCAGAAACAACACGTGGTTCGGATTCCGCGTTAAACAGTAGGTCCCATTCCTCGGGTTGGATAACTGGTGTATGTTAGGGATTGGCAATTCACTGAAGTGCCACCCGATAGGAAGACTTGCAGGAACTTTTTGATCATCCCTTATAGTCTGGCTGCATGAAGGACCATTAGTTTATTCTCCCTGTTCTACATTACCTACACGCCGCCAGGCACGTTACGGTGTATAGCGGAAAGCACTTCTACACTACTGTCACTTTCTTTTCGCAACCTCCTCCTGTCCCCTTCTCTGAACCAGTCACGAATTGTGGGCGGGAAGGATGAATTTTAATAAGTCTTCGTATGGGTTCGAACGTCTCTAATTGTACCTCCATGTCTCCGTAACTCAATAGATCCATTAAAATTTTGGCGTGGCGTCCGTGGAGCATGGTGTGTTAGATTGTTTCGGCTGGGCTTGAGTGGTCTCTAATCATGTAAAAGTAAACAGTTACTGAAGCAGAATATTTTACCTACGAACACTGGTGTCGCCAAACATGAAACACAGGAACATGGGTGCAAGGAACATGTGGAGCGCTAAACACTTCTTGCGGAATGGTGCATATCACATTGTGACGACTGGTTGTGCTTTAATGGTAATTTTACCGAAAAAAGTGGGTTAGTGAGAGACAACAAACTCGAATGTCAATAGTTCGAACCCCAGTCGGTGGTAGAATTCTTTTTCTACCTTTTATTGCTTGTTTCATCCCTAGCAATGATTTGTTAATGTGAAAAATATCAAAATGTGCTGCGGTTCCTCATCGACAATAAACTGTATGTTCCGCGATAACAAGCTGGCGCACCAAAAAGTGCTGCTCTTCCTTGTGTGTTATCTACTGCTTCCATTAATGTCTGATAATTAGACTGAGTAAAAACATTTACGTATCTTTTGCGTGAGGTTGGGTGGATTCTTTTCCTTAATCTTCGTCTGGCATCTCCCTTTGCTACGATTAGTTTTATATGGTCGTTCCATTTGTTCTCATATTGCGTTTCAAACTACTTCCTGTGAGCGTCTTGGATATAAACTTATGAGAGTGGATCTTCGGTCTGTATGTAGTCTGTGTAGTTGTCGGTGGGATAGTGTGCTCCCTATGAGATCATCTTTACTGTCGTTTAGCCATCGCATTTATGTATGTCGACTCCCGTTTGTGACGTGTTACTATCTTTATCTTAGTTAATTCCGATTTGTATTTTTGTTCTTTAAGTCCGTAATATATTGAGAATTATTTTCCACACAATGCAACTAAGCCGTTTTCTGAGAGTTTGGATGTCCCCGTACCCTCCTACACCTGGCGTCCGAATATCTTTCTCTACATCTACTGCTCCATTTTCTCAGTGGTATTGATGTAAATGGCTAATGACGTTTCGTCAGACACGGTTAACTTGTCAAAGTGGTAGACTTTGTCAAGGATCGCTTAAAAGTTCTGTCCCCCGCTAGGATGAGAGGTGGCAAGAAGGCCGAACGGCGTGACTCACCCAGGCGCTTCCTACGACCCCCGTGAATCAGCGGAAATCTCGAAGGCACGCCCGTGTGATGTATAATCGTCTTCTAGCGAATGGCTGGCGACTGCTCAGGTTTTTCTTCAGTCATCAGTAAGTAGAAGACAGTCCGTTCTACATGAGTCCTCCTGAGGTCGGTGTAAGGTGCATGCCAAACATTAGGTTTACTTCCCGTTACGTCCACAGATGGACAGCGGCGAGAGTCGTTTCTTCTAAGGGAAGCATCATATTTTTATTTGGGTACTATGAGTTTTAGCGTATACTTTCGCCAGTATTACTTATAAATAACTGTTCTACATTGACATAACTGAAAAGTCAAATAGAAATTTATCTCTTGGAAAATACATCACACAAATGGCTTCCATCATTGGCGATGCAGTCAATCATTTCTTAATGAATGGCTTCTATCTCTTTCTGGATTGAGGGTTTCAACTCTTCAGTATTGTGGAGTTGCCGTGAAAAAATTTTGTTCTTAACGAACCCACAGAAAAAAAATAAGAGTCTGAAACATCAGGTGACCTCGCCGAGTATATCAGCGAATCGCGACAGTAATCGATGGGAAAAGTTTCATCTCAGTGTGGTCACTGAATTAATATCCGTATAAGTCGTAGCCCCATCTTTCTGAAATCATAATGCGCTTAGACGTCATGTTCCTCTAGCTGTGGGATGAAGAATTGATAATTATGGCCGCTTACCGCTCGAAAATAACACTCACAGGCCGACCGCCATTGTCTTGAAGAAAATATGGCTCAACAGTTATACTGGACTGTCCAACAGAAAACAAGACGACGATCTTTGGGCTACACTGTACCTTTTCATGAATGATCTGCGGATTTCTGTCCGAGTAATATCGAGAGTTTTATTTATTGGCAAAGCATTTCAAATAAAAATATATCTCCCCAGGCAACTTTGTCAGAAATGCGTCGTCCGGATCAGTTGTGCAGGGAAGCTGAGACGAAACGGCTGCATAAAAGGTGTGAAGAAATCGAAAAATAAATGATTGTCGGAAGGACTCACTCAGCACATAGGAAAGTCAAAACAACCTTCGGTGAAATTAAAAGTAAGAGTGGTAATGTTAAGCGTGCAACGGGTATTCCATTTTTAGATGCAGAGGACAGACCGGATAGGTGGAAAGAGTACATTAAAGACCTCTATGATGGTAAGATTAGTCTGGTGTGATAGAAGAATAAGGAGGAATTGATTTAGAAAAGATAGGGGGTCCAGTATTAGAATCAGAATTGAAGAGAGATTTGGAGGACTTAAGATCAAATAAGGCAGAAGGGATTGATAATATTCCATCAGAATTACTAAAATCGTTGGAGGAAGTGCCAGCAAAACGACTATTTTCGTTGGTGCGTAGAATGTTTGAGTCTGGTGACATACCATCTTACTTCCGGAGAAATATCATCCGCATAATTCCGAAGACAGCAAGAGCTGACAAGTGCGAGAACTATCGCATAATCAGGTTAACAGCTCATGCATCTAAGTTGCTGACAAAAATAATATACAGAATGGAAAAGAAAATTGAGAATGTGTTAGATGACGATCAGTTTTTCTTTAGGAAAGGTAAAGGAACCAGAGAGGCAATTCTAACGTTGTGGTTGATAATAAAAATAGGACTAAAAGAAAATCAAGACACTTTCGTACGATTCGTCGAACTGGAAAAAGCTCTCGAAAATATAAAATGGTGCAAAATGTTCGAAATTCTGAGGAAAATATGGGTAATCTATAGGGGGGGACGGGTAATATTCAATATGTACAAGAGCCAAGAGGCAATAAGAATGGACGCCCAGGAACGCAGTTCTCCGATTAAAAAGAGTGTAGTCTTTCGCCCCTATTGTTCATTCTGTACATCGAAGAAGCAATGATGAAAATAAAATAAAGGTTCAGGAGTGGAATTAAAATTCAAGGTGAAAGGTTATCAATGATACGATTCGCTGATGACATTGCTATTCTGTGTGAAAGTTAGGAAGAATTACAGGGTCTGTTGGATGGAATGAACAGTCTAATGGGTACAGAATATCGACTGAGAGTAAATCTAAGAAAGACGAAAATAATGAGCTACAGTAGAGATGACAACAGCGAGAAACTTAACATCAGGGCTGATGATCACAAAGTAGATGAAGTTAAGAACTTCTACCGTTCAGGCAGCAAAATAACCAATGACGGACGGAGGAAGGACATCAAAAGCAGACTAGCACTGCCAGAAAGGGCATTCCTGGCCAAGAGAAGTCTGCTAGTATCAAACATAGTATTTAATTTGAAGAAGAAATTTCTGAGAATACATGTTTGGAGCACAGTGTTGTATGGTAGTGAAACATAGACTGTGGAAAAACCGGAACAGAAGAGAATCGAAGCACTTGAGATGTGGTGCTACAGAGGAACGTTGAAAATTATAGAGAAGGTTCTGCGCAGAATCGGAGAGGGAAGGAGTATGTGGAAAACACAGATAAGGGGGAGGAAAGGGACAGGATGACAGGACATCTCGTTAAGACATCAGGGAATGTCTTGTTGAGCCAGTGTTAACTTATTAGAACGAAACTTTAAATCCCGTTCACAGTTTTCTACAAAGACATGCGAGGGATTTGTAACATCCTGGAATGTAGACGGGCAGATCTCCATAGCCTTCGTTGCAGAGCAGCGCGTCAGATATTTTCCAGCGTTCCCACGGTCATATCAGTTCTCTAATGCGTCACTACTTTACATTAGTTACATAATGTGTCTCAGAGGTTTGTTATATGTCCATGAATATTGTCCTTCAATCCGGAAGAGGGAAATGGTGGTCTCTTCCACGGCGCATCCCGCAATGGACAAGTGCAACTCTGCACACGAGAGTCTATCATGGCCTGGCCAGCCTGCGCTGGTCACCGTTCCAGATTGAACTCAACAGTACACTAGGTGGTAACGATCAGATGAGGTCGATGGTGCGAGCACATCTACATCTTAGCAACGTGGCCAGGTAAAATGTACTATTCCCCGTGGGTCTCCCTGTAGTGTACCTCTAAGTGCCGTTGGATTTCTTGTTCACTCGCAGTCTCCATTCAACTGCGTATATATTCTTAGCAAGTCTCTCTGTGAGGTCGTCTGTTTCTAAGATTTTGACTTACAGTCTTCAGCAAAGCCACTCTGATTGCGAAAATCCGAACTACCCTCGTTCATTCATGATCCGCACCTCATGTCAGTGACACAAATCTCAAGAAATTCTGCAGTCCCCTACGATCTGCTCGTGGATATAAGAGCAGCGGAGTGTGTGTATGTTCAAATGGTTCAAATGGCTCTGAGCATTATGGGACTTAACTTCTGAGGTCATCAGTCCCCTAGAACTTAGAACTACTTAAACCTAACTAACCTAAGGACATCACACACCTCCATGCCCGAGCCCGGATTCGAACCTGCCGACCGTAGCGGTCGCGCGATTCCAGACTGTAGCGCCTAGAACCACTCGGCCACCCCGACCGGTTGTGTGTGTGTGTGTGTGTGTGTGTGTGTGTGTGTGGGAGGAGAGAAGGGGGGCGAGAGGTAGCGGGAATGGGGTAATCGGGTCAAGAACATCCATCAAACAGCAGAAGCACTTGTGTAATAACCTCTGATGTAAAGAAATTATTATGATTACATAAAACATTTTACATGTATATGAAAATGAAAGGGACTTGTCGACTTGTGGGATATTAAATGTAGATCACTTGTATCTGAGGGGTGGGGGAGTAGGAGGGGAAGCGAGAGGTAGTGAAATGCGGTGACGTTCCGCGTCCCCCCGCCCCTAAACTATCCCAGACGCTGGCCTGTGTAGCATCTGCTGTACAATTGCTTTACAAACAATGGCATTCGTAGAAAAGTGCAGTAATAGAGTAGTACTAGCTGCAAAATAGAATCTTTGTTGTACTAATAATGTAGCCTATATGATCATTCCCGTTCACATCCCAGAAAACTGTTAATCCTGGGTATTATGTGGACTGTACCACAATTAATATCGAAAACTGACACGGGAGAAAGTATGCGACAACAGAAAGAAAAACACTCCAGTAGACATTGTGTGTACGAGAACGGCCCGACCAGTAGTATGTTGATCTCCGAAATGCATATTTTTCAAGACAGCTGTCTGGAAGGGTAGAGTGGGTGAGGATCTGAATATTATTTCCGAGCTGTTTGGGTCCTGAGCGAAACGAGGAAAGAGGTGGGTGGTGGGGAGGGTCTGGGGTGCGGAAGAGAGTGCCACCTGTGAACAGAGGTGCACCGTTAGCCAGTAGCCACCTGGGGCCTTCAAACGCCGTTACACGCGAACCGTGGGATCCTGGGTGGTCACGACCTTGAGCCAGCTAAAAGCCATAGTCAGAGAGAGGCCCGCGTGGATAAGGGAAATATGATCCCCGTGCTCGCTGCGTCCACAAGACACTTATCCGCAATTATTTTATCCGGATCTACAACTATTAAAGTTTTCTAATCCTTTTTAATACCTTTGGCACGCAACAACTCCAGCGCTACGATTCTTCTGGCCAACTTTACGATTCTTCTGGCCAACTTTTCGTGTTCTGAAATTTGACATCGTAAAGAATATTCCACTGACTAAGGACTTAGGGACCGGAAATGACGACGTTTCAATACAATATGGATTGTGAAATTAAAATTACATAAAGTTAAGTTACGACTTTAGTTGTACGGTAATTATTAAAACAGCTATTGGAAAATTTTCTGCGGAATATGACCGCAACACTGGACAGTCAAATGAAGTAATGTAAGCGTCGTCACAATATAGTGAATACCGTTTAATATTAGTCAAAGAGTTCAAATACTAAATGTTCCTTGCTGAGACATTATAAGTAGATAAATCTAAAGCGCTGGTGTGTTCAAAGTATTTTCTTGGTTGGTTTAAATGGGGGAGGGCGACCAGCGGTCTCATCAGTCTCATCGGATTAGGCAAGGATGGGGAAGGAAGTCGGCCGTGCCCTTTCAAAGGAACCACCCTTGAAGCGATTTAGGGAAATAACGGGAAACCTAAAGCAACAAGGCCGGACGCGGGGTTTGAACCACCGCCCTCCAAAATGCGAGTCCAGTGTGCTAATAAAGTATTTAGTGTCTTATTGGTTCGCTATAGGCCTATTTCGGCTAGAGTGCCAATTACCAGCTACATGCATTTGATGTCGATAAAGCACTGACTGGTACAGTCACTGCTAATGATTTCATTGTTACGTCTTACTAGTGGAGCGATTATATGATTCCCGAATGAGATTTTCACTCTGCAGCGGAGTGTGCGCTGATATGAAACTTCCTGTCAGATTAAAACTGTATGCCAGATCGAGACTCGAACTTGAGACCTTTGCCTCTCGTGGGCAAGTGCTCTACCATCTGAGCTACCCAAGCACGACTCACGCCCCGTCCTCACAGGTTCACATCTGCTTTTTCGATTATTTGTAGCAGCTGTACAGCTATATCTCGATCGTCAACGTTGTTGTAGACAAGATTTTTTTGTTGGCTATGGTCTTTTTATGCTGTTTACTAATTTTTGTACCGTTGACAGTTTTATTTCAAAGAAAAAGTTGTAATCACATAACATCGCTGGTGTTCTGTTGAATAAAGCATTCAAAAGCACAAAAACGTAAACAGAAAAAAAGGCATAACCATGAAAAAAATCACATCTACAACAACATTAACGATAAAGATATGGCAGTATAGCTGCCACAGTCATATAATCCCCCGATCTGTAAGACACAACAATCACGTCATTAGTGAATGACAGCATCAGCGAATGTTTCTTGGACGTCAAAAATAGGTAGACACAGCTAGAAAATATCATTGCACACGAAATAGGCCTACCGCAAACCGGTTAAGCACTAAATACACAAGACATACCAGTGATTTGGATTCCTCTATTTATAACGTCTCTGCAAGTTGTATATCGCACTGTGGGGCTTTAAGAATGTAAAAAAAATACAACATGTGCGTTAATTCATCGAAACGGTAGTGTTGAACACGTTAAGCCACTTCATTTCTCATTGAAATTGGCGTCGCATTATGTGCTTGTAAATGTCTTGATCTACGTTCTCCTTTGTCTTCCTAAATTATATCAGACAAAAGCCGGAATAGTTCCTACTACAAAGCCACGGTCGATTGACTGTTCCGTTCTACTCAGGCTAGATATGTACCCATTCAAGTTCCTGTACCTATGGATTTTTGTTGTTGTTGTTCTTAAACTGTTACATTATGACACGTCTAATATGCTTCAAAATGATCCACAGATGAATAAAACTCCTACAATGCTACTGCCAGAAACTTCGATATGATGACTAACAAATTAATCGTACGCATCGTTTTACAGGGCATATTCTGATACACTCACCCGAAAGTACGTGGTGTACGGTCAAACAATTTTGCTGCCCCCACATTCTGCGCGGACAGGACTTCTGTACAGGGATCTCGTGAAAAAGAGTCCACTTGCAGTATCCCTATAAGAAACTCAAGCTCTGACATTCTCCAGCACATGATAACAGATCTGTAGAAGGGTATCGCGAACACACATCAGTTAAGGCCACGACATTCTGTAGCATGTGACATCAGATGACTGTATCTTGTATACACTCACTGTTGGCAGTCATCACACGAGAAAACTACGTAACACCGATATTAGGGTAGAAGTTTTAAAATGTGATTTGCTTTTCTTGTAATATGTAAACAGGCCGTTGCTGGATACACTCCCATGAGAAGAGGAATACATAGAATCGCTCGATTGTATAGAGGACGAATCTGTCGCCCCAACAAATGGAACACTTCCCTATGTCACGCGATTGAGATGCCTCTAACAACACAAGTGTAACAGTGTGCATCATATTTCAGACACGAGAAATTCGCTTTGCATAGAAGAGGAACTGTGCAAGGTAAGAAATAAAATTTTTCCAGGTAGGAGATTGAGTCTACCTTAGGAAGAACAGCCAACGACGTCGTATGCTGTTATCTTAGGCGCGATATTAAGGTTTTATGTATTGGATTCTTATTTTGGCCGTTTAATAGCACAAATACTGGATTACATATTGAGTCGAACTCACTCAAACCGTTTGCACAATAAATTACTGTCAGCTGCTACTCGTAAAAAAATGAAGTACTACACTATCGAGAAAAATCTCTTCGTCTTCAGAGTCTGAATCTCTTCTTTATAACTTAAAGCACTATGCTGAGAAGACTTCCTTCAATCTTATTAGCTGTGTAACCTACAACAAAAATTATAATGATTTTGAAAAGGTGACATTGTCCCTTACACACCTCGGGAACTTAGTTACATGCCTTGTCATAACCACATTTCTTGCAGTAATGAAACCATCTACGTCAATAGGTAATGATGTTTCCTGAGACATGTAATGCGCTGTACTTCGTTAAGAGCGGATTGTCTCAGAGCCATTCTTCAACGACCATAGGAGGCCAGTGGACAGTTATGATTTCTTGGGGAGGCTGAGAACATTATCATTGCTGTTCACATAAAAGCTATCAGTACTCTATTCCACAATAATGTGGTAAATCAAACCTTGCTTGTTGCACGTCCAGTTTAACCCAAGTCAGAATCAGATTCACTTTGTTCAGTGAAATTCGATTCTTCACCTAGAATGCTAGACCATTATAATATGTCTCAGTATCAATACCCTGTTTGCTTATGAAGCGATATCTTGTGTAATTCTAAGATATTTTCAAGGCAGGTAGGGCTATAGTCATTCTGCAACAACTATTATATTGGTTTAATTTCTATACACGGGGTAAATTACATCCACCTGAAATTCTGCTTTACCTTAAATCCTCAATTTTTCTTTCTCCTTGTAAAAATATCTTCACGTCATTTATCATACGTTCTACATCAGTAGCGACGAATGCCTTACGATCAAGGTGACACTGCTAACAGAAATATTGCTACTTGAAACTGTTCGTTCCTGGAGAAAACTTAAATAATATTTTCCACTTGCAATGAATGTCACATCTCTTTAATGCTGGATAATTACAAGATAATGTACGTAAATCGGAGAAGGTGCGTGATAATAGCAGACTATAGCATCAGAATAACATTCAGGAGACTGTGATTTATTTCATGCGCGAGCGACACTCGACAGTGATATACAATGAAACGAGCATGTTAAACTAATTGTAGGAAAGACTATTATAATATTTAAGTTTGTCAGCATATTTTGAGTAATTTCAGTACCTCTGTTCAAGAAAGTACTTACTAAACCTGATATGACTTGATTCTGGTGTACTGACACAGTATATAGGGTACTATCAAGTCAACTTAAGGAAAGTAACCTAAAAAACTTAAGAGACTAGTCAAATGTTAGATACCACGGAATGCTCTTCCTAGTCTAGTATAGTAATATTCCTCATATTTTGTAGTTTATGACTGTCTTCTAGAAGAAATTATCGACTTTTCACAATTCGTGATTAATAAGTTGTGACGATGATCGTTAAATGATCCAAAAGACACTATTTGTTACGGTTTGTAAATGAAACTGTTAGAATAAACTTTTTTTTTAAAGAAAACAACACGCATGTCAGTCAAGTACAGACCGTCCGAAAGGATCTTACAGATGATCAAGGAACTAAAACACGTATCACTGAAAGAGGGACGGCATTGTTCGCGCGAAATCCTGCTCATTGTGTCTAAAAGACTTATGTCCGACGTATAATGTGGTAGCAATTCTGCCTCGTGTGGGATGCAAACAAAGATGGAGCAGGACAGGAAGCGGCTAGTATTGGTACGATGAACACTTCATCATGTTGGCATAGGATTTCGAACAAACAGCGATGAAACATAATACACTCTGCTCCCATGAAGCTCTTGGACATCTGGATTCTCGTCCGCAACGCTTGGAGAAACTTGTCCTGCGTCTCCGCAAGAAAGTAGTCGCCGGTTTCCGTTCCTGGCGGCATTCTTTCTTCCAGTGTAAGGAAATGCAAGAGGCCGACACGTTCCACATTCCCAGGCGACAATTCTACGAATTGTACGACTGATCAATTTCAGCTGCAGCGTTAACAACCTACAGTATGCCTGAGTGGTAAAAAGGCTGACTTCCAGTGTTGTTCAGCTTTATACTGGGAAAGGTAATGAATGTTACGTTTCATAAGAATTTAGAAACGGTTGAAGCCGAAGAAATGAACACAATTCATCCGGAGTACGCATATTGTAAAGATCCAGTAACGACTACATCATGTTCGGAAGGTCCCAGTCAAGATATTTAGTGCTCTCGTGACAGAGAATATGTTATCATTATAAATAAGACAGTTGAAAAGGCCACCTTCGGTCACTTTCAATTGGAATATGACTCTACGCAAGATTCAGAGAATTTAAGTGTCTGTCTGACGTTCACAGAGGACGCATCGCGTCAGAAAGTTAATGCCACATATCTCAAACAACTGCATAAGTTACAAGCGCGAGAAAATTCAAACTCCAGATGTGCTGGATCCAACCAGTTGTAGACCACCGATGTATGTCCTGTCACAATCGGAATGGAGATTTTCATATTCCCTTACTTTTGTAGCAGAATATCTGAAACAAATTTTTCGGTTCGTTGTAAAACATGGATGGTGGATGGTGGGGAATCCAGTGGCAATCGTAAGTTGAATGAACATAACACAATCCGAACACAGCAGTCCTGCTAAGATATAAACGTCTTGTGTTGGCACTGAATGTCGGCTCAATGAACGACTGAGATATGACATTTTGCAAGTTTTGTTCGAGGTGAAGAAAGGCACTGGCACAGACCAAGAAACATTTGGAAAGTCGAAATCAAAGACTTGTAGATGGGCGCTCGGAATAATAGGTAGCAAAGAGCAAACCGCCAAATCTTGTCACTACGGGCTGTCCTCATGGAATGATAGCGACGACGATGTGATAATGATGACGTCGATTATGGTTATGAAGTCGATGATCAGGATGACGATGACTTCATGATGCCAGCGATGCAAAAATAGACATGTTCATCGTAGGCACACTACGCATTATGGTCTTTTCGTGTTTTGGTCCGTAGAGAACTAGTTCGTAAAAAATTTACCGATGCAGTTTTTTGACGAAGGTAAGGAAATGAATGGTATGCTGAGTCTTTTCACTAACACAGTAGAAGTGTTTGGTTAGAATGAATCAAAGAAGCCACTGGGACACGCAACAAGATTAGCCCGATCAGGACTATTCTCAAACATGAATACGGCGTTAACCATGGTGCCACCTCACCATGTAATATAAAAATTATTTGCTTAAAATTGCTAAAACGATTTTTCCGTGCAGTCGTGTCTGAAGACAAACGTCTCACTACTGAAAAACAGGACAGATGTCTCATAAATTGCTTTTTAGCGGCGCAAGAAAGTAAAAAGATTATAAATTGCCTCCAAGTATCTTCCTCATCGATCACTCAGACTGTCAGGGTCAGCTGTAATTTTCTTGCTCTATTTTGCATGTAACATCTCCAAATCGAAGTACGTTGCTCTCACCGAAAATGAACAGTGAAGGAACTGAATGTGTCTTTTAAAAGACGATTCCCGGCATTCATTTATAGTGCTTTAAGATTTGCTGAGAAGCTAAATATCGGTGAGTGCATGGGGATTTGAGATCCATGCTAGTCAAACAATCTTCCTGTTTGGACATTCAAAAATAAAACACCTTAAGTAAGATTTTTCTGTCTACGATAAATACTACACACGATAGAGTGTGTATTGGTAGTAGCTATTGATCAATGTTTAATGCTTTTAAGGATTCAACTAATTTTGCCACCACAATAGCTGCCAACTATTCTGGATAGAAAGCACTCATGTAGCAATTTACTATGCGTTGTTTTGATATTTTGACATCACACATTTTAATATTTGTTTCAAGTGCTCACCACATGTGTAAGCAGATGGAACAGCCTCAAACTACTTTTGTTCTCTGTCTTTATTCTCTACCAGTTTTAGAGTAATGGAACGATCCAGAAATATTAGGAGAACAAAAACAGTGTGCACACCTTTTGGTAATTCTATATTGCAATAAAGCCAACATAGAACTTTGTATCTACTCATTTATGGCCTATGTAACTAAGTAGAAATCGGATCCTCAGTGTTACAAACATGTGAGGTAACTACCAGCCTCCAGTCAACACAATCGGTGGAGGGATTTTATTAAAGTTAACTGCAGGGAAACCCAGTCTTACGCTGAAGATCAGATGAAGAACTCAAAGGAAACATAATTTATTCCCCTAGAAGGGTGCTTATAAAATATTTGGATATTTCGAGAAATATATGAGTATTGCACGTCGATCTGGAACCCTGCCCAGGCAGGATTAGTAAAGAAGACAGAGAATATTTGTACAAGAACGTTGAGGTAGAGGTTCGTTCGAAAAATGCATGAGCATTACGGACATACTCATACAACAACTGTAGCAGACGCTACAATATAACACTGTGCATCACGAAGGTATTTAATGTCACAGCTTTGAGATCTTAGGTTTCCTCTGTACGACTACTAAATCCTTGAAATTTTAGATCATTCTAAGACTTACTGACAGTCTTTCTTCTAGTGCAACAGTAGTAACTTTAAGAAGGGCGTTGGGGAAAGGGTAAGAGAAGGTGGAATAACAGTGCGCGATGGTAACCTCTGCCACGCGCTGTTAGGTGAGTGACTACCATGGTAAACATGTCTATGAAGATGTAGAAAACACTTTCTTTATCTTCAGTACTACGCTCCTTGAAAAGTTTCCATAATCAGTATCTAACAACAGAACTGCTATCTGCATCCACAAATCTTTTATCTCAATCCGCGGGCATTAAAGTAGTGTAAACAACACAGTGATACGCTACTCCCGCTAACGTAAATTCGAGCATACCGAATAGGTCCTCAGGCATATGAGCGACTAGAAGATTTTTTATGTAATAGCACTCAGTACGTTGTCCTGATCGACGAATGTTCATCGGTGGGAAAGATATCGTCAGGAGTGGCCCACGGAATTATGACAGAACAGCTCTTGTTCTTTATAGACATAAACATGACACCGGCATGGTGAGCAGCAAGTTCAGACAGTTGCTGATGGCGCTGTAGTGTATGGGGAAGTGGCATCTGTGAATGGCTATAGAACGATACACAATGACTTGGACAGAATTTCTATCTGATGCTATGAATGGTAACTTGGTGTAAAAATGGAAAAATATTAACATACTGTAGATAAGCAAGAAAAAACAATCCTGCACTGTTCGAATACAGTATAATTGGTGTGCTCCTTCACACTGCCATGTCTATTACATATGTGCCTATGAGTTGAACAGGCATAAGTTGACCGCGGCAGTTTTGCGGATCTACCTTAACCAATAGCGTAACGCGATTTTGTAAACTTCGTAATTCAACACATCAGTGTTGACACAGCTCTGTAGACAGCTACTGTTTTCGCCTATAGCCGTTAGCTCTTAAGGATGATCTTATCCTATCTCGGCTATAGCCGTTGCGTAGTAAAGCGATATGAAATGGAGCGAGCATGTAAGATCAATTGTAAGGAATGGAAATGGTCTACTTCCGTTTATTTGGAGAATCCAAGAAAATGTAGCTAATCTGTAATGAAGACCGCATACGGAGCACTTGTACGGCCCATTTTGGAACACTGCTCAACTGTTTGGGATCCCAACCAGGTCTGATTAAAGGAAGGCATTGCAGCCATGCCGAGTCTGGCTGCTAAATTTATTACTAATAATTTCGATCGGTAAACGAGTGTTACAGAAATTCTCCACGAACTAATATCAGACTTCCAGAAGGGATAGTGTTCTTTTCGTGAAACAGTATTGAAGAAGTACATCACACGTAAGGACTGCAATGACAAGATAAGAGGAACCAGAGATTGTACGGAAGCATACAGACAGTCACACTATTCTCGCTCCGTTTACGAGTGGGAAAGCAAAAAGAATGGCTGCAGTACAAGGTACCCTTCAGCATGCACCTGATGCGGGAGTGATTCGTTCTGTACGCCAGAGCTCTGACTTTAGGCGTCCGCCAGGCTTCATGACCACAGCTAAATAAGAAATAGCATGTTACATTTTTCGTATGTCCTAGAATTAAAACTTTCTGTCAAAATTGCTGACATAGATTTTATGACATATTATGCGCAATATTTCCTCAACGTACTGCATTCTTTCATACTGTTTAATGTGAGTTATATAATTCGTGTATCAAAAGTACTTTTTATTGATTTAAAAAGGTGTAAGAGCTTCCACATAAAGAATTCGGAGGCAATACTCTTCAACATGCCCTCTTATATATACAGGGTTGCCCACTGATTGTGACCGGCCCAAATATCTCACAAAATAAGCGTCAAATGAAAAAACTACAAAGAAAGAAACTTGTCTAGCTTGAAGGGGGAAACCAGATGACGCTATGGTAGGCCCGCTAGATGGTGCTGCAATAGGTCAAACGGATATCAACTACGTTTTTTTTTAATAGGAACCCCCATTTTTATTACATATTCGCGTAGTACGTAAAGAAATACGAATGTTTTAGTTTGACAACTTTTTTCTCTTTGTGGTGGATGGCGCTGTAATAGTCACAAACTAATGCTCACAATTTTAGACGACCAGTTGGTAACAGGTAGGTTTTATAAATTAAAATACAGGACGTAGGCACGTTTGAACATTTTATTTCGGGTGTTCCAGTGTGATACATGTACCTTTGTGAACGTATCACTGCTGAAAACGCATGCTGTTACAGCGTGATTACCTGTAAATACCACATTAATGCAATAAATGCCCAAAATCATGTCCATCAACCACTGTGCATTTGGCAATACGTGTAACGACATTCCTCTCAACAGCGAGTAGTTCGCCTTCTATAACGTTCGCACATGCATTGACAAAGTGCTGATGCATGTTGTCAGGCGTTGTCGGTAGATCACGATAGCAAATATCCTTCAACTTTCCCCACAGAAAGAAATGCGGGGAAGTCATATCCGGTGAACGTGAAGGCCATAGTATGGTGCTTCGACGTCCAATCCACCTGTCATGAAATATGCTATTCAGTACCGCTTCAACCGCATACGAGCTATGTGCCGGACATCCATCATGTTGGAAGTATATCGCCATTGTGTCATGCAGTGAAACATCTTGTAGTAATATCGGTAGAACATTACGTAGGAAATCGTCATACATTGCACCATTTAGATTGCCTCCCACAATCCGCACCATACATTAACCCGCCAAGGTCACTGATGTTCCACTTGTCGCAGCCATCGTGGATTTTCCGTTGCCCAATAGTGCATATTATGCCGCTTTACGTTACCGCTGTTGGTGAAAGACGCTTCGTCGCTAAATAGAACGCATGCAAAAAATTTGTCACCGTAATTTCTTTTGTGCCCAGTGGCAGAACTGTAAACGACGTTCAATGTCGTCGCCATGCAATTTCTGGTGCATAAAAATATGGTACGGGTGCATTCGATGTTTTTGAGATTCCCGATTCTCGCGCAATTTGTCTGCTACTGATGTGCGGATAAGTCGCGACAACAGCTAAAACACCTACTTTGACATAATCATTTCTTGCTGTTCGTGGTTGACGTTTCACATGTGGCTGAACACATCCTGTTTCCTTAAATAATGTAACTATCCGGCGAACGGTCCGTACGTTTGGAAGATGTCGTCCAGGATACCGAGCAGCATACATAGCACACGTCCGTTGGACATTTTCATCACAATAGCCAAACATCAATACGATATCGACCTTTTCCGCAATTGGTAAACGGTCTATTTTAACACGGGTAATGTATCACGTAGCAAATACCATCCGCACTGGCGGAATGTTACGTGATACCACGTACTTATTCGTTTGTGACTATTACAGCGCCATCTGTCATAAAGCAAAACAAGTTGTCCAACTAATTCATATTTCTTTACGTACTACGCAAATGTGTAATAAAAAATGGGGGTTCCTATTTTTAACAAACGCTGTTGATATCCGTTTGACCTATGGCAGCGCCATCTAGCGGGCCAACCATAGCGCCATCTGGTTTTCCCCTTCAAGCTAGACGAGTTTCGTTCTTTGTAGTTTTTTTGTCTGATGCTTATTTCATGAGATATTTGGTCCGGTCACAATCAATGGACCACCCTGTATATATAGGAGGGCATGCTGGAGAGTATTGCCTCCGAATTCTTTATGTGAAAACACTTACACCTTTTTAAATCAATAAAATTCGATTAACATTCTACATCTTTATTTTTCATGTTTATGTATTTGTTTCTCAACACAGTTATGCTGGCGACGAACACATTTCACTCAACGAGAGACCGTTTTGTTCATACTGTCGATGTAGAACGTTTGACTTTGTTTACGGAGTCATCATATCACCTCTGCTTGCACAGTTTCATCACTATCAAAGTGAAGCCGTTTCATCGCTATCAGAGTGAAGCCCTCTCGAAGGTGTTCTCTACGTTTTCGAAACAGGTGAAAATAAGAAGGGGACAAGCCGGGATTGTATGGGCGTCCGACGACAGTGAACTCGAAGTGTCCGACTGTGGCAGAAATCGCAGCGCTATGCTTGTGTTATGCGACGATTTCCTCTGATGAATTCATCAACGAGATTGCGTCGGTTGCCATACGCGATCTTCCACTTCGACCTCCGTTACACACGTGGAGTTTAGCTTCACTGTTTCCTTCCTTACGAGCACTAACAACCCGACGTCACACATTACTCGCGTCCACACAATCATCGCCGTACATAGCTGTTCCTTCTATGGGTTTGAACTGAAGGTATGTTTTCTGCTGCTAGAAACTCGATCGCACCACGCTCTTTCAAAATGGTTCAAGTGGTTCAAATGGCTCTAAGCACCATGGGACTTAACATCTGAGGTCATCAGTCCCCTACAACTCAGAACTACTTAAATCTCACTAACCTAAGGACACCACACACATCCACGCCCGAGGCAGGATTCGAACCTGCGACCGTAGCGGTCGCGCGGTTTCAGATTGTCACTGTGTTCCTCAGATACCGATTTGATTACGTTCCTCATCGCCATGTTACCCGCTACAATTTGGAGCCTTCCAGCAGCAGAGGGTCAGCGAAGTAGGATAATCGACCTAGTAATATGGATAACATGTAATACCTTATCAATACTGAGATGTGAATAAAAAATGCGGAGGCATCACTTTTCAGCACGTCCTCATATTGAAGAGAAACACCGTTTTCTGTTTTAAAAATATTCTTGGTGAGTGCCGAGAGGTGCCCCAGAGCACAACACCATACGAAATAAGAGAATAAAAGTAAGCAAAGTAAACAAACGAGACTTTGCGTTAATGTCACAGTGAACATTATTATTACAATGAAGATAGCATTACTGGCCGCTGCGGCCGAGCGGTTCTAGGCCCTTCAGTTCGGAACCGCACTGCTGCTACGGTCGTAGGTTCGAATCCAGCCTCGCTCATGGATGTGTGTGATACCTTTATGTTAGTTAGGTTTAAGTAGCTCTAAGTCTAGGGGACTGATGACCTCGTATGTTAGGTCCCATAGTGCCATTTGAACCATTTGAAGATACCGAGCGAGGTGGCGCAGTGGTTAGCACACTGGACTCGCATTCGGGAGGACGACGGTTCAATCCCGGCTCCGGCCGTCCTGATTTAGGTTTTACGTGATTTCCCTAAATCACTTCAGGCAAATGCCGGGATGATTCCTTTGAAAGGGCACGGCCGATTTCCTTCGCAATCCTTCCCTAACCCGAGCTTCCGCTCCGTCTCTAATGACCTCGTTGTCGACGGGACGTTAAACACTAACCACCACCACCACCACCACCATTTGAAGATAGCACTCGGTTTCGGTATAAGATCTTCAGCATGAGATTTCAAAGTAAGCTTCACACTTACATCCAGTCCTTATCTGAAAACAGAGACTTTTTAACCCATCTGGCGTGTTTACTAGCAGATTATGGACGTATGTTGAAACGTCTCTGTCAAGTCGTTTCATTAGACGCTTTACTACCTGATGTTAGCTCAATTCATGAACTCTCCCACAAAGACTGAGTACTCAAATAAAGCCTATTGAATATTATACGTGTTTTAATGTGGAGTTTCGGTTTTGTTTTGTGGGAAACGCTGAGTTGGTCATCATCTGCTCCCCACAGAATGACCAACTTAGGTTTCCAGTACCTGAACAGAGAGGTTTACCCATCTTAGTCGAAGGCTGTGTCGAAGGCTGTTTTTGTGTGTGAAGCTGGTGACGGAGGGCTACCTCTCTGGTAGCTTCCGCTGCACGGGGAGCTGGAAGAAAGGAGCACTCTTCGGTGAACGCTTGGTGAGTACGGATCGTAGCTCTTAAGGGGTGTTTCAGGTGGTAAGAATCAGGTTGAGTTAGGACTTCATTATGTTTAACTGGTGAAATACTTAAGAACTTTAGCTTATGTGAAGCGTGTGCAGCGAGTTCTTTTCTTTAATGACTTTTAATCTTATATTTCATGGAAATTGCTTTTGTCTTTCTGTGTCGATTTTGTGCCACGTGTTTGGTAGTCAATGACCCTTCTGGTTCATCATGGCACCGCAACAGGCTTTATTTTAACAGTTTTCTTGTTTAATGAGTTACAATTTCTGCAAGAATGTCTGTTCTTTCGTGTGCTTTCTACAAAGCAGCACAACAGTTTGAGTCAGAATGCTCTAGTTCTGCCGTTTGGAAGCAGCAGACGCAGTTAGTACGCTCAATAATTATCGCACAACCTCCTGCATTGGTTAAACATCTGTCCAGAATAGTGCATGAGTAGAATCGTAATGTGAATCTCACAGAGATATTTTTATGGTATGAATGCAAAGCAGATGGTAGTATAATTGTATCCCTCCCCCGTCTTCTTGCTGTGGTTAAATTGTGCTCTGTTTCATTCTCACGTCATTCTTACTTAAATATTCCGAGTCAGACACCAGTTATGTGTAGTTAGGATGTGCAAAATGGCTCTGAGCACTATGGGACTCAACTGCTGTGGTCATCAGTCCCCTAGAACTTAGAACTACTTAAACCTAACTAACCTAAGGACATCACACACATCCATGCCCGAGGCAGGATTCGAACCTGCGACCGTAGCAGTCGCACGGTTCCGGACTGCGCGCTTAGGATGTACAACCAAATATTTAGTTACAATACGTAATTTACGTGAAAGATAAATCCTTTGGTGTCGATCTTACCCCCTTACTCTTATTTCCATTCCTGAATTAATCAAGTTGCTTCATGCACGACATGGAGTGCTATTTATCTGGCTGCATAAATAAATTTACGTACTTTTAATTAAATTATTAAAGTAATTAAACTAAAAATTTTCCAGCTTCGTTTTTTCTAAATGGTTGGGAAGGGTTTGGGCTGGTAGCGACCCTGAATTTCTAAATTTGTATCATTATTTGGGTGAGAGAAGCAGCGAGATAACGTATATGGCTCAATAAGAAACGCCGTAAACATAGTTGGTGTTGTGGTCTTCAGTCCTGAGACTGGTTTGATGCAGCTCTCCATGCCCTTCTATCCTGTGCAAGCTTCTTCATCTCCCAATACCCACTGCAACCCACATCCTTCTGAATCTGTTTAGTGTATTCATCTCTTGGTCTCCCTCTACGATTTTTACCCTCCACGCTGCCCTCTAATACTAAATTGGTGATCCCTTGATGCCTCAGAACATGTCTTACCAACCGGTCTCTTCTTCTTGTCAAGTTGTGCCACAAACTCCTCTTCTCCCCAATCCTATTCAATACTTGCTCATTAGTTACGTGATCTACCCATCTAATCTTCAGCATCCTTCTGTAGCACCACATTTCAGAGGCTTCTATTCTCTTCTTGTCCAAACTATTTATCGTCCATGTTTCACTTCCATACATGGCTACACTCCATACTAACACTTTCAGAAACGACTTGCTGACATTTAAATCTATACTCGATATTAACAAATTTCTCTTCTTCAGAAGCGCTTTCCTTGCCATTGCCAGTCTACATTTTATATCCTCTCTACTTCGACCATCATCAGTTACTTTGCTCCCCAAATAGCGAAACTCATTTGCTACTTTAAGTGTCTCATTTCCTAATCCAATTCCCTCAGCATCACCCGACTTAATTCGACTACATTCCATTATTCTCGTTTTGCTTTTGTTGAAGTTCATCTTATATCCTCCCTTCAAGACACTGTCCAATGCGTTCAAGTGTTCTTCTAAGTCCTTTGCTGTCTCTGACGGAATTACAATGTTATCGGCGAACCTTAAAGTCTTTACTTCTTCTCCATTGATTTTAATACCAACTCCGAATTTTTCTTTTGTTTCCTTTACTGCTTGCTCAATATACAGATAGAATGACATCGGGGAGAGGCTACAACCCTGTCTCACTCCCTTCCCAACCACTGCTTCTATATCATGTCCATCGACTCTTATAACTGCCATCTGGTTTCTGTACAAATTGTAAATAGCATTTCGCTCCCTGTATTTTACCCCAGCCATCTTCAGAATTTGAAAGAGAGTATTCCAGCCAACATTGTCAAAAGCTTTCTCTGTCTAGAAATGCTATAAACGTAGGTTCGCGTTTTCTTAATCTAGCTTCTAAGATAAGTCGTAAGGTCAGTATTGCCTCACGTGTTCCCATATTTCTACGGAATCCAAACTGATCTTCCCCAAGGTCGGCTTCTACCAGTTTGTCCATTCGTCTGTACAGAACTCGCGTTAGTATTTTGCAGCTGTAACTTATTAATTTTCACATCTGTCAACGCCTGCTTTCATTGGGATTGGAATTATTATATTGTTCTTGAAGTGTGAGGGTATTTCGCCAGTCTCATACATTTTGCTAACCAGATGGTAGACTTCTGTCGGGACTGGCTCTCCCATGGCTGTCAGTAGTTCTAATGGAATGTTGTCTACTCCCGGGGCCTTGTTTCGACTTAGGTCTTTCAGCGCTCTATCAAATTCTTCACGCAGTATCGTATCTCCCATTTCATCTTCATCCTCTTCCATTTCCATAATATTGTCCTCAAGAACATCGCCCTTGTATAGTCCTTCTATACACTCCTTCCACCTTTCTGCTTTGCCTTCTTTGCTTAGAACTGGGTTTCCATCTGAGTCCTTGATATTCGTACAAGTGGTTCTCTTTTCTCCAAAGGTCTCATAATTTTCCTGTAGGAAGTATCTATTTTCCCTTGTGAGATAAGCCTCTACATCCTTACATTTGACCTCTAGCCATGCCTGCTTAGCCGTTTTGCACTTCCTGTCGATCGCATTTTTGAGACGTTTGTTTTCCTTTTTGCCTGCTTCATTTACTGCATTTTTATATTTTCTTCTTTCATCAATTAAATTCAGTATTTCTTCTGTCACCCAAGGATTTCTACTAGCCCTCGCCTTTTTACCTACTTGATCCTCTGCTGCCTTCACCACTTCATCCCTCAAAGCTATCCATTCTTCTTCTACTGTATTTCTTTCCCCCATTCTTGTCAATTGTTGCTTTGTGCTCTTCCTGAAACTTTCTACAACCTCTGGTTCCTTCAGTTTCTCCAGGTCCCATCTCCTCAAATTCCCACGTAGAAATACGTTACAATGTGAAGGAGAGCGGTGGACTCAGAAGGGAACTCTGTGGCACCTCTCGCCTTACACGACCTTAGTCAGACTTCCCCTGTGTCTGTAGACGCTGGTGAACATCCTGCTGCTCCCTACCTTCCATATGCGCTCGTCGACCCTTCTCGAAAGTTCCCTGACAGACAATAACGGAGCAGTTAAGCTTGGCACGATGCGGCAAAGTGGGCGCTGGCTGGCGCGGGCAGCGATGCGCAACGCCACAAAAGTTGTGTCAGTCCGGCGGCCCCTGCAGGAGGACGGGGACCGCGACCGGGGGACCGCGCAGGGCGGCGAACAAATCAGCCGGTACTTGGCCGGGCCCAGCACTACAAAGCGGCCTGCCGCCGGCCGCCAGCAGTAATTTATTTCAGATATTTATAACTGTAAGTATAACACGGCGGGCTCCCGCGCATAAATCCCGCCTGCGCCCGGCTCTTTGTGATAAGGCGCCTTTATCCCGTGCCCTCCCTCCCGGCTCCTCTCCACCGTAACTCCGAGCGCGTCCGCCGCGATGCGCAGCGGCCCGTAGGGAGGGGCTGGGGCTGCCCTCGCGACGAATCGGACACGAGGTGTATAATATCGACATATCTCCGGGACGCTATTCTTTACGCCTGCTATGCCACAACAACGCACTATATTTACCAAAAGAGGCCTTTTTCCCATTCGTAGGACGCGTCCAGTTCTTTCTTCTACTTTTTTTTTATGGGACGCCGATGCGCGCGGCAGGGCAGCGGGCATGTTTATACCCCTCCTGATGTCTCGAATAAATGCGGCAGTGAGTCGGACGTTTATCAGAAATCCGGCAGTGGACGGAAGGTGTGGGCGGTTGTTACACTCGAAGTATGCATCAGAACCTTTCCCTGCGTGAATCACTCGACGAAGCGTGCTGTACTGTATCGATTTTTTTGGAGACTGGGTAGAGTAATTTCCACGTTACAAAAATAAACCGCTGATACGAAGTTTAACACTGATCATACTCAAGAGCATGAAATATATTTACTTTAGGTATTTCAAAGTCCTTGCCGGCCGCGGTGGTCTCGCGGTTCTAGGCCTGCAGTCTGGAACCGCGTTACTGCTACGGTCGCAGGTTCGAATCCTGCCTCGGGCATGGATGTGTGTGATGTCCTTAGGTTAGTTAGGTTTAAGTAGGTCTAAGTTCTAGGCGACTGATGACCACAGATGTTAAGTCGCATAGTGCTCAGAGCCATTTTTTTTTTCAAAGTCCTTCTTTGTAACTATTAAAAATGAATTTTTATTCTATGAGATGCTTTACGTTTTATTCATTTACGCCTTTTATACTACTAAAAACTTCTTTTCAAAGTAGTCTTATACCACGCGGGATTAGCCGAGCGGTCTAGGGCGCTGCAGTCATGGACTGTGCGGCTGATCCCGGCGGAGGTTGGAGTCCTCCTTCGGGCATGGGCGTGTGTCTTCGCCCTTAGGATAATTTAGGTTGAGTAGTGTGTAAGCTTAGGGACTGATGACCTTAGCAGTTAAGTCCCATAAGATTTCAACACATTTGAACAAAGATTATTACTCTAGGGATAAAGCGAATCCCCGTCGGAGTTTCGAGTCCTCCCTCGACCATGCGTGTGTATGTTGTCCATAGCGTAAGTTAGTGTAAGTTAGATTAAGTAGGGTGTAAGCTTAGGGGCCGATGACCTAATCAGTTTGGTCCCATAAGATCTTACCGAGCTTGTCCCTAGATAATGCGAATCAAATAGGACAGTTTTCGAGACGGACTTTTTATTCGGGAGAATGGAGGCTCAAATCTTTGCCCACCCATCGTGATATAGGTTTTCCGTAATTTCTGTAAATTAATACCGATTAATGCCAGGATGCTTCATACTATAAGGCCACAACTGGCTGCCTGTCCCATTCTTGTACAAATGTAAGTGTGTAAATGCATGTATATATGAATGAATTATTTTTGTTCTTCCTAAAATGTATTACAGAAACATAACCAATAACTTTGTAAGAGATATCCACGAGTGAATAAATGAATGAATAAAACCACTACTACTATTACTACTACTACTACTACTACTACTATGTCGTGTTTTCGTCACTGGCTCTGTACGGATAGCTCACGATTTCTTCCAAATTTCCGTGAGAATTGCACTTTATTATTATTATTATTATGGCTGATGGCCAGTCCCATAACGGAACCCTCTGTCCTACCATGACAACCCAATACATCACCAGGCCCGAAAGTTTAAAACAAATTGTTACATAGACAGTTTTAAGTTATTATTAATTTGAAAATTTCTGTAGTATGTTCAAGCTCATATTTCGAGAAACGAGTGCCGAAGTCAAACTGAGTTTTTTAGATATTTTTTTAAATAAAAGATCGTTTAGTAGCGATGTAAGAGGGACAAATATAAATTTTAAAAAGGGAAGTTAATCCAAATAAGTAGGAAAAACAATCTTGTTATGTTAGAATACACTTCCAGCGGTGCGCCCCTTGAAACAGACTATGTCGGTTAAATATCTAAGCGTAACGACGCATGTCATTAAACGAAAAGAGCACGCAAGGTCGGTTGCAGGTAAGACTAATGGTCGACTTCAGTTAACAAGGAGAATTGTAGGAAATGCAGCTTATCTATGAAGGAGACTGCTTATAGAACACTAGTGCGAGCCATTTCTGAGTACCGTTCGAGTGTTTCGGTTCCCATCCAGGTTGGGTTAAAGGAAGACATCGAAGCAATTCAGAAATGGGCTGCTACATTTGCTGCCCGTGGCTTCGACCAACAAGCAAGCATTAAGGAGATGCTTCGTGATCTCAAATGAGAATCCCTGGAGAGAAGACTACGTTATTTCTGAGAAAAGCTATCATAAAATTTTAGAGAACAGACATCTGCAACTGGCTGCAGAATGACTCTACTGCCGTCATCGTACACACCTCGTAAGATAAGAGAAACTAGGGCTTGTACGGATGGATACAGACAGTCGCTTTATGTTCGCTTCATTTCCGAATAAACGGATAGGGAATGACTACTGGTTGTACAAGTTAACCTCCACTACACACCATTCTGCTTCTTCCGGAGCATCTACAGGGTGTCCGCGCTAGAAGTATACACGAATAAATGCTTGTAACGAAAGATCTGAATAGCGCTGAGTCACATGGCGCATGTGTCCTCACGTCAGCAACTGTTTTACAGTGCAGCACGTGGGCGTACCCCTGATAGGCAACATGTGGACGCCACAACGCAAGGTGCAATGTGTACTAAAGTTAAAATTTGGATCCTCCCTCACGTAAATCCATTTATCAGTGGGACAGAACTCTTAGAGGAACGGGAAGTTTGATTTCAAATGCTGGAAAACGGTACAAAATGCTCGTGAATGAAGAGATTGTGGAACATGTGCGCACAGCATTCGCTATTGGACCACGTAAATCTATTAGCCAAGCAAATAGGGAACTAGCCATAGCACATTCAACGATGCTCGGCATTGTGCCCAAACCTCGCCTTTTGCGTCCTTGCAAACTCATATTACGCCTGAGGTTCACTGCAGACGATGTTATTTTGCTGTTAATGTATTGCATCGTATAAACGGTAACGACTACCTGAATACAGTGCCGTTCAGTGACGAATCTACCTTCCACTTCTGTGGATATAACAATCGAATATGGGAAAGTGAGACTCCAGAAGAAGTGACTCGAGTACGAAAGTGACGCACCAAAAGTTAATGTGTGGTCGAGATTGCATTAAAAAAAAATGTGATTGGTCCATTTTCTTAGGGAGTTTGCAGTGACGCTACATACCTGTCTCGAAATGCTGGTGATCGGTGCAGTTCCACAGAGGCCTGTCGACGTCATTTCCAACATTCATGGCGATGTTAACAGTTTCTCTGTCATGCGTATCAGGCGTTTCCTGAGCGTTTGATCGAAAGGGGAGGGGGGAGGAGCGGGAAGAGGAGGTCGATTCCCATTGGGTGGCCGCCACGGTCTCCCGAACTGACTGTTTCTGTGAGTGGGGATTTATTAAGAACATTGTTTACAGAACAAAAGATGGAGATCTGGTAGGTTTGAGAAAACGGATCTCGGCCGCAATAGAGGCCATAGCAACTACTATGCTTATAAACAAGTGGCAGGAAGTGGAGTCCTGTTTCTGTATCAGTCGAGCTACAAAGCGTGCCCACATTGAATAGTGTACAAAGTTGAACAAATAAAGTTATGAACGTTAATAGGTGCTGAAATACTGTACAAACAAATGTTTTTGTATACGTCTGTCCAGAGCATCCTGTATGTGGATGTAAATGTACATGTCGGGTATGCGTTCCGTCTCTTGAGTTCCATTGGGAACCGTCCAGGTCGCAGGCTGGACCAGGCCGTGGTAGGCCTGCCGCGTCTCTCAGCAGAGTTCCGGCTTGTCTTCGGTAGCCGTGTACGTGCGCTGTGAACTGAAACACGTTTCAGCTTGTGTTGCCAAATGATTTCCTGTGCTCTTAGCCAAGAGGTTAATATAACGGATCTTTTCCGATAAGCTATTGCACCTGGAAGTAAACAGCTTACCCTCTGCGCTCTTGCTCTGATTTCGAGAGTCAATGATTTTTTTCGCTTATTTTACTTAGTATATCAAGTGTTCTTCTATCGTATTCGAGCGTTTTCAGAAAAATCCGTTTCATCTAATCATTATAGGCGGATTTGTATAGAGACCTGAAACTATGTGGCACCTACTGCAAACTGGAGAAAACATGATCAAATTCGAAATTTCAGACGCGTAGGCTAAGAAATTAGTATTATGGAAGATATTTCTCCAAAGTAAATATTTTACATGTAAAACAGATTTTTGCCTATTGTGTCGATCGTCTCACGAAAATATTTTCTGGCGCTGACGAACTGCTGAACAAAGGATACAGATTTTTTGGGAATAACATTTTCGTATTCTTTCTGTTGCCGGAAACGTTTTCCAGTTATAACAGTGAAACATCGGGCCTTCTACGTTTATAGCTTCCCTGGCACAAAAGTCCATGTACTAGGACACATTTGCCTAATCTAGCCTCGACGTTTCTCCTTAGTGGCCATGAGACATCCGGCATAAATTTTACTGGTCGAAACTTTGGAAGAGGGGGACCAGAGTTAAACTGCCTGTGCAACGAGAGACGAGGAGGAGGACCTAAGTCGGTGCATGCTCGGTGGCAGCTACCCAAACGGCGAGAAATCCGCAACAGTGTGTTTAGGACACGCAAGAATGCAATTGATTTTTTTTAGTAGGTAACAGATTTTTGTACTGATCTAATCAGTAGTATCAGTTTACTGCAATCGTCTCATTCGAAATTCGGAAGCTGACCTGGTTTTCTGCAGTTTCCAGACGATTCCTCGTAACGAGAAGTCTATTGTTAAAGGATTGTGCTTTGCTGACCCAAAATAAATTTTACAAATTTTCTATTAATTACAGGTCGGAGACTGACATGGGTAGACAGTAACAGGGTAACGAAATGTAATCAAAATGTATTTCCCCCCCTCTCGCCATTAATTGTGCTGTTTTCCGAAATGATAATACCGGCAGTTCCTTAAAATCTTCTCTTGACGGAGTTCTTGGATAAAAATTTCGTGTTTAGCTTTGTTTGACTCACAAGATGTCATTCAGCAGAATCGAAAGCGCGCCGTGCGCTGGTCCGTTGGATGGCTGAACAGCATTTTTCCTCGAAAGCGTTGACCTAATAACACAGACAGACTACCTGTTCCTTCCAAATAGCGTGCCCAGTTCAAAATATTTCTCATCTGAGCTGAATGATGAGAGTCAAGTCTGTTGAAGTATAGATCTGCATGTGTCTGTTTTTGATACACAGAATGGCTGAATCACCATCCGCCTTTCGCTCGATCAACACTCCAGAGAAAGGCGACTTCTCGTTTTCCTCCATCTTCGCCATAAACCTTAGGTTGTATGTCGTCCATGTAGCCGTAGAACTGCTGAAGTACCTTGCTATGAACAGCGTCAAGAAGTAATGCAATACATTCTTTTCTGTAAGCAGTTTGATTTTATTCATGATTCCAAGCCACCATAGAATTCCCACTCTTTTGGCTACCAAATCCTGTTTTTCAACACAATCACCGTAACAGGACGGGCCTTACGCCACCTTACTGGGAGGGCCTGTATACCCGCGTGGTAACAGACTTGTGCTCGCTGTTGGAGCTAACATATTGCTGCATCAATAACCTCCCCATCATACACCTACTACTTTCCGCGGAGTGCACCCTTCATTGGCTCAAACAGATGGAAGTTGGAAGGGCTGGCCGTTGTGGAGGAGAGGTTCTAGGCGCTTCAGTCAGGAACCGCGTTGCTGCTATGGTAGCAGGTTCGAATCCTGCCTGGGGCATGGATGTATGTGATGTCCTTAGGTTAGTTAGATTTAAGTAGTTCTGTCTAGGGGACTGATGACCTCAGATGTTAAGTCCCATAGTGCTCAGAGCCATTTGAACCTTTTTTTTATGTTCGACCAAAAAAATTGTCACGATCAGTCTCGTAACGTGTAAGAAATTCCACGAACTCTTTATGGTCTTCTGTTTAGGGACGAGGAACCCATCGGACACACACCTTTGTCTGTGATTCGTCTACAACTTCGAATGAGAGTGTCCGCACGTTCCAACATTGCTGGATGGCTGCTGTGTGCGGCCGGCCGTCGCGTGGGAGATCAGATACGTCAGCGCAACCTTCTTGCAATGATGACAGACGCCTCGGACAACGACTCACCATGCTATTTTTCAGTGTCAAGAATCCGTAGACATTCTGCAAACGCCTATGGATATCGGCGGTGTTCCGGTTTTCCGTCGAAATAAACTCAATGGTATATCTCTGCTTGGAACGCACCTCCGTTACGGAAGCCATTTTGAAGGCTGTGTGTAGTGCCGTAACCCATCGGACCTTCATGAAACTGTAGCGGTGAAGCGGAAATATATCACGATGTCTCAGAACGAATTCCCCATTTTTTTTCAAGGAAAATTGCCCGAGAAAAATAATATGTTACATTACCCATAGAACGCCACTCCTAAAAGTGCATCACCGTCGTACCTGAAGAAGCAGGATGGACGAAAGAGGGCGCTGTTCGGCGTTCGGTCTTTGAGGTGCTGTATCAAAAAATTGGCTCTGACTGGTGACGGTGCATGTTCCATCAGTCATTTCATAATAATTTGCACTGTACAAAAGACGTGTGGTCTTAAAGGTCCGACACGATGATTTTATAATTTCAGCGTAGAAATGAGTGGCCAATAATTTTAAAGTATTTTCTACTGATCAGTCATAAAAAGCATTTTACATAGAAAAAAACTTGAAGAACCTTTCACACACGGTATAAACAACACACCGGCGCCTTTCGACTAAACCATTTCGAAAAATCTACAATAGCTAACTGCATGTATATTAATAAACACAGACTTCACGACATCCACAACAGCCTAACTGTACTTCACACAGAACCGAACAGTAATAAACTTAATCTACTAGAACAATTAGAAATAACGCTACTCAAAGAAAAATATTCCGAAAAGTTGTTGAGTGAACACACAGAGTTTAACAGCCACAATTTTTTCTATACCTTTAAAAGTTTATTTTTTCCTGAGGAATCAATCCTATAATAGTACAAACAGCTGGCAACTTACAACATGGTGCCAAATACTTATTTTAATAATACCTGTGTACTAGTAATACTATATCATATTATCTTCTGTGAAACAAAAAAATCGATTATATTTAGAAGTAGAACATCTGAATGAAAGAGAATCTTTGGCATGTTTACGTTCTGCTACTACAATGTGCGAAAAAGTAGATGACCATGTATATATCCCAGTATGTACTGCAAAATTAAAGATGTATATTGTATATACCTACTGCACAACAAAAGCAGACATCATGAAATGTTAAACTGCAAACAACTAAAGAACCCTGATGCAAATTACTAAAAAGCACCTGAAAATGGGCCTCCAGGGCTGGAAATGCATAGTGCAGTAAATAAGCGCAACTTGTGACTGAAGGCGGTGTGCTCTTCATTTTACAAAAGTAAAACAGTCGTGGATGAAACACTGAAAAAAAAAATGGATAAAATTAGGATAAACGGAACACCATGTCGAGGTAGACCTTGACTTAACTTGGGCCTGTCCTCATCTACTTAATGATATCTGCTCACATTTGTGAGTTCCTAAGTGGCGATTCTCCAAATTTCACGTTTCCCTGTGCCACTCTGTTGGGAATAGCAGGTGTCTGCACGTTTCCTGCTATTAGTGGTGGTCGCGCTAGAAGCCTTTTAACTGTCTCATTACGGTGCGACTCATGATATGCGTGATGCGAGTAGAATGTGTGGTGATGCTGCTGCCGGAACGGTCACATCCGCCGCACTCGTTCCCCGGGTAGGAATGACTAGTTAGCATGTGCAGACACGCCTGCAGCGTACGAGCGCGCAGCTGTGGCGTCGCTGGAGAAGCGGCGGCGCGCGTCCTTGCCTGGAGGTCTGCTGCCCGCTGTCCAGGCGCGCCGGCTGTTTGGTATTGGTGTCGTGCCGGGCCGCCCCACACCCTGAATGACAATCGCAATATGGCCGACCTCGCCTGGGAACGAACGCTCTACACGCCGCACAAGTGTTTTCTCACACGCCGCTCCCGCTTCCCTGTGGTCCCACACACTACTGAGAAACTTGATTCCAGGGAGTGGAATGCCAACGCAGGAAGCAGTGACGACGGCGCGATAAACCGCAAAATGTCGGCAGGCAATTCTAGAAAAACGTAGTAAACCGACTGAAATATATATCAGGAGTATATCAGGAGAAAGACAAGGAGATAGTCTGTCACCTCTGGTTTTCAACTGCGCATTAATAAGGTACTGAGAGAGTGGAGGAAATCTTAAGGGAATGAAGGAAATGTTATGGTGTTCAACTAGGAAGAACATATAAATTCGCCATAGGTTGCGTAACGATATGGCGTTAATGACTAAAAAATTCAAATGGCTCGAAGCACTATGGGACTTAACATCTGAGGTCATCAGTCCCCTAGACTTAGAACTACTTAAACCTGACTAACCTAAGGACATCACACACATCCATTCCCGAGGAAAGATACGAACCTGCGACCGTAGCGGTCGCGCGATTCCAGACTGTAGCGCCTAGAACCGCTCGGCCACCCCGACCGGCGGTGGCATTGAGGGCACCAGACGCTATAAGGAAACGATATAAGCGGAGCAGGGGTGAATGGGGAACCATTCTAGCGATGGAACAGGACGAAAATGAGAAAACCCACTAACATAAGCAACTCGGAAGAGCGCAGAATGTTTTGTACTAGGAACACGCGTCTCGGAAGCAGCTGAGAGGGTGTCTGTTCTTGGAACAATGTGGTAAGTATCTATGGAAACTGATTGAAGGATGGTGAAATCATGAGTATGCGACAAGGTGTTGCTCGTCCACACCTCCTCGCAGAACGTGGATATCTGAGGGTTGCCCGTATCGCAAAGCAGGATAGGTGGCAATCCATGGCACATCTGACTGCAGGCACAAGCAGTTCGGAGCACGCACTTCAGTGCACATTGTTGAAAATGAGGTCAGCAGCAATGACTCCTAAGTGTTCCCATGCTGACCTAACGAAATCGTCAGTTATGTTCGCAGTGGGCACGGCATCATCGAGAATTAAGAGTGGAAAGAGGAAAACTTGTCGCTTGGCCGAATGAGTAACGTTTCTAGTAACGCCAGATCGATGGTCAGTTCCAGATACGCCGCAACCCAGACAAAGCATACTCGAAGCATGCGCTGCGCCACGGACGCAGGAGGGTGGGGGCAATATTACGCTATAGAGGAAATACATCTGGGCACCTGCATCCTTCCGTACTTGCTGTCTCCTCAGATAAGGATGGTATATTCCAGTAGCATAACTTTTTGTGTCAGAAGTCAAGAATCGTGCTACAGTGCTTTGAGGAGCACGATAGTGAACTCGCGTTCAAGTCCTGGCTATGGAATTGGCCTAATATGGTCTCGGTGGAACACATTAGGGACGCTGGGGTGCCAGCTACGATCCAATAAACTACCATATGTGATTTACGGGAACTGCGAGACCCTTGGGTATTCGTGGGATTCCATTTACCTGCAGGGACCTACCAAGGGCTTGTCGAATTAATATCACACAGCATTGCTGCTGTATTTCGTTTCCAAGATCGTCGGCAAGCTGTTAATGTTTTGAATGGTTTGGCTGATCAGTGTAGACACCGGGACATTTATGAGAGATTGGCGGGAGGTGTCGTTCGCGTAATATTCTTCTTCAGACCACATTCAAGTTCTTGTATAGTCACCTAAAACTCTACATCCACAGGCTGCGCATTTTAAATTCAGTAAATTACTCACCGCCTTAAAAATGTAGCTGCAAATTTCGTACCAGTTACACTTTTGCTTAAATTATTACTAAACTTATCATTGCTTATCCAAGAGCATGAGATATGAAAATGAGATACAGCGGCTGAATAAAAATATGAAAACACCGCGAGAATTGGACACAAATGCAGATGCACCTGTCCAATATCTCCAATACGTTGAAAGTACAGTTGTGGTTTAACCAATGATCTGTCTAGTTATGATTGCATTATGTGGGAGCTGAGTGAATTATGGCTCTGAGCACTATGGAACTTAACAGCTGTGGTCATCAGTCCCCTAGAACTTAGAACTACTTAAACCTAACTAACCTAAGGACATCACACACATCCATGCCCGAGGCAGGATTCGAACCTGCGACCGTAGCAGTCGCACGGTTCCGGACTGCGCGCCTAGAACCGCGAAACCACCATGGCCGGCCCTGAATGAATTAGAACGTGGTCAAATTGTTGGTGCTCGTACGGTGGATTCTTCCGTAGACAAGGTAGGCGAAGCGTTCGTTGTTTCAAGAGGCACCGTATCGAAGATTTATACCTCATGCAGGGAGAGCGCAAATAACATCATCCGCTAAGCCCCAAGGCATACAAAAGTGTACTTTGAGTCTTCGTGACGGATGGTTAATGAAAAGGATTGTGGCGAAAAATAAGAGGACAACAGCTCCAAAAGCCACTGCAAAATTGAATGTCGCACTCGCGAGCCATGTCAGCACCAAAACAACAGGAAGGGAGCTTCATAATCTGGGGACTGCAGCGTGAGGTGAAATATCGAAACCATTCATCAGTGATGTGAATGTCCCTAACAGGAAAACGTGGTGCCAAAGCGATAAAACCTGGACTGTGGAGCAATGGGAGAAAGTTTACATCCCAAGAGAGTAACATGGCGGTGGATCGGTCATGATTGGGGCAGCCATATCATTGTATTCCATGGGCCCCATGGTTACTCTGAAAGGTCGCATTATTGTCAAGGATTATGTGGCGATTTTGGCCGATCAGTTCTGTCCAGTGCTACAATGATTGTTCTCCAGTGGTGGTGCTATGTTCCAAGACGACAGTTCCCTTGTTCGGACAGTTCGTATACTCCACAGTTGATTTTATGAGAACGAGTATAAATTGTCGCATCTCCACTGCCCACTACTGTCACCAGCCCTCAATATTATTGAGCCTTTGGTGTCTACTTTGAAGAGAAAGATGCATGATCGCTATTCATCTCCATTACCATTACCTGAATTTGCACAACTTTGCAGGGAAGTGTGGTGTAAGATTTCCTTGAAAATCTTGCAGGATCGGTATTCATCCACTCTGGGACGTCTTTTTGAATGTCAACGGTTTTCCTACAACGTATTAGGCTTGGTAACGTGTTGCATTTTGGTTTTACCATACATTTGGCCACCCTCTGTACCTCGGGTCTGCTCGACTGTTGACCTGGCAAGCACATTTTCTAGGCCTTTTGCTCAGTGAAGGCATCTGATAATGGGTAGCCAAGGGACTAGTGCGCCATCCACTCGGCACCTACCAGTAATGGACTCTGCCACAGCCATGATGCAGCGTAAAACGAGATACCTACAGCAGTTATCGAAGCTCATTTCGACTTGATGACCAGTCGCACAGATGTTACTGCCGGTTGTTCGGTGGTTTTCCCTGATAGGGTTTTTAAAGTGCGTCTTCCAGAACAATTTACAAATTATGATGCGGAGTTATATGGCATTCTAATGGCACTGGAGAGGGTTCACAGACATCACCGTACGAGTTTTCTTGTCTGTTCCGACTCTCGTAGTGCACTGCAAGCGCTTCACCAAATGTATCCTGCAGACCCGCTGATTCAGCTCATCCATGACTGCTTACAGGGGTTCCAGCGCCGTGGCAAGGATGTGATCTTTTTTGGTGGGTACCTGGCCATGTTGGGATACAGGGTAACGACATGGCTGGTAAAGCTACCAAGGAAGCATGTTGGGATGGTGCTGTCCATCAATGTCCCTTCCCGTTGCACGCCATTATCTCATTTTCTGACAGATGCATCATGCGTCAGTGGGAGACTCAATGGTTGCGGGTGTAGGACAACAAACTGCGGTCGCTCAAACTGACCGTTAAAGCTTGGCGGACTTCTTGTCAGCCTCGCCGCTCGAAGGAGGTCTTGCATACCAGACTGCGCATCAAGCATAGCCCTATCACACATGGCTTCCTCCTTCTACCTTCCGTGAAGTTTGTGGCGTGCCGCTTTCAGTTCAGCATGTTGTGGCTACGTGTGTCCTAAATACTGATAATAGGGTAGCCCTTGGTCTCGCTGTAGATCTGCCCGCCGTCCTCGCATATACCCATACCAGTGTTAACAGAGTGGTGAAATTTTGTGAACTATCAGGCCTCATTCCTAAACTGGTGGGGAAGATTGGCAGACTTTAGTACGTTATAAACTGCTCTGCATGTGGCGAGAGCCTTCGTCTCCACTCATTGGATTTCATGTTGACTTTTCGTCAGGGCGCTGATGACCGTGATGTCGAGCGCCCCATTAACCAAACTCAGCATCATCATCATCTTCCTACCATAAGCACAATTAGAAAAATTTCACTATTTATTGTGCTTCCTCATGCTGCTTTGTTAATGACCAACAGTGCAGTAACGAAGCAGTGGGACAGATGTAGTTATTGTTTACTGTAATCGTGACCTGAAACTATGCATGCAGCTGCGATTCAGTCCAGCCCCACCCGGGAGCGACACCAGGGCAGGCATAGTGCCAAGCAGCGGAGGCCGGCGACCCGGCAGTTGCAATCCCACAGATGCCATTAGGTCTGCGTCGCGCGCGACTTTGGTCCCGCAGTGACAGACGGGCGAGGTGATTATACTGCTCGATCCCTCTCCCACCCGTTCGAGCCCGTGGCAGCCAGCCTACTGGCAATTAATTTCGAGTAATATACGAGGCAGCCGGGAAATATTCCGTGGCTGCGCTTGCCGTAAATCACAGTCACCGCAGCCGATGTTTATGGCGCTCGGACTGAAGGGTGCGATTGTCTCTCGGCCGGGCGCCCAGTGTTAGCTTTGGACGGCGGACATGTCCCACCAGCTGGGCCATCGTTTCCCCTACGAAGACCGGCGCCAATGTTCGGGACACATGCGCGCTGACGACCCAGTCTGGCTGAATGCTTCCATCTTCTTCGTTTTCTTAAGGGATTGTCCAGACGAGGCAAGACCCGCTAACAACGGGTCATCTCCCGAACACGATTTGGCACTTCTTTTTATTTTCATTTTTCTCTACAGGGTGTCCTTCCTTTAACTTATCCTGAAGGAGGATGTCGTCTGCATCGTTTTTCAGTGACTCGCATAAATTTAGTTCTTTTTGTTTACCGTTTTTCCATTTTTGTGACGGAGATGAGAAAACAACCTGGAATCTGCCTGGGGAAATGAGCAGATCCACTTAAAAACCACAGTCTGGTTGGAGCTTTACCAGAACAACTGTGAGATGATTAAAATGCGATGGAACAAACTCTGGGAAAACCAGATGGCAAGCTGAGATTCACTTGAAGACTTATAAGGAAATGTAACTCATTTGCAAGAGAAATGGGTTACAAACATTACGTCCAGCAATTTTTGGGCATATTATTTAGGACCGTCATCGCATTGCGTTAGTAGAGGAGACAGAGAGGAGGCAACGAAGAGCGTCACGGGATTGTTTAGTCGGATCGAGGTCAACGAGCTCCAGTGGTAGGCGCTACGATAGAGGCATTGTGCATCACGAACAGGTTTTCTACTGAAAATCCGGGAGGTACGTTTCAAGAAGATTCAGGCAACGTCGTACCTCTCCCCAAATACACGGCCTTTTAAAAAAAAATACGTGTCACATATTCTTGGAGAAGGTAGTATTGGTAAAAACTATAAGAAATGTTCCAGTAATTGTATATCTGGAAACCAATAACTGCTGAGGTCTGACCCAATCTGTCCTCTCATTTCCATCTCCCTGTTACGTACAGGTAGGCGTTATGGGCAGTGCTGCATGAGTGTACCACGTCTCGTGATAGACTCTTTACCCCTTCTACACAGTCAATGACGCACTCCTTCAAATACACCTGGCTCCAATATGACTGCGCCACTTCATCGCTTACATGCTCCTGTAAGTCTGCTCATTGTCTATGGATTGAAGTACACCAATACTTTTAAATGTCACCATAGCCAGAACTCCAACGTATTCAGACCTGGTAGATGAGGAGACCATGCTACCAGACCTCTTCCACCAATCCACCGATCAAGAACCATTGAGGTGAGGTAGCGTCGTACGACCCGTAGAAAATAGGGTGGTGTCTCTAACCTCAGTCGCAGATTTTCTGCAATGCTAACGTTCTCCAACATCTCGTGTAATTCATCGTGCAGAAATCGGTGACTGCTGTTAATGTGTATGGTGAAGTGTATTTCCCCGTGAGTCTGTTACAAACAATTCCTGCCCATATACTGAAACCGAAGTGATTCTGACGCCTCACCTCCCTGATTCCTCGTGGATTTGCATTTGCGCACACTTGCATTTGTGGTAATTTACTATGCCATCTCTTGAGAATACTGTCTCATCTGTAAATAAAATGCACACTGTGAACTGTGGATCTTCAACAGCTCATAACTGAACAGGCATTGGTTCCCGCACGTATCATTATAGATAATTTTCTTCTACCTCCAACAGGAATACGTGAATTTCTTTATTCGTTGTCTATGGCTTGTAAACTGGCCACTGGAGTGAATCAGAGAAATGAGAGAAATTTGCCGACTATCATTCTTCCCACGTATCATTCGCGGATGGGCCATGGAATGGAGGGACAGGGGTGGTGAGGGAAGACGATGGCACCAGAAGTACGTGTATCTATACTACGTGGGTGTGTGTTTTGATTTTATGGGCGCTGAAGGACAAGAAGTACGCCCTGGTACACAGCATAATGTGGCTTGCTAAGTAATCATGTGGAGCTAGATGCAGCTTATCTCATTGACCAAAACAAGCCATAAAATAAAGAAAAAATGCGATCAAACATCTTTTTCAATTTCAAAAACAGATTTTTATCGAATTCTGATACTACTCAGTACACATAGTTCAGTACTTCTTGCAGAAACTCACAACCCATAGAAATAGGTTCCTACAACAATAATATAGAAGAAGCAGAAAATGTAAAGTTTTCGGGACTGCAGATAGATAACGGCTTAACTGAAGACCTACTGTCTACTATTAAGAAACTATATTTGCAGCACGCTTCGTTACTGCTACAGGTGAAATAGAAATAATGAAACTAGTTCTGTCCGTATTTTTATTCAGTAATGGGTTATAGAATCATTTTTGAGGACTCTCAACCATGTAACTAATATTATATCTGGAGTCAATTCTACAATTATTTCTGAAATCGTGGCCGTGCGGTTCTAGACGCTTCAGTCTGGAACCGCGCGACCACTACGGTCGCAGGTTCGAATCCTGCCTCGGACATGGATGTGTGCGTTGTCCTTAGATTAGTCAGGTTTAAGTAGTTCTAAGTTCTAGGGGACTGATGACCTCAGATGTTAAGTCGCACAGTGCTCAGAGCCATTTCTGAAATCTGAAGTATGTAACAAAAAGAAGACTCAGTTCTATAACGCCCTAAACAAAACTCTTAAAAAAAAAACCTGGTACTCGTAGTTTGGCAACCTTTTCACAACATATGTTCCAAAATTTTTCTTTGTTAGTACCAACCTTTCTCTTTCTTAATATGAGAGAGAGAGAGAGAGAGAGAGAGAAGTATAAACACAACACTATGCACATAAACACTTCTACAAAGTTTTCCAAGGAGTTAACAATAGTACACAAAGGAATCAGAAGCCACAGAACACATTATTCAGCAAGCTACCATAGGACATTAAACAACATGTAGACAATCAGATGGTGTTTAACACTGGTAAAGAACTTCCTGTTAGGCATTGCCTTCTATCCCACTGAAGAGTATCTTGACAAAAATTCTTAAATTTAACGTTTTAGATTTTATAATTAAGTTTATCACTGTAATACGATAGTTTCTCGAGATGTTAAGTTATTTCATGATATTGCAATTAAATTCAAATGTTTAATTTCCTTGCATATTGCAGAGATCACTCTCCGTAGCATCGATGGACCCTGACATATGATTTTGACCTGAAGATGAGTTGCAGTAAGAGTGTGGTGGTAATAATGGCAAACTCGATGACAAAGAGTGCTTTTTAATCAAAAACTCGATTTATTTGCACTGTACAAGACCCAAGTACTGTTCCTTCAGAGAGTTTTCACAGAGCTACCTTGGCCATACAAATACATCAGAATCCTTTGGATGTAGGCCCAAAATTCTACTCAAACAAAGGATTTTGACAACACTGCGGTATTCACATGCATCACGGTTTCCCAATAATCGAATTCTGGGATCACTTGGCGCTGTCCCCAGCATAAAGCCCCTTTGTATCTGGAGGCGCCGTCCCGCCGGCAACTCGTCTGAAGTCACAATCGCAGCGCACGTCCTTTTCCGGCATTTCTTTTTTCCCTGAGGGTGGTGTGCGCGCTAAGAACTGTCACGCCATCGATGATCGATGCCAGCCAGACCAGCAACTGCAGTACATTTTCAGAAGGGGCGTGTGTCCGAATGGGTGTCACTATTCTCCGTTCTCCAGCAATACTGTCCCAGTTTCGTTCTTGTACAACTGCAACTATGGTGGTGGTGGTTAGTGTTTAACGTCCCGTCGACAACGAGGTCATTAGAGACGGAGCGCAAGCTCGGATTAGGGAAGGATTGGGAAGGAAATCGGCCGTGCCCTTTCAAAGAAACCATCCCGGCATTTGCCTGAAGCGATTTAGGGAAATCACGGAAAACCTAAATCAGGATGGCCGGAGACGGGATTGAACCGTCGTCCTCCCGAATGCGAGTCCAGTGTGCTAACCACTGCGCCACCTCGCTCGGTAACTGCATCTATGAGCGATGCAGATGATAGAGTTAGTGGTGTTGAGAAACAGCTAAAATTGAACAAAGCTCCAGGCCACGACGGAATTTCTATCAGATTCTGCAATGTGATTTTACACTACTGGCCATTAAAATTGCTACAGGGCGAAGATGACGTGCTACAGACGCGAAATTTAACCGATAGGAGGAAGATGCTGTGATATGTAAATGATTAGCTTTTCAGAGCATTCACACAAGGTTGGCGCCGGTGGCGACACCTACAACTTGCTGACATAAGGAAAGTTTCCAATCGATTTCTCATACACAAACAGCAGTTACCGGCGTTGCCTGGTGAAACATTGTTGTGATGCCTCGTGTAAAGAGGAGAAATGCGTACCATCACGTTTCGGACATTGATAAAGGTCGGATTGTAGCCTATGGCGATTGCGGTCTATCGTGTAGTGACATTGCTGCTCTCGTTGGTCGAGATCCAATGACTGTAAGCAGAATATGGAATCGGTGGGTTCAGGAGGGTAATACGGAACGCCGTGCTGGATCCCAACGGCCTCGTATCACTAGCAGTCGAGATGACAGGCATCTTATCCGCATGGCTCTAACGGATCGTGCAGCCACGTCTCGACCCGTGAGTCAACAGATGGGGACTCTTGCAAGACAACAATCATGTGCACGAAAAATTCGAAGAAGTTTGCAGCAGCTTGGACAATCATCTTGGAGACCATGGCTGCGGTTACCCTTGACGCTGCATCACAGACAGGGGCGCCTGCGATGGTGTACTCAACGACGAACCAGGGTGCACGATGGCAAAATGTCATGTTTTCGGATGAATCCAAGTTCTGTTTACAGAATCGTTATGGTTGCATCCGTGTTTGGCAGCATCGCGGTGAATGCACATTGGAAGCGTGTGTTCGTCATAGCCATACTGGCGTATCATCCGGCGTGATGGTATGGGGGGTGTCATTGCTTACACGTCTCGGTCACCTCTTGTTCGCATTGACGGCACTTTGAACAGTGGACGCTACGTTTCAGATGTGTTACGACCCGTGGCTCTACCCTTCATTCTATCCCTGCGAAACCCTACATTTCAGCAGGATAATGCACGACCGCATGTTGCAGGTCCTCTGAGGGCCTTTCCGGAGACAGAAAATGTTCGACTGCTGCCCTGGCCAGCACATTCTCCATATCTCTCACAAACTGAAAACGTCTGGTCAATGGTGGCCGAGCAACTGGCTCGTCACAATACGCCAGTCACTACTCTTGATGAACTATAGTATTGTGTTGAAGCTGCATGGGCAGCTGTACCTGTACACGCCATCCAACCTCTGTTTGATTCAATGCCCAGGCGTATCAAGGCCGTTATTACGGCAAGAGGTGGTTGTTCTGGGTACTGATTTCTCAGGATCTATGCACCCAAACTGCCTGAAAATGTAATCACATGTCAGTTGTAGTATAGTATATTTCTCCAATGAATACCGGTTCATCATCTGCATTTCTTCTTGGTGTAGCAATCTTAATGTCCTGTAGTGTAGTAAATGGGAGAAAACTGCAGGAAATGATTCCTACGAGGAAAAGAAGCAAAGTCGGTCATTTGGATATGCGTCCGGAAATGTGTTCCGTGGGAGGTAGGCCCACTGGAAAGGGGAGATCAGAGCTCTGACAGTATACGCTTCAGTAACTCTAAGGACATACGAGAACTCCCGTGGAAAGTGGGAACGTCCTGTCAGTACTAGTGTTTTAGGTCCACATCGAAGAGCGCAACGAACAGGAGCATCGTCTTATAGTATCCGTATTAGCCTTCGTATCACTAAAGGCACATTTTCCATCAGGGGAGGCTAGGTCACCCGGATAAAACGAAGACATGCTTCACCTGTGAGGTGTTAGGAGAGACCCACTGATTCTACGGGGCGGTCGCCAGTTATTCCCGACCACAATTTAAGGCTGAAACGGGCCTGTTGGTTCTCTGTCACTTTACCATGGGGATTCTCCGTAGCCCATAGATGGATACTATGATGGCTGACTATACCCCCAGTCGCAAACGCAGTGCCATCTTTGAATAGGGTGGATGACAGAAATTCGACAGTGGTGGGCTGTTCTTCGGACCAGCTAAAAAACTGTCCCATGGAGGCAAGTTCGTAGGTAATGAGGCCTTCTCACGTCATACGTCATGCGGATAGCAGAAGTGCTGAGGAGAATGTTCCAGACGTTCACTCCATGTTGACGGGCCACCTACCTTGTCCTGACAGCAGTGAAACTGTGAAAGTTTTTTTACCTCCACCTTCATGTGTGTGTGCCTCTCATGGAAGGCATTACCGTCCATTTGACCTGTTTTGCTCTTTTCCTCTATGGGAGCGTATCCTGCAGATTATTTCCATGACCCTGTATACCGAATTGGCGATCGAGTTAACCTGTCTTTTATACATAATATACCGCAGATCTCTCGAAAAGAAACTTCTGCCAAGGAGTTGGAAAAAAAATTATTGTAGAATCTTAAAACACAGCCTGAGCTCCAACGTAATGTAGTTTCTGGAACAGAATGACCTCTTCCATACCAACCAGAAAGGAATACGGAAATATCTATCACGTGAAACCTTACTCGGAGTTTCCTCACTTGACATTCTGAAAGCTACGGACCAAGGCGGATTTCTAAAAAGCATTTGACTCAGCAATACATCTACGCTTATTGTCGAAGTACGACGGGATGACGGGATATCAATTGAAAATTGTGACTGGATTTAGGAATTTCTTGGGAGGTAGGACGCAACATGTTATCTTGGATGGAGAGTCGTCGACGGATGTAGAAGTATGCTCAGCGTGTTGGGACCGTACCTGTACATGTTGTGTATTAATAACTTTGCAGACGATATTAGCGGCACTCTTAGGCATCAGGTTAATTACAGAGCGCACAGAGATGTTCAAGCAATTATTCTCCCTCGCTCCGTACGTGAATGGAGCTGCCGGCCTACGTGGCTGAACGGTTCTAGGCGCTTCAGTCCGGAACCACGTGACTGCTACGGTCGCAGGTTCGAGTCCTGCCTCGGGCATGGATGTATGATGTCCTTAGGTTAGTTAGGTTTAAGTAGTTCTAATTTCTAGGGGACTGATGACCTCAGATGTTAAGTCCCATAGTGCTCAGAGCCATTTGAACCATTTGATGGAACGGTAAGAAGTCCTAATAAGTGCAACAATGGTAAGTACCCGCCGCTATACGCTTCGCAGTGGATTGCAGAGTATGGATGCAGATGCAGACTTACATGGGTACAAGGGAAAGCTAAGCTTTCGTTTCATACCAAAGAGCTGTAGAGGAAACGGAGAAATCCCACCGTGCTCTCTCAATACAGATTTAGTCAGGCTGGCTTTCACTGCGTTCTTTCCAGCAGTAGATGAGGTCCCTTGTGTATGTAACCGCATCACGTGACGCATTGTGAGATTAATTTACTTTCAGTGCGCCTCATACAGATTCAAGCCTTCGACTGGATGCTGTTTCGTCGTGTCCGCTCTGTCCGATGCGTAACTTAATTTCTAAGAAGATAGATTTTTCTCCGTCCGCAGGTGGATACGGTACACAGCTGTACATACAGGAGTGCCACGCTACCAACTCAGAGATACGACTTGCTAGTGTCCAAACAGGGCACCACCAACCATGGACTATTTTATGCTTCTGCCACATGCCACTCAAATACTTCCTAAGAGAGCATCATTCCACCACATGCGGATATAGGTAGTCGCACGGTTTCTCCCGGTCAGTGCAAGGTATCATCAGGACCGTGTGTACAGCCGCTCTTGGCAGCGGCTGGGGTGGACATACTGCATGTGACCGTAGTTAGCCTTCATTGGTTTCAGTACTAGGCCAGAGTTCAATACAGATCGGTGTATGTCAGCATGAAACTACTGCCACTCACCGTCTTCATACTAAAGCGAAGTAGTGTAACATTTCTATTAATAAATGATTGTAGATTATTGCTACTCTGTGTTCCCACCATCTTGCAGTAGATGTTGCCCAACCCTATTTGCCCTTCTGACGAGTCTGTATAACTCGTTAGTGCACCTACCTCAGGACTAGGACTGTTGATATTTTTAAAAATATCGAGATTTCAAATGGTTCAAAAGGCTCTGAGAACTATGGGACTTAACTGCTGAGGTCATCAGTCCCCTAGAACTTAGAACTACTTAAACCTAGCTAACCTTAGGACATCACACACATCCATGCCCGAGGCAGGATTCGAACCTGCGACCGTAGGTCGCGCGGCTGCAGACTGTAGCGTTTAGAACCGCTCGGCCACTCCGGCCGGCCTGGTGGGAGTTCGATATATCGATATTTAAAAGCTATCATCATCGGCTCTCTATATATCGAGAAATCAATCGGTATGTCGACGGAAAAAATATCAGCTTACCGGTCTATAAAAATATCGGCCTCACATTGTAAATACACTGCTAATTTTAGAGCTATACATTTAATTATTGATATATTATTGGATATTCTGTACGTCAACAAACTGCCTGTCCCCCTTAGAGCAAGAACTGAAAGGAAAACTATGCCCGTTCACGTTTGGCCATAACCAAGTTGCTGACAATGGTAACTGCACGGAAGTGGCACAATAAAAGATGTCCGATGGGTACATTTCTCCGTTTCGTTACATATGGGATTTGCCCGATACGCCTCATGTCGACTTACCTGTTATTTTCATTTCTGCAAACGCCAGCGACCTAGCAGCTGTAGTGTCAAAATTGCGTGGTGAAGCTAAACGCAGTTTCTGTCGGTAGCGACAAGCGCAGATTATGTCAGCATTTACCCTCACACGGCTCCGCCCACCGCAAAGACCAAACTTGTCATTTAGATTTTTGTTCATCGTTTTCAGCAATTGCTTCATAAGAATGTCGATGAGAAGAAGCAGCACACAAGTCGCGTTAATATTTTTTTTTATTTTTTTTTAACGCTGCTGGTGTGCTATATCTTCACATCGGAAAACTTGTTATTCCAGTCACACCGCCACCCCATAATGCAATCGGACTTGTTCTTTTGTGAAACATACACTTGCTTCACACAGTCAAACAGAAAGACTGGATTTGATGAAAGCTGAAAATGTAGTACGACTCCAACACACAGTGAAAGTAAAATCATGTTCTACTACTATTTCAAAATAACAACTTCAAATAAGTACCGAAAATCGTGAAAAAATTTAGTATGAAATAAAAGTATCCGCACTCTATGTTGCCATTTTGATGTCGATAAATCGCCACATATGGAAGGACTCCGCCGATATATGTCGATATTTTTCGGAAAAACAGAACAGCAGCTACACAAATCAACAAAAGTGTTGCATCCCACTGATATTCCGTGCAGATTTGTTGCTATTGTGAATGTTCCTGTACCGATTGGAAACTCGTTCATGACATTGTTCATAAACATAGACAGAGTTAACGTGGGTGCTAGTTACGGCTAGAGTGCCGCAATAGAATGGTTTGTAGCATTTCAGCTGAGAGTAAAGCAGAAGCAGAGATGCATCAGAGACGTCTGTGAACAGTAGATGAACACCAATAGTGCCACGAAGGACTATGTCCATTAACGATCGCTATCGTGTCATCCTGCTACTCCAATAAAAGCTTGTTAATCACAGAAATTGTTAAACGTTTGCAATGCAGTTTAAGTGGTGTCGTGAGCACATGGAATCGGTTTCAATTGATAGGTAACACCGCGCGGTCCATCCAACAGGGGCACAGGATGACCGATATCTACGACCTTTCAGTTGTAGGTGCCGTGGTCTGAGTGATCCGAAAGTAAATCGCGTTTCGAAGAGGCTACAAGACCTCATGTTTCCCATCAAACTTATAGGAGACGATTGCATGACGCGAATCTCCATTCCCGACGATAATCAAGAGCATCACGTCTACACCCCAACACCACGGGCTCCTTGACAGACGGGCTGCCGTCGGGTGTTGCTTATGGACGAAACTGGGATGCGTTTGCCGGCCGCTGTGGCCGTGCAGTTCTAGGCGCTCCAGTCTGGAACCAAGTGACTGCTACGGTCGCAGGTTCGAATGCTGCCTCGGGCATGGATGTGTGTGATGTCCTTAGGTTAGTTGGGTTTAAGTAGTTCTAAGTTCTAGGGGACTGATGACCTCTGATGTTAAATCCCATAGTGCTCAGAGCTATTTTCTTTTTTTCGGATGCGTTTATATCTCGATTATCGCAGACAACATGTTTAGAGACAAGAAGGCAATATTTAACGCCCCCAACACTGTGTCCCACATGTGCATCAAGGTGGTCGTGGAGTGGTGTTCGGGGGTGTACCACGAGGTGCGGCCACCGTACACCTCTCAGGGATGTTGAAGGTGATGTCAGTGCTGTACTGTGCAGGGACAAGGTATTGCAGCCAATAGTGGAACCGTATCGCCAAACTTTTGCTGAGAATTTCATCTTGACGGTTGATAACTCGCGGGCTCAAATTACTGTGCTCGTCAAAACGTTTCTTCAGCATTCGAGGATCGCCAAAATGGAGCGTCCCTTATCCCCGGACTTGAAACCAATCGAGCATGGTTGGGACCGACTGAAACGAGCAGCTTTTCAACGTAGGCAATGATCAGGTACATGGTGCAATTTAAGAGTGGGACAATTTGGACCAGAGTACTGCATTGATGGTCTCATCAATGGTACGCCATGACGAATTCAAGCCCGCATCCAAGGTAAGGAACGTCAACTACGTATTAACATTGCTCAGGAACGCTGCAAAAAAGTACCTCGCCTCTTACCTTCCAAACTTCACAGAATCTGTCCTGCGAACCTTGCAGATGTAGCACTCCTGGAAGAAAGGATACAGCGGAGACATTGCTTAGCCACAATCAGGGGGATGGTTCCAGAATGAAATTTGCACTCTGCAGCGGAGTGTGCGCTGATATGAAACTAACAGATTAAAACTGTGTGCTGGACCGAGACTCGAACTCAGAACCATTGCTTCACTTTTTTTTTTTTTTTTTTTTGTCAGGCAATGTAAGATGTGTGGCTCTAAAAATAATGGGACTCCTGTTGTAACAGAGTGAGCACTCATGTGCCGAAGATGAACGACCAGTACCTGGGAAGCGTGAAACTTTCTCAGTCGAATACTGTAGCTTTAGTGTCTATAGACAAATCAGTCTGGTCATGGCCTCGTTTGTGTAAGAGATGTTATCTTCTTTTGCCGGAAAAATGATAAGAGTAATAGTAAAACAACGAATGTTCGGTGAAGTTACAAATGAAACCTGAAAACAACTGCTACTGAAACTTATATGTTGCTAAAAGAAGTATACGACGAAGACTGTTTATCACGCACTTGAGTTTTTAAATTGTCGAATCGTTTCCAAGATGGCAGAGAAGAAGTTGAGGATGACTCACGCACGCTACGGTCTTGAACATCAAAACCAGATGAAAATATCGGAAAAATAAGTAATCTCATTCGATCTGACCGTCGGTTGAGTATTCTACTGATTGCTTAAACTGTAGGAATTGACAAAGAACGCACAAGACGAATTTTACTTACCCAGGTTAAAATAAGAAAAGTGTATGTGAAACTGGTTCCGAAAATTATCACGATCAAACAAAAAGAAGCTCGTGAAAATGTTTGTACTCACGCTTTGAACACCATTGAAATTATTCTGATTTCTTCTAAAGAGTAAGAACATGTGATGTGTCTTGGTTTTTGACTTATGGTTCAGAACTAAGAACCCCTCTATGCAATGGAGGGCCCTACCTTCACCGAGAGCGAAGAAAGTTCGAATTAGCAAATCAAGATTAAAAGTGATGACTTTTTCGACATTTATGAAATTTTATATCTTTACTGGGTTCCTGAAGGTCAAACTATTAATCAGTATTACCTCCCTGACGTTCCTGCTCAACTTCGTTAAAAAATAAGAAAGAGAACAAGTCAAAGGTACTGCATCAAGTAAACACACCGTTCCATACTGCATTGTCTATTTAGAGATTTCTAGCGAAGTATCCCATTCTCTTGTTAGACAGCCCACCTTATTCGTTTGACCCGGCACCATGTTATTTTTATCTGTTATCCAAGGTTAAACACGCATTAAAAGAACAAGATTTAGGTCAGCTGAAACAGTGAAAGCGTCGTCAAGGAGCCCGCACAGGAAGATCAATGGAAAATTGGTATGGAAAGTTGTAAGGATAGAGAAAGGGAGTATATTGAGGGTGACAATAATCAAATGTATATATTTTCGAAAAAATATGTTTTACAACAATAGTCCCTCTATTTTATAGACACACCATGTACATCAAAACTTTTGGCTTCGCAAGGGACCTTCCGCGTCCGACAAGATGTAACGAATGGTTCGAACACTTCTAAGGAAAACAACATGCTTAGCACGAAATATGGCTCCAAGATACACAGAGCAAACACGAAAGTTAAGAAGAACAGTACAAAGAAGATGTGCTGTGTCTTCCTGACTTCCTCAACATCACAATGGGAACTACACAGTAGTGGTAGAAGCAAAAGAATCCTATCTTTGAAGCAATGTTACACAAAATTGCCGAAGCAACGAATATGTCAGAAGCAGATCAGCACAGGCGAAGAAAGCTTTTTTCGACAAAAGATCTCTGATGATATTATATATTGATATGGAACTGAGGAAGTAGTTGGAGAAAGTGTGCGTGTGGAGCACAGAAATGTATGGGTCTCCTGTTTTGTAAATGAAGGAGTACTAGTGCATGAACATACATCGCGAACTGGTTACACTTGTGAACGTAATTCTCATTTTATTTATGTTAACCTGCGACATACCGATATTTCTGTTACGGAATTATGTTGCTAAAAGTGATGAACTTCTTAACTTATTTAAGTGTGCACCGGAACTGTCAGTTACGCTGTGTGGTAACCAGAAACAAGGAGAGTACTTACTCTTCTTTGACTTCGGTAAACCATTGTTACAGTACCACAATTTCGTTTAGTGAATAAGATACTAGGTTTCCGAGCTTCGGACCAGATTTGCCATTGGCTTCAGGACTTCCCTGCAGATGGAACTTGACACATCGTTCTCAATGGAAAAAAAATGACAAATGTAGAAACAATTTCGGAAGTACCTGAAAGTACTGTTATATGACTGTGACTATTAATAATTTACATTAATAATGATGTGGAAAACATCAAAGCGTCCGTGAGCCGTGCCGTTGTTATAGGAAGTTGGAAACGCCAGACGGCTATGGCTACACGCAGGGAGACCTGAAGAGAACTGTAGACTGGTGCAGGACATGACAGTTCAGTCTGGTGTAAATAAATGTAACGCCTTCCACATAAAGAGGGGAAGAGATACATTGCTGTTTGATTAGACAATTGATGTCAGATCATTGAGAACAGTAACAACCGTTATTTACGTAGAAGTAATCATCATAGGCAACCAAAAGCGGTACGGATTGTAGCAAAAGCTAATGCCAGTCTGAGATATGTCGTCCCATAGGGGTGGGGACGGGGGGGGGGGGGGGGGAGGGAGGGGGTGTTGGCTTGAACGGATATACACTATGTGATCTAAAGTATCCGGACACCTGGCTGAAAATGACTTACAAGTTCGTGGCGCCCTCCATCGGTAATGCTGGACTTCAAACGGTGTTGGCACACCCTAGCCTTGATGACAGCCTCCATTCTCGTGGGCATACATTCAATCAGGTGCTGGTAGTTTTCTTGGGGAATGGCAGCCCATTCTTTACAGAGTGCTGCAGCGAGGAGAGGTATCTTTGTCGGTCGGTCAGGCCTGGCAGGAGGTCGGCGTTCCAAAACATCCCAAAGGTCTTCTATGAGTTTCAGGTCAGGACTCTTTGCAGGTCAGTCCATTACAGGGATGTTATTGTCATGTAAACACTCCGCTACAGGCCGTGCATTATGCACAGGGGCACGATCGTGTTGAAAGATGCAATCGACATCTCCGAATTTCTCCTCAACAGTGGGAAGCAAGAAGGTGCATAAGACATCAACGCAGGCCTGTGCTGTGATAGTGCCACGCAAAACAACAAGGGGTGCAAGCACCCTCCATGAGAAACACGACCACACCATAACGCCACCGCCTCCATGTTCTGCTGTTGGCACTACACACACTGGCAGATGACGTTCACTGGGCATTCGCCATACCCACACTCTGCTATCGGATCGCCACATTGTGTATCGTGGTTCGTCACTCCACGCAACGGTTTTCCTCTTTTCAATCGTTCAATGTTAACGCTTCTTACACCAAGCGAGGCGTCGATTGGCATTTACTGGTGTGATGTGTGTCCGCTCGACCATGAAATCCAAGTTTTTCACCTGCTTCGTGACTGTCATAGTACTTGCAGTGGATCCTGCTGCAGTTTGGAATTCCTGTGTGATAGTCTGGGTAGATGTCTGCCTATTACACATTACGAACCTCTTCAGTTGTTGGGGGTCTATGTCAGTCAACAGACGACTTCGGGCTGTACGCTTTTGTTCTGCATGTGTCCTTTCACGTTTCCACTTCTCTATCACATCGGAAACAGTGAACCTAGGGATGTTTAGGAGTGTGGAAATCTCGCGTACAGACGTATGACACAAATGACACCCAATCACCTGACCATGTTCGAAGTCCGTGAGTTGCGCGGAGCGCTCCATTCTGCTCTCTCACGATGTCCAGTGACTACTGAGGTCGCTCATATGGAGCACCTGGCAGTAGGTGGCAGCACTACGCACCTAATGTGAAACACATATGTTTCTGTGGGTGTCCGGATACTTTTGATCACATAGTGCAGTTTCTCGCTCTTCAGCCACACGGGAACAAAAATTTTTAAACATAGTGTAAAAATTGGAGTTGTCGGTTGACAAAAACGAATATTTTGCATAGAAAACAGACAGATCGTCAGTCACACCAGTGATTTGTTGATTAATTACAGTACATACACAGACGAAAGAAAAAGTGTGTTGCATACAAATATGCAAAAACAGGTGGACAGTTGCATAGGTAAAAAGTAAAATGCCGATGTGTAGAGCTGATTACAACAGATACATAGATGAGTGAAGTGATTAGTGGATGTAGACTGCCAGGGATAAGAGCATCATGGGAACGTGACACTCAAGGTTAGGGCGTAGGAGGGTGTTTGTGAGGGTGAATGTTTGGAGGAGGAATATTGGGAGAGTGGACAGAGGTGCGGTTTCTAAACAATAACTTAGGGAGTGTCTAGACATGAGAGGAGGAGAAGGGAAATAGGAATAGTAGAAAACCCAGAGAAGGTCGAGCGAAGTAACCCGTATTTCGTGACGGGGTCGTTTACTCGGTGCAAGAACGTTACGGAGATGATCAATAAACTCCTGTGGCACTGCTACACGAGAGACGTTGTACTCCTACATCACGAAGGGGTTTACTTTTCCAGTCAGGCAAACATATTACTTCCTTCCGCAAACTACTTGCGAAAATATCACGAAGTAAAAATCACAGCGATTCGTGCTCATACGGAGCTTTACCGACAGACATTCTTCCCTTGCGCCATTCGCGAATGGAACAGGGAAGTGGGAGAAACATGGTACTATAAATTCGCTCCACCACATAGTGTAACGTGCACTGCGGAGTACTAATACGGAAAAGGACATTCCTTGTAGAAAGTTACCTCTCTGCTTTCTTTTGTTTGGCGTTTTCCCGTAAAGCTCTTCGACCCTATGTGCCTCAGTTCCACTCACTTCTTTTGAGTATCGAACATCTGGAAACCTCTTAAATTCCAATTTCTAAATAAGCACATAAATTTTAATTTTACAATATTATTTAAAATTAATCGCCCCTCAATATAACGTGAAACTTTGTGAGTGCATACAGATGGAGTATGCTGCATCGCAATAAAAATAAAATAACGTGATATCCATTGACGTGAATAAAGTACACGACGTAAATGTTGGCCGTACTCTCGGCAGTCGCCTAAAACGTGTAAGAAAGCCGTAAAACGCCATGCGTGCTGCTTTGCATACGGCACTCGGGGGTACTCGATCCCGGGAACGCCGACCATTCCCGAGTAGATTTTATTTGCCAGTCGCTTCACTGGGCGTATACTCTTACAACAGACTGTACACGTTATTGCGGCTTTCTGACGCCCCTCTTGTTATATTGCCTTCATCACAGCATACACCACGCTACAAGTACATAAGCATACGTGCTACAACATTTGTTCCTCTCAATTGCGGCGACTCACTGCAGTATTTTTCTAGCTGCGTGTAGAAATGGAAAAAAAAAACGAAAACGCAATTCAGCAATTCCAATAACCTTATAGACTCCACAAGAATAGGTTCACATGTAGGTATTGTACATTTCTAGTGCCCTATTGTAACATTTCTATGGGCAAATTTGAATACGCTAGTAGAACCGACAGAGCCTACACACTGGTGGAATTTGTCAAGAACAACAGCTTATTTATCCTTAACACTTTTTGCACAAGAAAAATGTATAAAATGGACTTAGTAAGAATCAAATGAAACTAAAAAATATCCTCTAACAGAGAAGTAGTACGGGATTTGACGGACGTAACAGCTTCAGAATGTCAAGTTGCCGCAAACTAGTAAAAACTGAGTAAAAATAGATACAAAGCTTGAGAGGAACAAAGTCACCTGGCAACGAACTGTAATTTAAGTAATCAAAATTTGTTTAAAAGTATGGAGGTTGTAACGGGACATCCTCCTCTAGCATTACTTTTTCTCAACAGTAGTTATCGATACCAGTATTATTTTTTTGAATTTTGTACAGGTCAATAGTACCTGAGTTGCTTTTCTGAAAACTTTCATATAATTTTATACACAGTATATTGTATTTCAAGCTAAATTTATGAAGAGGAATTACTTTATTTTCGATGTTACAACCGATAAGTACTCGTTCTGAATGTACAGTTAACATTACTTTTTTTTAGAAACATTTGAAATTACGAACTACTGGCACGCTCAAAAGTTCTGTTACTAATTACGCAGTACTGTACTGGTTACTATGTTTATTTCTGGATTCATTTATGAAATAATGATGGAAAGTATAATGTAACAGAAAATAATAGAAATACATTTATCAAGAAAAATTGTAAACCCTTTGGAATACTGTTATTTCCGCTGAGTGAGACAGTAGTAAGCTTGCCTCTGATGTGATCGGACGCATTTTTGTATTTTGAGTGAACAGTGTAATTTCGGCTTTGTTAATGCGTCAAATCAAAGACTGTATAATGTACTAAAATGTGGAAAAATATTTTAACCTAACAACAAAAACCCAGCAACAGAAATGTTCAAATTTATTTAGATCAATCCAACAGTGAGGATTTAAAATGTGACATTTTGAACCTCAAGAGTCAGACACCTAGATTGGGAGAACTGGAGCCAACTCAACACGAAAAGCTAAGAAAACAAGAAAGTTTATTGTACTCTGCGCTCCTCTTAAATTTTTCATAAAGGACTTTGCTTATTGCGGACAATAACTGCAAGTACGAAGGAAGGGAAGATTACAAGCTCTACCCGAGATTAAATTAAGAAACAAGTTCAGGATTTAGGAACACGTAGACTAAACAGACACAGGAAACGAGAACTAAACATACATAGACGAAAGGGGCAGTTACATTAGAGACACACTTACCAACAGTAAATAAGTTACACGTTCGAAGAAATAAAAATTGTAGGAAATATGGAAATTAACAAGAAAGCTATTGAAAAATTCTGTAGTTTCTAGCAAACAATAACTGAAACACCATTGAATATGTTGAATTACGTAAAAATATTCAAAAACTACTCCCCGATGGTGTGAGAAGATAAAAGCAAATTTGATGAGAGAAACAATTAGAACAGCAAGAGGATGAAAGGAAGAAAACTAAGCATGCGTTGGCTAGACATTACATCTCATCTGTTACTGTCGCAGATGACACAGGTACAACAACATGCTACAGGCCGGGTTGTGCTCTCAGTATCCATTAAACAATCTGTCACCCTTCCTGGATAGACTTCCGGTTGTGCGCTCCTTCACTCTGCGATGGATGATGCTGGTTTAGCCGATAAAAGCAGCGTTGACGAAAATTCGAATAAAGACCACATGACTCCAGCGCATGAGTGAAGAAAGTTAGTTAAACTATTGAGCTTTCGGGTACTTGCACGAGTCGTTCGAACAAATGTCAGATATTTCCCTTTAGTTGGCTTATTATCTTTAAAACAGGGCAAATGGCTATCAATTCCGTATTTAATATCCCGAGATAAGTTATGCAATGTTGCTGACTGTCTCTGTAAAAAGTTCACACCCAAAAGCAGTCAGAAGATATTTAGTCACACACGATATTTTAAACGTTGTAAAACAGTCACTGTCCTACGACTGCTTGAGAGTCAACTTAGTCAGTCCTTCAGCAGACTTCTTGTAACGAAGTGCTCGCCATAACGTCTCTGCACGAAACACGCCACGCGGAGTTTATACTGAATACGACATGAACAGTTCATACGAGAATATCTCATAAAATGAATGACTCACAACACTCAAACTTTCACAAGATACTCAATACTGACTTTTCGTCGATGACATGACAACCGATCAAACGCGCAAATTGTTCCATTTTGATAAAAATTAGATCAGCCCCGTTTAACATAGGTGTTCACCACAAGACGTTTCCCGAACTACTCTCTCGACCCATAGATCTGAGGCTCAATACCTGAATTCCTATTGGCTAGTATGTTACAAGCAGCCAATCACACCATCTGTAGCACTTCTATACTCGCGATATTTCTAATGTCAGCCAAACAAATACCCACAAGGAATTTGAACTAGAAATCTCGTAATTCCAAAACTAAATAATAAAAGCGAAATACAGTTCTTTTCCATAAATAGATTACTATTAAATTTAATACTCAACGCCCCTTCTGGCTCTCTCTTACAAAATCAAGCTCGCTCGGACATACGTCACCAATTCCGCTATTGCACAACAGTTATCTCGCGCATACATTTACATAGGTTTTTTTTTTTTTTTTAAGAATCACATTCTCATTTCTCGTATGTCTTCCATTCAGTCTCTCCAAAACATTCACACAATCAAAACATGATGAAATAATAATTTTTCAAAGTATTTTTAATTACGTCAGAAATCTGTGGCAATGAAAATAAAGAAAATTCCCAAAAAAATAGTTTCACATGATACTACAGGTGAACACATTACAGTCGCTAACTTAAATTTCACAATGCCAGCACGGTTATTAGATGTTTTAGGTAAAAATTTATATCTCCAAAAGTGATGAAGTTTTTGATTAGAAATTTTAACAGTACGGTTGTGTTTTCCATAGAATTTGGTGCACTAAGTACGAAAATGATCGATTGATATTTAACTGTAGTTCTTCAGAATCAGAGAGAATGTGAGTAACGTGTTTCATGCAGCGTTAGACAAGTAGATGTCTCGCTCGGCCCTATACCAGCGTCAGCTGTGCCAGCGAGAACCAAAATCTGCTCTCCCCCCGGCTCCACAGCAATCTATGCTTTCAATGCAAGATGACAACTCGTGATAATTTGCTACGTTAAAAACAGAGAGAATATTACATTTTCAAATTTGTTAAAATATCTGTGCAATACCGGAGACAAACAAAACCACAAATAACTAATAATTAAAAAACTAATTTAAGACCTGGCCAAGTGGCCGAGCGGTTCTAAGCGCTACAGTCTGTAACCGCACGACCGCTACGGTCGCAAGTTCGAATCCTGCCTCGGGCGTGGATGTGTGTGATGTCCTTAGGTTAGTTAGATTTAAGTAGTTCTCCGTTCTAGGGGACTAATGACCTCAGCAGTTGAGTCCCATAGTTCTCAGAGCCATTTGAACCATTTTTTCTAGGGGACTGATGACCTCAGAAGTTAAGTCCCATAGTGCTCAGAGCCATTTCAATCAACTAATTTAAGAGAAGTATGTTATGGAATAATAGAGGTTACGTATACTTAAGAGCTATCTCCGTTCAGGAGCTAGTTTTCCCGGTTTTGTGAAACTATCAGGCAACACGGTCGAGTGGATTCTAAGATGACTTTCTAAGTCATTTGGAGACTCCCTCATTATCCAGTACAGAGTATACTACAGCCGCAACAACATGGCCAACGAATTGTACAAGGCAGCAAATGTACATTTTAAGGGGCACAGTGAAAGAGGTTTGTATCATGTTAAAAGTAAGTTAGCATAATAAACGTTGCTGAGCCAAGGCACTTCCTCGCATATTTGCAAAAGTGAAAAAGACCTAGAATGATATTTATGACTGCCAAGCAATGCCGCAGCAAATTATTAAATGTGTTTACGTAGTCATTTAATATGTGTCAACTTTGGTAAACGAAATGTGTGGCTTGACCTCCAGATATACTCGACAACTGCCGATACATCCGCATAACAACTTGAACACCAGGTTCACGTCGAGAAACACGTCTCGTGTGAGGACGGCTATAGGCAACGCCAGTCGGTTACCGCACCCGACGCCTCGAGTCCCCGGCGGCCACAGAAGATGCAGGTCGCTGACTCCGACAAGGATTCCGCAGGTACAAAGCATCCCTTTGTGCGAGTGCCATTACCAACCTGGCGCGAAGCAGTTATTGCCTGCTTAGGCCCTGTCAGCTGGGCAGCAGCCCTTTCCATACAGTGGCGCTCATAAAACCGATGGGCAGCCTGTCTACACTCTCTCGTGTATGCCCGAGTGGTACCGACAGTTCTTAAGCAGCTTACACGGCGAATGGCCGCTTCGCATTGAATCGCTAGCAGGCTGGTACTTTTATACGCCCTAAAACAAAACAAAATAATGTCATACAAAGAAATAATTATCCGAACGTGACGGAAATCAGCAGATATTATGTACATGCACTGACAAACAAACAATTGCAATTTCTGAAAAATTGGATAATTTATTCAAGAGAAAGGGCTTCACAAATTGAGAAAGTCAACAAAGCGTTGGTCTATCTCTGGTCGTTATGCAATCAGTTATTCGGCTTGCCATTGATAGAGTTGTTGAATGGTCTCCTCAGGTGAATTGTGCAAAGTCTGTCCAATAGGCGCGTTAGATCGTCAAAATTTTGAGCTGGTTGGATCGCCCTGCCTCTAATGCTCCAACGATCAGAATTGGAAAGAGATCTGGTGACCTTGCTAGCAAAGGAAGCGTTTGAAAGCAGGAAGACAAGGAGCAGAAACTCTCGTCAGTTGCGGGTGGACATTACCTTGCTGTAATATAAGCCCAGAATGGCTTTCTGTGAAGGATAACAAAATGGGGCGTAGAATACCGGCGAGGTATCGCTGTGCCGTAAGCTGCTGTCAAAAACATCCAAAAGGATCCTGCTGTAAAATGGAATGTCATCCTGACCACCACTCATGGCTGGACGACAGACATGTTAATATTCCACCGCTGTCAGGGGTGTCTCCAGACACAACTTCGGCGTGGATTCTCATTGACTGGAGTAGAAATGACTTCAGTGATGAGTCCCGCTTCGAGCTGAACCTCGATGACCAGCAAGGACGTGATTGGAAATGCCCTAGACAGTGGGCCTGGCTGTCGGCTGCCCTAAGACCTGACAAGCAGGAGTTACGGTCTGGTGCCATTTCATATCATAGCAGGAGCCTGTTAGTTGTCATTCGCGGCATCCATATGGCAAAACGGTGCATCGACGATATTGTACGCCCCGTTTCGTTGTCCTTCATGGCAAGCCATTCTGGGTTGACATTTCAACAAGGCAATTTCCGAACGGGCACGGAGCGAGTTTCTACCGCTTGTCTTGGTGCTTCCCAAACCCCATGTTGGCCAGGAAGATCGCCGGATCTCTTCCTTGTTGAGAAGGGTTTGAGCTTTATGAGCAAGGCCAATGAGCTCGGAATTTTGACCACCTAACGTGCCATTTGGACAGAATATGACACGATATACCTCACGAGAACATCCAACAACTCTGTTAGTCAGTGCCAAGGCGAATAAATGCCTGCATAAGGACCACATGTGGACCAACGCGTTATTGGCTTGCTCAAATTGTGAAGTTCTTTCATTGAATAAATCATCCAATTTTTATGGAACTGTAATCATTTATTTGTCTGTACGTGATCGTCCCATCTATCGATTTCCGTGCCATTTGGATACTTCCATCGCGGTATGTCTGTTTTTATATCTCTCTCAGGGTGTATTTCATTACTATTATTCTCACTACCAACACGCATTCCCGGCGTCGGCAAGTTCCAAGTTGCTCTGAATCATGGAGGCTTCAGCAGCGTCGTGGATCTTGTTCGTACAATTATTTTTGGACGCCGACTCGTTTGTTGATTGGTTTATTTACTTCGGAATTTCGTGTGTTGGACACACAGATGCTAAAGATTTCTTAAGACATATAAAGCGTGAAGAGCCACAACATGATAACCATCCACTTGAGAGCGTAGTTTCTCCTTCTATAGAACGCAATACAGCTGCGATTCTGCGTGATGTGAATTCACTAAGTCCTTGGTAGGTTCCTAGACGTATGTGGCACCACATGCCTGCTCACGGGTCACACAATTACTGCAAATTTCGGGTCATTAGCTTGTGGGTGCGTAGTTGTCACCCAATACCGTCACAACCGATGAGTACAAGCGGGCACACATCAGGTGAATTTAATGGGTACAACATCAACATGACTTCACTATCAAGCTCCTGAAGCCATTATATTACGGTTCTGGTCCTGTGACACGGACAGTTATCATGCCGGAAAATACCAATGACGTCGAGAGATACATCGTGCATAAAGGGATGTAGATGAACCGCTGCTATGTTCAGGTAGTTCACACCTGTCCAGTGCCTTCGATTACTACCACAGGTCTCACGGAAGCACTGGTGAATGTCACCCATAGCATAATACCACACAACGGTGTGAGTCTGTGGTGTGGTGCATGTTCACCTGGATGACAGCGTATCCTGACATGACCGTCGAACTGGTGTAAAAAGAAACGTGTATTATCTGCACAGACGATACCCCATTGATCCACGTTCCAATCTCCGTGATCCCGTGTCCACTGTAAGCATAATTGACGTCGTAGTTGGGCAACATGGAGCTCCATTTCAACACAGAACAGTGTGCTCCTAAACACTTATTCCTGCACCAGCATTGTACAGTGTCGTCAGATCTCCAACGGATCGTCACCTCTTCTATCTTACTGAGCGGGAAAGCGTCCTATACCTTTGCTCTGTGATGAAGCGTGGACGCAAATAACTTGTAGTTTACTCACGGTATCACTGTCGTTGAACCTTTTTCCATAGATGCTGGTGAAAACTGCATGCAAACAGCCGGACAGCGCCACAGTATCTGATATGCTCGTTCCCAGGCGCATAGCCATAGTAATCGGATCTTTTTCAAGGTGGGATATGTGAGTGAATTTTTCCGTTTGTGGCACGTTTCATCACTAGAATGGTTGGTCATTCGACTCTGTTCCACTCACACTGCTAAACCAAAACATTATGACCTCTGCCCACCGTTGGATGCCTCCTGGTGGCCTTGCGGGCACATGAGGCGGTAACAAAAGCATGTAAGCGGAGTGGACACGGACACAGATCACCATAGCGAAGTATGGGCTGCAAACGGAGAAATTCACTGAGATAAGTGACTTTAACAAAGGACAGATTATTATTAAGCAGATCCTGTGAACGAGTATTTCGAAAATGGCGAAGCTAGTCGAATGTTCACTTGAAACTACCACTAGGCGCTAAATATTTGGACGTCCACGACTCTTCACGGAACGTGGGGTTCGGAGACTTGCCTGCTATGCAATGAAGCATATATGGTGATACGTGGCATCTCTGTCGAAAGAGCAAAATACTAGTGCACGCACAAGTGTTTGGGAGCAGACCGTTCATTGTACATTGTTCATCATGGAGTTCCGCAGCAGACCAACCGGGAGTCCACCTTACAACCGTGTCGGCTCTTCGTATGCATCACATATTTCCTACACTAGGTCTCTCGAGATGAACGACGGAACGAAACATGCAGCACGCCACGAAGATACGAAGGAAGGTTCGTGGGAGAAAAAAAAAAAAAAAAAACTGCTGGCACATATTTCTCTAGCCAATTGCTTAACAGTTACTGTGAACGAGTGAGTGGCTCAAATGGCTCTGAGCACTATGGGACTTAACATCTGTGGTCAATCAGTCCCCTATAACTTAGAACTACTTAAACCTAACTAACCTAAAGACATCACACACATCCATGCCTGCGACCTTAGCGGTCACGCGGTTCCAGACTGAAGCGCCTAGTACCGCACGGTCACACCGGCCGGCTGGTGGGAGCAGTATAATGCTATGAGAGACATTCTGCTGAGCTTGCATCTGACCTGTGGTGGTAATAGAAGACACGCTGAACTGTGAAGCACCTGCGTCCCTTCACGCTTGATGTCTTCCCTGACGGCGATGTCATCTTCAGGAGTAGAACTGTCCGTATCTCAGATGCAAAACCGTCCTACAGTGGTTTGAGGTGCGTTATAATGAACTCTGTTTGATGTCTCGGCGACCAAATGCGACTGATGTAAATCCTATGAAACCCATCTGGATCGCTGTCGAACGGCTTCGTCGTATACGCAAATCAGTGATCTTTTCATTTACACGAAATACATGACCTGTGCGAAGACATCTAATGCCACATCCTTCAAAAATCTACCAACAAACTAATGCATTCTTGATACGCAGAATGAGTCATATATTTCATTCCTAAGTCGGACAAACAAGCAATTAAGGAGGTGGTCATAATGTTTTGACTCATCAGTATATGTACTTCCCTTACCGCGTGACGTGTCCCCATCGTCACCAAACTGTATTCAGGCTTCGGTGGACAGTGATCATAACGTTTTATCTCATCATCGTATCACACCGTTTTCTTTTCATGCTTATACTGCAGATGCGTTTAAATATATGTGCCACATCCACACGAAAATTTAGCTAACGTTTTATGTACTCTCTTATTGTGTGTAGATAGGAAGTATTGGAAGGCAGCTGGTAGCTGGCGGATCAGATTTTACTGAAGGGCCAATTGAACTTGCTGTCGATTGTCTTACTGCTAGCAGGACAAACATCACTTGAATCAAATATGTAACTGTTGCTCCATAGCACTCACAACGTGACTGTTGAGTAATCTTGTTTCGATGCGAATTACTAGTAAATGAAACTCCATAGGAGTTAACGTCATCCTGTCCATACTACCGCACACCAGGACAAGCAAATCTGGGACTTTTCTGTTTCCCTCGGTAGACCTGTACGCGTTACACATCTGAAACCACTGTAGAACGGAAACGGCGCGTTTCCGGATATGGGTTCGTGTTCAAAATATTATGTGCCACAGACATGATAAAGGCGCTTTTCGTTACGACGGGACCTTCTCATGAAATTTAAATCACCAGTTTTCTCCTCCGTTTGCGAAAACATTCTGTTGGCATCCTACTACATAGGGAGAAATGATCATCACGATAAAATAAGAGAAATCAGGGCTCGCACAGAAAAATTTAAGTGCTCGTCGTTCCCGCTCGCCGTTCGAAAGTGGAACGGTAGAGAGACAGCTTGAAGGTGGTTCACTGAACCCTCTGTCAGGCACTTTATTGTCAATTGCAGAGGAATCACGTAGATTGAGATGTAGATGTACTCATTCTCATCTGTAAGACCTAGTGGCTTGTAATGGGAATTTCCGAACACCCTGTATTTTGGCACAATCATGAAATGTGGCCAGAAGAAAGATTTCACAGTACAAGTAAAGAAAAAGCTATGAAAAATCTTTAATTATACCACGCGAAAAAATATTTTTGTCATGCAAATTCTCAATTGAAACACTCTCGAAAGCGTTGAAATTATAGAAATTTTCGGGACCAATATCTTGCTATTATCAAAGTCCATAACACGCAAAAACCGTCTAGATCCTCGATTCCCGGGGTGGATAAACTGTCTATACGCATTATTGTACGGAGTCCTCAGAGCGCTATTCGTACTCGCACCTGGCCAATTTATTAGTATTCAAGATAACAGCAGCCTATCCCACGAAGAGAATAAACAACTACATGCTATGGACGTGTACATGAGGGATACGAAGTGACACCTGAGTGCTACGTAAGTTGCCGAGACCAAACCGACGCCAGTTCGAGATTTAGCACAAGTACGTGCTTTGTCCAAACAGCGGCTCCTTGTTCCGTGTATTCGTCAGAACAATTCTACAGTGGCGTCAGTACAGTCTACAGGTAAAGTGAGACGGCATACTTATGACCGACCATGAACGTCGCTCACAAGCTGTCGGCGTATAGAAGCAGTCTTCTTCTGTGGTAGCTGCTGTAGCCACCGAGTCAAGTACCGAAGGGGCCACATATGTGCAGTGGGTGCATTGCACCGGGCCAGAGACACGCCCACTTTTGCCATGGCATGTCTTGTGGTGCTTTCCAATGGTCTCCAGAGCGGGAAAAAGCTGCTTGCACAGCGACAACGAGCCACTTCCACATTCAGTCTGCATGCTGGAACAAACTCGCCTCCTGCCCAAGGGGGTGGACGAAATATGCTCTGGGCTTAGTCTATGCTTGGTATTTGGCTGTATTTTTCATATAGAAGTACGATGGAGCTGAGCTTCACTAGCTGGCTTGCAGTATTTCACAGCGTTCATTCTTTGTGTAACCGCAGCCAGTCACAAGTTTGTGCTGCGCACCGAAATCTCAACCAAACTTGTAACAACTGTCTTTGGTCAAATGAAGAGAACGGAAGTTCTGTCCAAAATGAAGCAATAGCGTCTTAACACAATAGCAGTAGATGTCTCCTAGAGCCACATATAAAAGGCTCAACGCCGAAACAATAACCTCGTTGCAGCTCACAAGCAACTAAACGGACACAAGACATTCCTCCAGCTATAACATTGTTTTCGATGAGACGCAATTTCTGTTCCTTCCTCCTTCCTCCTCGAAGACCAGCGTATGAATTTACCCTGCTCGAGAATGTCCAGGGAAATCTTTGAAACCCCCAGCAGATGCGGTGTTGTGTGTGTGTAGAAATGTTCCAGAACCGAGAACAATGGACGTCTGCGGGGCTGCTTGTCGCCCCGATAGCCTCTGCGACGCCAAGAACGTGGAAGATTTGTATTGTCTGCGGGTTATTAATGCGTGTGCGTGAAGGGAGTATGCAGCGAGCATGCTTACGGTTCCCTCAGAAACTCACGTCAGCGTACGGCAGGCAGCGCGGACCAGAATGCAGATGCTCCGGCTGACGTCATAGCCGACTGACGATGCTGGGGCCAGAGCTCTTGCCTGATGGAGAAACGGACGAAGAATTGTGAATACGACAAAAAAAACAGCACTCATTTCATCCGTGGGACATGTCTACATCAGAAACTGAATAACTCTGGCGACTTTTTTTCCTCTGATAAAGAAGATTAAAACGTAATAATTCACCTTTCATCGCCTGTTAATGAATGGCTTATATTTTTCGCTGCCTTCACTCCATTCACGTGTATCCCACGGGACAAAGTTCTCTTCATCTACACCAATTCTTCGAGCGTAACCTGATGGCATGTGGCTGAGAGTACTTCTGGTACGGCTAACTGATCCCCCATTCCCTGTTCTACTCGCGAATGGCCAATGACTGTTTGGAGGTAAGCCTCTGAATTAGCTCTCCATTGAGGTGACAAAATCGTAGGGCAGCGATACGCACATACACAGTTGGCGATCGTGTCGCGTACACAAGGTACAAAAGGGCAGAGTATTGACGGAGCTGTCATTAGCAATCAGGTGATTCATGCGACTAGGTTTCCGACGTGATTACGGCCGCACGACGGGATTTAACAGCCTATGAACGCTGAATGGTAGTTGGAGCTAGACGCATAGAATATTCCGTTTTGAAGAGCGTTAGGAAATTCGATATACCGAGATCCACAGTGTCAGCAGTGTGCGAGGATACCAAATTTCAAGCGTCACCTCTTACCACAGACAATGCAGTGCCTGACGGCCTTCGCTTAACGCATGAGAGCAGTGGCGTTTGCGCATAGTTGTCAGTGCTAACAGACGAGCAACACTTCATGAGATATGGTTCAAATGGCTCTGAGCACTATGGGACAACTTCTGAGGTCATCAGTCCCCTAGAACTTAGAACTACTTAAACCTAACTAACCTAAGGACATCACACACATCCATGCCCGAGGCAGAATTCGAACCTGCGACCGTACTGGCCGTCCGAATCCAGACTGTAGCGCCTGGAACCGCTCGGCCACTCCGGCCGACCTCATGAAATAACCGCAGAAATTAATGTGGGAGGTATGACGAACGTATCCATTAGGACAGTGCAGCGAAATTTGGTGTAAACGGGCTATGGCATCAGACGATAGACGCGAATGCCTTTGCTACCATCGCCTGCAGCGCCTCTCCTGGACTCGTGACCATACCGTTACACGACTAGAAAACCGTGGCCTGGTCAGTTGGGTCCCGATTTCAGTTGGTAAGAACTGATGGTAGGGTTCGAGCGTGGCGCAGACCCCACGAAGCCATGAAACCGTCAACAAAGCATTGTAGAAGCTGGTGGTCGCTCCATAATGGTGTGGGTTATGTTTATGTAGAATGGACTGGATCCTCTGTTCCGAATGACCGATCATTGACTGGAAATGGTTGTGTTCGGCTACTTGGAAACCATTTGCAACTAGACACTGATGGAATTTTTGTGGACGACAATGCGCCATGCCACCAGGCCACAATTGTTCGCGACTGGTTTGAACAACGTTGTGGACAATTCGAGAGAATGGTTTGGCCACCCAGATCGACCGACATTAAGCCCGTCGAACATTTAGAAGACATAACCGAGAGGTTAGTTCGTGCATAACATCCTGCACCGGAAACACTTTCGCAATTAAGGACGGCTTATGAGGCAACATGGGTCAGTACTTCTGCAGTGGATTTCAAGCGACTTGTTGTATCCAAACGAAATATAGTGCTGCACTAAGTTGATTAAAATCAGTCCGACACGATATTGGGAGGTATTCCATGACTTTGTCACCTTTTCATCGTGGACATTTCGCAAGGTGAATGAATGAATGTCGTGCGACTAGGGCCTCCCGTCGGGTAGACCGTTGGCCGTGTGCAAGTCTTTGGATTTGACGCCACTTCGGCGACTTGGGGGTCGATGGGGATGAAGTGATGATGAGTAGGACAACACAATACAAAGTCCCTGAGTGGAGAAAATCTCCGACCCAACCAGGAATCGAACCCGGGCCCTTAGGATTGACATTCTGTCGCGCTGATCACTCAGCTACCGTGGGCGGACATTTAGCGAGGTGGATGTGAGAGGAAGTAATTTGTTGTCCGGCTCTTCCCAGCAAATGATTTCTCGAAAGTTCGCTAGCAAATCTCTCCTTGATGCAGAACACATCCTTCGTAGCGTCTGTGTGAAGTTTGATGAGCATCGCTGTAACGCTCTCGTGCCGAGTAAACGGAACATGCCACTCTTCGCTGGAGCTTCTGCGTCACTTCTGCCAGTCCTACCTGGTAAAGGTCGGAGACTGATAAACAATAGTTAAGGAGCAACACAACATGGAATCCGTCTTGCTATTTACACACATAAAAACTGTATCACGGATAGAACTACAGCAAGTGCAATTGTTTGCTGATGACATAGTCGTGTATGAGATACGGGGAGGCTCTGATAGAAATACTATTAGGTGCGACGAATGACAACTTTCTCTAAATGTGGTAAAATGTAAGATAACGAAGATGAACTATCCCATAATTTTCGAATACTAGTTTACGCAGCTTGACACGTGGCTTTGATTAAATATATATCTGGGCATAACGTTGCAGAGTAAGATGAAACGGAACGAGCACGTATGGTCGGTTCTAGGGAAATCAAATGGTAGACTTCGGTTTATTAAGAGGATTCTGTGGAAAATGTGGCTCGTCAATAAAGGAAACAGAAACACTTGTGCGACCCATTCTTCAGGACTGCTCGAGTGTTTGGCATCAACACGAGAGTATTATGGAAATGCTCCGTGAACTGAAACAGGATCCCAGGAGGACCGAAGCCAATCTTTTCGCGATATACTACTGACAAAGCTTAGCGAACAGTCATTTGCGACACACTACAGAAAGATCCTACTGCCACTAACAGACGCCTTCCGTAAGGACCGCGAAGACGATATAAGATAAATCATGGTTCGTATGGAAGCATATAGAGTGTCGTTTTCCTTTCGATTCACATGTGATTTGAACACGAAAGGGGATGAATATCAGTGCTACAGCGTACTCTTCAAATCGTTCAAATGGCTCTGAGCACTATGGGACTTAACATCTGAGTTCATCAGTTCCCTAGACTTAGAACTACTTCAACCTAACTAACCTAAGGACATCACACACATCCATGCCCGAGGCACTATTCGAACCTGCGACCGTAGCAACAGCGCGGTTCCGGACTGAACGGCCTAGAACCGCTCTGTCACAACGGCCGGCGTACAGCGTACGCTCTGCCGTGCAACATATGCTAACATGCTGTATATACCGGGTGATCAAAAAGTCAGTAAAAATTTGAAAACTTAATAAACCATGAAATAATGTAGATAGAGAGGTAAAAATTGACACACATGCTAGGAATGACATGGGGTTTTATTAGAACAAAAAAAAAGTTCACAAAATATCCGACAGATGGAGCTGGACAGCAAAACTGCTACCTTGAGGGGTGAGAGGTACGCCGATATGTTACAGAATCGCATCATCCCCAGCCTAGCTGATAAACACCTGCTGGAACTTACGATGTTTGTGCAGAATGGCGCTCCACCCCATATTGCTAGACGCGTGAAAGATCTCTTGCGCTCGTCGTTTGGTGATGATCGTGTGCAAAGCCGCCACTTTCGTCATGTTTGGCCTCCCAGGTCCCCAGACCTCAGTCCGTGCGATTATTGGCTTTGGGGTTAGCTGAAGTCGCAACTGTATCGTGATCGACCGACATCTCTAGGGATGCTGAAAGAGAACATCCGAAGTCAGTACCTCACCATAACTCCGGACATGCTTTACAGTGCTATTAACAACATTATTCCTCGACTACAGCTATTGTTGAGGAATGATGGTGGACATATCGAGCATTTCCTGTAAAGAACATTATCTTTGCTTTGTCTTACTTTATTATGCTAATTATTGTTATTCTGATCAGATGAAGCGCCATCTGTCGGACGTTTTTTCAACTTTTCTATTTTTTGGTTCTAATAAAACTCCATGTCATTCCAAGCATTTGTGTCAATTTGTACCTCTCTATCTACATTATTCTGTGATTTATTCAGTTTTCAAATTTATGCTGACTTTTTGACCTCCCGGTAGATGCAGAAGTTAAAAGTTACGAAGTTCCTTTTTGAGGTTTCCATACTCCAGTTTCCACATGTGAGGCGCAGAAATGATTTATGTAAAACCTTCTACTCGACACTGCCAGCAACCTCATCCATCTAGTAGCATGGCGACAACTCGTGTTGTGTGCGTCAAAGACAAATAAATACCGTAAGTAGTGTTTGGACATGAGCCTATTTGTAATGTGCTTTCACCATACCTTGTTGTCTCCTTGTCGTAATTTGTGCCATAGCTGCTAGTCAACTGCGCGCACGGCGCATGCATGTCTCAAAGTTGGCAGCCTTTCGAGCTGACACGTAAACCAGCATCCCTTTGTCCGCGGCGCTCAAGATCTTTTCCTCTTTCCCACTGTAGCGAATGATTTGCCCACCCACGCCGCACGACGTACATCCCATCGAATATTTATGCGACATAATCGAGAGGTCAGTTCGTGCACAAAATACTGCATCGACAACACTTTCGGAATTACGGGCTGCTATAGAGGTAGCAAGGTTCAATATACGCAGGTGACCTCTCGTCCATGCCACGTCGAAATGCTGCACTACCCCGGCAAAAGGAGGTCGGACAAGATATTTGTTGGTATTCCACGACGTTTTTCACTTAAAGCGCTTCTCCAGAAAAGCTGCAGAAAGCGAGACGTTAAAATGCGAAATTCTACATCACTAGTCGACAATCCTGCGTCACACGTCCGGCGCATCTACGACTGGCATCTGTCTAAACAAAACATGGCGTGCCATATTTCCCAGAGTATCACTAAAGTATCCGAACAGTGCTCATCTCCCTTCGTGTATCGCCACAAGGAAAGCTTCCTCGCAATCTCTGGTATAAATAACTGTAATAATAGTCGCCTGTGCGGCGTTTGGCAGTGCCTGGCCCGAGTGTTGTTACTTCTACTTCGTCGAAATGCGGACGCCCTGCTTGAATGCCTTTGCTCACCATTCCCAAGTCCAGAAGAGCAAGAGTGGAAGCTAGCAACCACGTACTTACAGCACTCCCGATACAGCTGCGATACTTTAAATGTCGATTTAACCAAAACACGCCCATGATCTAAGAGCATCGCTGTTTTCGGCGACTCTGACAGGGCCAGCCGGTTGTTTCCAGGGACGAAACAGTACTGAGAGGACCCACAGAAAGACCGTTTCCTTTTCTACTGGTTGTTCATACATGTCTGTAAGAGCTTAGTTTTCGCCTCATGGTTTAACCTACGTTAACACTGGCGGTTTTGACGTGAGCATCTTCCCCACGACCTCCGAGCTGAATTACCTTACAAGTTATATGGAGACCTATATGTTACAATGGCTTTCGAACTAAAAAGCAACTTCGGGTTTTTCGCATACACATATTTCAGGAAGTAAAACAAACGATAAGTGTCAAAAAATAGACTAAGACTATCTGGGATTGGGATCCTACACATTTGGGGTTTTAGTCTGATACTTACTCACGGAACTACTGAGCCACATGTGCAACTAAATCATAGATGCAACTAATAGCATGCTTAATCTCTCTTTGCTGCTATTATGGCAGTTTTGAATCTTCAGACAATGCTGTCCATTATTCTTAAACGGTGAAGACAGAATTCGTTTCCTCTGCGAGTCATATTATGTAATTGTTGTTTGGCTTCTGGGTGTATAGGTCGGCCACTCTATCGTCTAGTTTCTTCCTACGGTGTTGTTACTCAGGCCGGAGACTGGAACACATCAATCGAAACATTCCCCCCCCCCCCCCCCCCGTCCCCCCTCTAATCCCCAAATCACTAGTCTGTCCATTTCTGTCGAGCAACGCTTTTAAGGTCAGCATGTAGCGAACAGAGTACAGGAAGGACAAAATGTATGGGGCGCTCACAAAGTTTTCGTTTGAGTGCCTAACAGTCCAGATTCGGTACGCCAATTAGACAAAATCGGAGTGAACGTTGAAGAAATCATTCCATCGACGCACCAGGCTGAATATACACATTTCCTTCTGCGTGGTCTATCCCTTATATGCCTGCTGCACATCCTTAAGGAATCGTCGACCCTTCAAATTCTTCTTTAAGGGACCGAAGTCGTGCTAATCGGGTGGGGTGAGATCTGAACTATAGAGCGGGTTCTCGTATCTCTCCCAATGGAGTTGGCGTAACTTTTGCCTTACGACATATGCGATATGGGGGCGTCTTGACCAACACGGGACCTAGCGCATAATTCCACAACGGCGGTTTGCAACAGACGTGCTGCCCCACACACGTTCTTCATTATCCGATGAATTTCTACCGGTGTTTGTCCCTCGGCAGTCAAGGAAAGAATGACAGCACGTTGGTCCTGGCTGGTGCGCACTTTTGGGAAAAATTCGACGCATATTGAAGAAAAACTGAGTAAAAACTGTCCAAATAGAACAAGAGCATTATTGGGAAGCATCAAAGATGACCTCACCTTGCCGAATGCCGGCGTATACCAGGTTCCGTGTCAATGTGGAAAGAGATAAATTGGACAGACAGTGCGCGTCGTAGAAAAGGCACACTCGACTGACGTATCTCAACAAGTCAGCGATCACAGAGCACTATTTGTCCGAGAGTCACACGGTGGAATACAAATGTGTCAGGATCTCGGCAGACTTCCAAATACTGGGACAGTGTCGTTAGAGGGATATATAAATTCCCACCAGAGACAGTCTTATCAATCGAGATTGCGTCTATTATCTTAGCAAGGCTTAGGAAGCAGCACTGAGTTTAAGTAAGAAAACTCTCAGTAAATTATATAATCTGTCAGCCTGGACGGAAGAGCACTCACACTCGGGTGAACTCGGCGCTACATGCTGGTGACACAGCGCTATGTACAAAGAGCAGAGCCGGCCGCGGTGGCCTAGCGGTTCTAGGCGCTCAGTCCGGAACCGCGCGACTGCTACGGTCGCAGGTTCGAATCCTGCCTCGGGCATGGATGTATATGATGTCCTTAGGTTAGTTAGGTTTGAGAAGTCCTAAGTTCTAGGGGATTGATGACCTCAGCAGGTAAGTCCCATAGTGCTCAGAGCCATTTGAACCATTTACAAAGAGCAGAGCTGTACATCTGATGAGGCGACGACTTCAAACGGCAACGGACATCTTGACTGAATGGGTTACGCAATGGCGCCTGGCCTTCAACACGCAGAAGAATCAGGCAAACATTCTTTCCCATCGACGAGTATCTGAAGCGCTCCTATCAATCATATTGCTTTGCAGACCAGTTCCATGGAAACAAACAGCCTGATTTAGGCGTCACGGTTGACAGTCGTTTATCATGCAAGCAGCCCATCGCCAAAATTCTCTGCAAAGACATAGGAAGATTAAGAGAATAATAACCAGTCCTCAACATAGACTATACACTAACTCGTCATCTAGGCACCATCATTCACAAACGTCTCGTTCGTCCATTACTTGAATACGCAGCAGTATCTGGGGAAATGCTGCCAACATCAGCATAAATACACTACAACGCCTACAGAACAGGGTCCTTCGGGCAGCCATCCACCTTCCAAAGTGTTATCCGACCCAGCACCCGCATACCTACGTACAACGCCTACAGGAACGCACCCATGATACTGCAAGAGTATTCTATCGTAAATGTGGACAGTCTCAAACTAAAATCATTCGCACCTTGGGACAAGGACTTCAAAGTCGACATGGAATAAGATGTCCAGGTTTACCAAGGCTACAATAATGACGGCAGTAAACTGAAGACACACAATAACGCTATTATGAATAACAAGATACGGTGAACCCTGTCGCTAAAGCAGAAAAAAATCCCTATACAGAAATGACAACAAAAACAATGTGAATAGAAATGCAAAGCATCATCGATCCAGAAGGGAAAGCACCAAGCTATGATAATTCGAAAAACTGGAGCTATGCAATCCTTTCCGATGAAGGGGAGTGGAGTCAGGAGCTCAGTTCGTCAGTGCACCTGAAGAGGCGATATGTCTGATGGTCGAAATATTGTGCCCGTAGGACGTTATGAACGATAGTACAACCGTGGACTGTTCTATTAACAAATGCGCCGGGAGAAACTGAAGAATCACGTAAATAAAATACTTTTATATCTCCTCAGAAAGAGTAATGTTTTTTGCATTCACTTATACAAATAAATATTCGTTTATCTTATTATTTTGCATGTCGCAGACAAATCACTTTACTTGAAACACCCTGCATAATGGAACGTAGAATGTCCTTGTGTTATTTACAGCCCACTTAGGCATCATATACACTTCTGGAAATGGAAAAAAGAACACATTGACACCGGTGTGTCAGACCCACCATACTTGCTCCGGACACTGCGAGAGGGCTGTACAAGTAATGATCACACGCACGGCACAGCGGACACACCAGGAACCGCGGTGTTGGCCGTCGAATGGCGCTAGGTGCGCAGCATTTGTGCACCGCCGCCGTCAGTGTCAGCCAGTTTGCCGTGGCATACGGAGCTCCATCGCAGTCTTTAACACTGGTAGCATGCCGCGACAGCGTGGACGTGAACCGTATGAGCAGTTGACGGATTTTGAGCGAGGGCGTATAGTGGGCATGCGGGAGGCCGGGTGGACGTACCGCCGAATTGCTCAACACGTGGGGCGTGAGGTCTCCACAGTACATCGATGTTGTCGCCAGTGGTCGGCGGAAGGTGTACGTGCCCGTCGACCTGGGACCGGACCACAGCGACGCACGGATGCACGCCAAGACCGTAGGATCCTACGCAGTGCCGTAGGGGACCGCACCGCCACTTCCCAGCAAATTAGGGACACTGTTGCTCCTGGGGTATCGGCGAGGACCATTCGCCACCGTCTCCATGAAGCTGGGTTACGGTCCCGCACACCGTTAGGCCGTCTTCCGCTCACGCCCCAACATCGTGCAGCCCGCCTCCAGTGGTGTCGCGACAGGCTTGAATGGAGGGACGAATGGAGATGTGTCGTCTTCAGCGATGAGAGTCGCTTCTGCCTTGGTGCCAATGATGGTCGTATGCGTGTTTGGCGCCGTGCAGGTGAGCGCCACAATCAGGACTGCATACGACCGAGGTACACAGGGCCAACACCCGGCATCTTGGTGTGGTGAGCGATTTCCTACACTGGCCGTACACCTCTGGTGATCGTCGAGGGGACACTGAATAGTGCACGGTACATCCAAACCGTCATCGAACCCATCGTTCTACCATTCCTAGACCGGCAAGGGAACTTGCTGTTCCAACAGGACGATGCACGTCCGCATGTATCCCGTGCCACCCAACGTGCTCTAGAAGGTGTAAGTCAACTACCCTGGCCAGCAAGATCTCCGGATCTGTCCCCCATTGAGCATGTTTGGGACTGGATGAAGCGTCGTCTCACGCGGTCTGCACGTCCAGCACGAACGCTGGTCCAACTGAGGAGCCAGGTGGAAATGGCATGGCAAGCCGTTCCACAGGACTACATCCAGCATCTCTACGATCGTCTCCATGGGAGAATAGCAGCCTGCATTGCTGCGAAAGGTGGATATACACTGTACTAGTGCCGACATTGTGCATGCTCTGTTGCCTGTGTCTATGTGCCTGTGGTTCTGTCAGTGTGATCATGTGATGTATCTGACCCCAGGAATGTGTCAATAAAGTTTCCCCTTCCTGGGACAATGAATTCACGGTGTTCTTATTTCAATTTCCAGGAGTGTATATCTATGTGATAACCTGTTGGCCTAAATGTGAGTAGAATATACAGTTTTCAACCTACATTTTCCTATTTCATTCTTGTTCACAGTCTCGCTGAAATTTGTTTCACGGAGTCGCTGTAGTAGCTGTCATAATTACCATAGCTTCTTGAAATGTAGGAATTTTATATCTTCCAGGACAGCTAAATGTTCCAGATTTTATTCTGAGATTCCTTACTTTGCGGTATTTAAGTCTGAAGTAATGATCACTGTGGGAACCAATAACATACTTGACAAGCCGTGAAGTTTCTACAGCACACTGACCAAAAATGGCAGAAACCCAACTCTAAAGTGTTGTCAAATCTACAGATCGTAATGAACACAAGTGTGTCCCGCGATGAAGTAGCGCATTGGTAAAGTCACTGTACTGATTCAAAATGTATAGTATTCAAAGCTCCGTCTGGTCATCGAGTCTTTCCGTTATTTCCCAAAAATCACTTAAGGTGAATGCTGGGATGGTTACTTTGAGAATATTACATCTTCTCCCTTCTTACATCATTTCTCATCTGAGATCGTGCTCTGCCTCTAAGAGATTGCAGTCGGCGAAACGTTTTACTCTGTTCATTCCACACTTTGCCCTAGTCATTTTTCCTATCTTCTACTCCACGCAGTAATTCGATGTATACTTATAGATAACGTGAATATCAATTTTCTGGTCTTCTGAGTTTCACGTGTCGTAAAATAAAACCACAGTATCGTCACTGGTTTACCTCATCTTCTTCAGAACGACGGTAAACATTACCATATCTTTTGTTTCATTGGAGGAATCTGAACTTGCTCTAATTCATTTCCAATGGACAGGGCAGTTGATATCTCGTAAACGGTTTTTTCAGAAACGGGTGATGGAGTTTAGCGCAGTAATAACTATTATCTTTAATATTATTCATCTGTCAATCGTTAGTAGCCGTTAACAGTGTATTAATAATTTTTTTAGGTCTGGCCGTCAGTAGGCAATTGAACAGAGCCAGTATTAGTAGTGCCAGAATTATTTCACCTAAATTTTGTAAGGCATGCTCAATGCCTGTGTATATGTTGATATTACTCTACTTGTGCCCTTGCTGTATTGCTAGTGCCTGCCGCGGTGCCCGAGCGGTTCTAGGCGCTTCAGTCCGCAACTGCGCGACTTCTACAGTCGCAGGTTCGAATCCTACCTCGGGCATGGATGTGTGTGTTGCCCTTAGGTTAGTTAGGTTTAAGTAGTTCTAAGTTCTAGGGAACTGATGACGTCAAATGTTATGTCTCATAGTGCTCAGAGCCATTTGAACCATTTGTATTGCTAGTGAAGCGGACGTTCTGTGTGTACCACTAAAAACGATTTTCAGCACATGACACAAACTTCAGGTACACGTACACACAGACACACACATTTAGCCTTTACCGCAACAGTAACAATGGTCTGATTAGCAGTACTGCATCAGCACATGTAGAGACATATCAAGACACAGACAGCCAGTGATCATGCCTTAAGGGCGTAGTTCTCATTGGAAATTTCAAATATTTAAAAAAAAATCTATTTCGTTTTATTTGTTTATTTATTTATTACTTATTTATTTATTTTCTGAAAATTTTCTCTGGGATGTGTCCTTAATTGTAATGTTTATTTTAAGTTCAAAATGGTTAAAATGGCTCTGAGCACTATGAGACTTAATATCTATGGTCATCAGTCCCCTAGAACTTAGAACTACGTAAACCTAACTAACCTAAGGACATCACACAACACCCAGTCATCACGAGGCAGAGATATTTTAAGTTCGCCAGAGACTTTGTTATCGAGTTACACGGCGATTTCTGAAAAAGTGTTTCCCGAAACCATCCATAATGGGAAAAAAATTTCAGCGACAGCATAACAGGCATTATGGAAATTATGAACATGCTCGAACTTGAGATCGGACTGCCATGTAATTTCTGCGCAAAAGAGGAAGCAAGCGGACCGAGTGCGCAGAGCAGTGAATGACAGAAGCTACCAAAGATGTCCGCAGGACACAATAATGGACAAGGAGTAGTTGGAGGATTGCCTCGTTTGGATCTGGAAGGATTGATGTATGGCCCACGGGTCGTTGACTGGTGGTGTGTTTAACTTACCTAAATCATATAAAAAAAGAGTAACCAAAAACTTTCAACGTGTTTTTCTCGGAACAGCAATTTTCAACTTGGCGAGGAACATATATAGAAAACGGTACATACGGTTCTGATCGGAATTTGACCTTGGCGTTCTAGACTGAATTCTCTACCACTGTACAGGAACCGTTCTGAGGTACCTTCAAAAATTTATTTTCATCTATTTGCGGTGCACTCTTCTGTGGGCGATGAATTCATTCAACACGTCACCATTTTATTAGAACTTCAAGTTTCCTACGAGTATGTGTGGTCATAGAAAACAGACTGAAAATGACTTATTTTGTTACATGTCCAATAGGAGGGCTTAGGGAGTTCTCGCCGATGACCAGTGTTTCGGGTTCAAGGTGTTCTCGCATCTGGTGTAGCGATTATTGGGAGCGTCCGAGGTGGCCACAAAAATAATTTCCTAACACATTCGGAACTGCACTCGAGTCTCCCACTGGGGCACTAGCTATGCCAATGCACGAGCGAGACTCGGACGCCGTTTCGAAAGGGTTAATGGCCTTCGAACGTAAATTTCCTGATCGCCCCTTATGCTAAAGAAATAGTGCATGACACAAACAGGTGCTGATTTTCACGTAATATGGAATAGAAAAATTAGCCAACGTCCTTAACCAGCCTACAAAGCCACAGACACATTCCATCTGAGAGGTTTAGAAAAAGACCAGCCCATCATATTCAGGCCAAACAAAAGTCCCCTTCCTCTAACTACCGAAAAATAGCCTTGGGGTGCACATCAGGAAACAGGATACAAGCTGGACAGTAAATGATATGTATCGCATTTTCCGACGGTTCTGTTTCGTTCCGTCCCGTGTCGGTCCGTATCCTACGTCCCGTGTGAACCGTCCTCAGTTGGTATCACCTCGGCAGCCTGTTCCGAGGATTTTTGTGTCTCGGCCTCGCAGTTGCAGAGTGTCACGCCTGATGGCTGCGACTCCTGCCAAAAGGCAGAACAGGTGCAGAGGCCTCCGGGAGTCGTCCTCTAGGCAGAAGAGGAGGAGGGCGAGTCGCTCGGACATGCAGGGCGGGCTCGCCGGAACACGAGTCGTGTGTCACCGGCGCAGCGCGGCGCGGCGCGGCCGGCAGCACGCGCCCGGAATGCCGCGGCCCGTGGGAAGGCTCCAGTGGCTCCAGGCCCTGCGGCGGCCGCGGCGGGCACCGTTCCAGCGGCCTCCGCGCCGCTTTGGGTCGCTTCCAGTCCCGCGCGCGATTCCAGGAACGGCGCGGCCGCTGCACACGACCTCGCGAGCACACGCCCCTCCCCCAGACCCGCCGTCTCACCTGTTACAGCTGCTGCAGCAATCGCTCTCATTTGTCACTCGGCGCCACCAACAGCCAATACGCTGGCGGAAACGGAGAGTGTTACACCACACCTGCTCAGCTGCTTCCAAATGGACATTACAGCTCGTCTTCATGTTTCCCTAGCGAACTAACTCACCCATCACATTACGCGTGTGCAGCCTCAAAAACTCCGCTTCTTCGACAGATATTTCGTCCATGTACATTTCGGCCATCTTCTGAGTGAGCCGACAAATGAAGCTATAAATTTTTTTTTAATTTAAATGTTAGATACCTCTCCTCCATCCGCCCCCCCCCCTCCCCCAACCCTATGGATCGAGGAAGGTACGAGCCAATAGCAGTAATGATACCGCTCTTCTGTCATTGATATTTGTACTGAGGCGTCAAAGAAAGTGGTATAGGCATGTGTATTCAAATACAGAGGTATCAAAACAGGTAGAACAAGGCGCTGCGATCGGCGCAGATATTAGATCTGTTACTGCTGCTATTATGGCGGGTTATCATGACTTTGGTGGTGCTTTAGTCGGTTCACGAGTGATGAGTCTCAGCATCTCCGAGGCAGCGATGAAGTGGGGAATTTCCCGTACTACCATTTCACGAGTGTACCGTGTCTGGTAAAACATCAAACCTCCGACATCTCTGAAGCTGGAAAACGATCCTGCAAGAACAGGACCAACATCGACTGAAGAGAACCGTTAAACGTGACAGAAGTGGAATCCTTACGCAAATTTCTGCAGAGTTCAGTGCTGGGTCATCAACAGGTGACACCGTGCGAGCGATTCAACGAAACATCATCAACATGGGCTTTCGGAGTCGAAGGCCCATTTTTGTACTCTTGATGACTGCACGACACAAAGCTTTACGCCGTCAAACCTACATTGGACTGTTGATGGCTGGATACATGTTGCCTGGTCGGACGAGTCTCATTTCAAATTGTATCGTGCGGATGGACCTGTACTGACATGGAGACAACCTAATGAATCCATGGGCCCTGGATGCCAACAGGGGACTGTTCAAGATAGTGAGGCTCTGTAATGGTGCGGGGCGTGTGTAGTTGGAGTGACATGGGACACCTAATACGTCTAGATACGACTCTGACAGGTCACACGTCTGATCACCTACATCCATTCATGTCTATTGTGCGTGCAGGACAATGCGACACCGCACACGTCCAGAATTGCTACAGAGTGGCTCCAGGAACACTCTTCTGATTTTAGATTAGACACTTCCGCTGGCCACGAAACTCGCCAGCCATGAACATTACTGTGCGTATCTGGGATGACTTGTAAAGTGCTGTTCAGAAAAGCTCTCTTTCCCCTCGCACTCTCGCGGATCTGTGGACAGCCCTGCAGGATTCATGGTGTCGTTTCCCTCCAACACTACTTCAGACATCAGTCGAGTCCCGGCCACGTCGTGTTGCGACACCTCTGCGTGCTCGCGGGGGCCCTACTCGATATTAGGCATGTGTAGCTGTTTCTTTGGCTCTTCAGTGTATAATTCACTGCGCAACAGAATTAAAGGATCATTTTCTCGAAATCAGGTAATTGTCACCCACTGCGACGCGTACGTCTCAAATTTGGCTCAAAGGTGCCTACAACCTTCCCTTATAACTGTGACAAAATGTTGTGTCTTGAGACGTCACCCTGGGGCTCGAAGGCTCTTCAAACACCTAGACGTAGGCACATGCGATAAAAAGGCCAGAGCTCAGAAGTTAGTGTGAACTGTAATGTCGGTTAATTAAGTCACATTGGCACTAAATTTCACCAAAATTCTGCACAACGCCTTCGTGAAAGTGTCGCACTATGGGGAGGTCATCACACTCCCTCCTACATCTCACCTCGTCTTTTGTCGCCTTTGCGATGGAGGTCAGAACCGCGACGGCTAGCATTGAAATCATGAGATTTTCTTGTGAGTTGCCAAGGAAAACATTTTAGACGCACAGACGCTCACAACTGGGTGCCAACTGAACTACCTCTTCCGTTGGGGCATTGATTCTCACACATTTTGCGATTGGAAACGGCAGTTCGCAGAAAAACAAATGAGGAAAAAAGACCAAAGAAAGCTGGTCTTTTTCAACTAGCAGTAATCGAGGGGTGTTAAATAAGTAATGAAATACTTGTTTCTCTCGGCCAGTTTCGCTCGAAAAAATGCGGTGTTCATTGTGCGACATTCCCGCTTCAGCCCCTATAATTTCGTGAAATTCGGATGGGTGGCGGAGCTGCAGGTAACCTTTCAAAATGGCGTATGCAACGGAGGAATGTGACAAGCAGACAGCTGTCATTGAGTTTCTTTTGGCGGAAGACCAGAGCATCGCAGTTATTCATAAGCGTTTGCAAAACGTCTACGCAGGCCTGACAGTGAACAAAAGCACGGTGGGTCGTTGGGCGAGGCGTCTGTCATCACCACAACAAAGTCGCACAAACCTGTCCGATCTCCCGCGTGCCGGCCGGCCACATAAAGCTGCGACTCCTGCAATGTCTCAAGGTACGGACGCTGTCGTTCAAGGTGACAGATGGATCACAATTAGACATCTCGCTGCTCAAATGGACGTCTCTCTTCGACTTGTTGACACACTACTCCACCAGTTGGGTAACTCAAAGGTGTGTGAACGCTGAGTTCCTCGCCACCTAAGAGAAGGCCATAAGGAGCCTCACTCTGTTCGGCCCAGTGGATGATGCACTCCGCGGGGAGTAGTACATGTATGATGAGGAAATTATTGATGCAGTAAAACGTTGGCTCCGACGTGGACCGGTACCATGAGGGCATCTAGGCCGTCGCATTAAGGTGGCGTACGACAGTCGCACTGAAGGAAGATTATGTTGGAAAATATGGTTTTATACCCAAAAGAGTGGAGGATAATTGATCAAAAATATGGTGCATTACTTATTCAACGCTTCTCGTGTTTGCTGATGGTGTGCAACGTTTTTTCGGCAAATACCTAGCAGATGTGCAGCACCAACAGTTGAAAAAGCAATGAGAGTAGTGTATTAATGTAAAAATGGTCTTCAATTGTACGTGGGAAGGGAATGTAGGGACGAGGCGGTGGTCTGTATGCGGCGAGTGGTGTAAGCTGTGAAGGCCGGTGAGGTGAGGTAAGGCGAGGTAAAGGTAAGGGGAGCCCGGGCGGCCTGGGTCAGATTAGAGGCACGGCCGCTCCATTGTGGGCCGTCGCCCATTGTCCCGGCCTGTCATCTCGCCACGTAATAGCGAGCGCCGACCACCGACCACCGACCACCGACCACCGAGCACTCACCGGGCGCCGGCGCTATACAGGCACCGCCTTCTCACCAGTTCCGCTCTGCCTACTGAGCACTATACAGCACGTGCGAAGCCCAGCCACACTTTCTTCTCTGAGAGCATGAAGGCGTCCAGGGACTTCCACTAATACCTCCCTGGAGGCTTTTTTTTTTTTCAAACTTTTTCTGTTCCTAATGACATTACATACACTACGGGATCACTACATCAAATTTGCCATCCAAACTGGTAATAAACTAAAATGACTGCATGGATTTGGAAGTGCAGGAACCTGTGTTATTGACTCGTCCAGCAATTTAGAAAATTTATCGCAATCTGCTTTTTGAAAGTTCCAGCGGGATACAGGAGCAGATCGCACTGGGGGAATGTGTAGAACGTAGGAGACGAGAATGGGGCGATGTTGGCTTCTGGGAAAGTCACGCCGAACCTTTCTGATGATAGTTCCGCTACTACTCTCTGAAGGGTCCATATTTGACAGGCAGAGGTCATGTGTGCTCTCTGTACCCCATCTTCCAGACCTGAAAGTGCCTTTTCTCTTTGCATCGTAATGGAGCTTTAAGTTGTTTGCTTCCATCCATTCTGCCAGACTTCTACCATTTTCATCCTCTTCGGCATAGCCCCACTCATAACTACGGCTGTTAAAATCGCGCACATATATTGCAGGATGTTCTAGCACTGGGAGTTGTTTGAGTCAAGTGCCATTCGGTGGTTTGCAGATATTTGCTATTTTTATATTTCCGATCTGAATCACCACTACCATCACGTTTTCTTTGTCTGATTTCTCCTCGAGAATAACTGAGACATCATTTAAGTTGTTGCGGACAAAGCTGACAGCTCCGTATTGAGGGTGGTTAATCCGAGACACCAATTTAAAGCCTGTGATGCGTCCTCGTTTCCACAGAGCGTTGTCATCTTCAGTATCAGTCTCTTGCAGCGCTAAGACGTCCGTCCTATTATCTCTCAAAATTTTAGATAGTATTTCGCCCTTATTTCTCGACAGTCCCTCAACATTCAGTTGACATATTCTGAGCACGTTTTCAGGTTGGTTCCGAACAGTGCCGTTTGTATAGGATGTCATATTGTTGTTAATTTTGTAATCGCTGTTGGAATTATCTTTAAATCGCCTTCTGCGAGAGTTAGCCTAATTGGAAAGGACCAATTAGTTGCCCAGGGAGCACTGGTAGTGATCAAGCACATGAAGATATATTCGAATGTGAAAAAAGTAACTTCTCGCGTGGAGGGCTCTCAATTGCTCTTTGTAGACAGTCCAACTATTTCAGTTCCAGGCTTCCACCAAGTCCGCAGTTCGTAGTCATGCGGTACCGTTCTCGCTTCCCACGCCCGAGTCCCCGGGTTCGATTCCCGGCGGGGTCAGGGATTTTCTCGTGATGACTAGGTGTTGTGTGATGTTCTTAGGTTAGTTAGGTTTAAGCAGTTCTAAGTTCTAGGGGACTGATGACCATAGATGTTAAGTCCCATAGTGCTCAGGGCCATTTGAACAATTTTTGAACCAGCTTCCACCAACCAAGGGAGGTGTGGGTGCAGTTAAACAGATATCGTACTGAATAGGGTAGGTACAAATATAACATGCACAAGTGGGGCTTTTCAAGTGACAATCTGTGTCACTGTCGTGACACCCAAACGATGACCCACTTTGTGAATGAACATCCTATCAGACGCTTCCCTGGCGGCACTGAGATGCTCCATCAAGCATCCCACGAGCCACTCCGCTGGATCGAGTCCATCAACGTCCGAGTGTACCCTGAGTTGTTTTAAAACTTGTGTACTGTATATGATTTCACATGTTCATTTTTATACATATTTCTTTGTTTTGCTTAATGTGTATTACTGTAATTGATGCATACGATAATAATAATAATAATAACTGCATGCATGGTCATCTTCAGCTGCAGCTAGTTGACAATAAGAGAGCAGCACAACGAAATTTTTAATCAGAAATTTAAACTATGATTACGTCATAGAAAGTCAGAAATGGACACAACTTTATTGCTTCTTTGTTTAATACTTAATATGTAAAACAAAATAACATAAACATTAACATGAATGCTGGGTGATTCAAAAGTCGTGTCCCATATGCCAAAGTTTACATTGGTGTTTCAATAGCCTTAGCCCATATGATGAAGTCGTATCCAGAGATGTGACACGACCGTTCACTCGAAACAAAAAAAATGTAGTAAATATGGCGTCTAAAATGCATACTTTAAGAGCTAAGAGGACTTGTCCGCTAGAAGAGGTATGTTCCACGCTATCGAAGATGAAGCAGTGTTTACAGCTCTTAAGGTGTGCATTTTAGAGCCCGTGTTTGGTCGAACTTTTTATTCGAATGATCATTTCTGTCACATCCTAAATACGACATTGTCGTGTAGGACGAGACTACTGAATCATCAAGATAGACTTTATCCTATGGGACATGACTTTTAAATCATCCAATATATTTCAGTCGCTTAATGATGCCTTTCAAATAAAGAAGGCGAAATTCATTTGGAACGAAAAACTCCTTTTATTCCGTTGCAATTAGACGAGCCAAAAGTGATAATAATTACCAACTTAATATAACATGTATTACTCGCTTTTTTCTGTTATAATCACTGTCGAATTAAATCAGGTGATCCCGGGGGAATTGGATTACGAAATGATACACTAAAGGTAGTCGATGAGTTTTGCTATTTTCTCAGCAAAATAACTGCCCATGGCCGAAATAAACAGGAGATGCATTACGGTAAAAGAGAGAAATCTGTCAGAATCAAAAATAAATTTAAGTTCAAGGAAGGGTTTTCTGAAAATATTTGCCCGAAGTTTGCCCTTGTGCAGAAGTGAAATGTAGCTTACTAACATCTGAGTCTAGAAGAGAATAGAAGCCTTTGAAATAAGATGCTGCACAAAGAATGCTAAAGATTATGTGGATAGAGCGAGTAGATATTGAGGAGGTACTGTATCGAAATGGGGAGAGGAAACAAATTTATGTTTTAACTTGAATAAAAGAATTCATTTGTAGGCAGGACTCATCGTGAGTCATCAAGGGATCGTCAGTTTCATAATGGAAGAAGTGTGTAGAATAGGAGGGGGAGGGGTAGTCGGGGTGTGTGGGGGGGGGGGGGGGGGGGGAAGTACTGTATTGCGATACAGCCCGACTAATGTAAATGGGTTCATATGGACATAGGTTGCAGTAGATCTTTGGAGATGAAGAAGCTTGCAGAGGGTAGAGTGTTTCTCACATTTCGCATGACGCTCTCTTACTATTCGTGATGCCATTTTCTATATACGTTCAGTATCCCCCGTTCTATTTCGTATTTTGGTAGACAAGTCCTCTGAGATTTGGAGCACAACAAATTTTTCTCGTTCTAATTCTTCCTTTTGAGTGGCTCACTGAAAATCTACAGTTTTGTGACTAACTTGGGAAAAGTACAAACAAGTTGTTACATTCGGCTGAACAGTGTCGACTCTGGTTCCGTGCCAAGAACTGACAAGAAAAAAAAAAAAAAAACGACAAGAACTAAATTGCACAATTACAAAATATTGATATGGACAGACTGCACTTGCTAAAGTTTGTTATTTTATACTTTCTTGTCTTTACACACTTGTTCGTCAACGTTATGTCAGTCAGTGCACGTATTATTATTATTATTACTGTATGTTCCGCTTGATGAAACGTCTCCACAAGGTTGCTCAGCATGTCCCCAGCCTTCTGCCGCTCTATTCAGGGAACACAGCAGACATCTCCCTGACGCAAACCAAGATCATCCTTTACAGACCCTAAACAGGTTCTAATCTTAGATGATATTCGAAAAACACCCTTCAAACTGTGTTTCTGCGGAATGGGACTAATCCTTCTGGAAATTCTACCTATGTAATGTAGATGCCACCTTGGTATTTTCATACCGCACCCTACTCACGGTCGGTCGATAGCGAAACGCGGGTTTTTTCTGTCTTTAATTCCAGCCATTCTGGCGAAAGGTGACTTCGAGGTGGGCTAACTCATCAGACAATCTTTCAGTGTCTTAAATGACGTGAGTTCTAAGAACCTAGGTACGAAGTTGGACCGGATGGTGACAACTGTCAGCCTAAAGTTACAATTCGTGTGAGTTGGCTCCCTCTAAACGGCATTTTCAACGTACTATCAATGTTCCTCCTATCACATCGACAAGGGGAAGGCAGTCATCCTTACTCGTCTCCGTAATACAGCGAATATTACCGAGCGAGGACGCGCAGTGGTTGACACAATGGATTCGCATTCGGGAGGATGTCGTTTCAAATATGCGTCCAGCTAACCATATATAAGTTTTCCGTGATTTCCTTAAATCGTTCCAGGCTACAGTCGGCATCGTTCCTTTGAAAGGGCACAGACGATTTGCTTCGCCATACTTGCAACATTTCGAGCTTGCGTTCCGTCTGTAATGACCTCGATATCGACGGGACTTTAAACTCTAATATTCCTTGCCCCAGCATCTCCGAGGTAGCGATAAGGGGTGATTTTCCCGTACGACCATTTCACGAGTGTACCGTGAATATCAGGAATCCGGTAAAACATCAGATCTCGGACATCGTTGCGGCCGGAAAAAGATCGTGCAAGAACGGGATCAACGACGACTGAAGAGAATCGTTCAACGTGACAGAAGTGCATCTCTTCCACAAATTTTTGCAGATTTCAATACTAGGTCATCAACAAGTGTCAGCTTGCGAACCATTCAACGGAACATAATCGATATGGGCTTTGGGAGCCGAAAACCCACTCCTGTACCCTGTACTGCACGACACAAAGATTTGCGCCTTGCCTGGGCCCGTGAACACCGACATTGGACTGTTGATGCCTGATCGGACAAGTCTCGTTTCAAATTGTATTGAGCGGATGGACCTGAGCGGTGTGAAGACAATCTCATGAACGAGCATGTCAGCAGGGGACTGTTCAAGCTGCTGGAGGCTCTGTAATGGTGTGGGGCGTGTGCAGTTGGAGTGATAGGGGGACTTTGGTACGTCTAGATACGACTCTGACAGGTGATACGTACGTAAGCATCCCGTCTGATCACCTGCATCCATTCGTGTCCATTGTGCATGCCGATGCAAATTCCATCATGACAATGCGACACCCCACACGTCCAGAATTGATACAGAGTGGCTCCAGGAACACTCTTCTAAGATTAAACGCTTCCGCTGGCCATCAAACTCCCCAGATATGAAAGTTGTAGAGCATATCTGGGATGCCTTGCAACGTGCTGTTCAGAAGAGATCTCCACCCTCACGTAATCTTCCGGATTAATGGACAGCCCTACAGGATTCATGGTGTCAGTTCCCTCTAGCACTACTTCAGATATTAGGCATGTCAATGACACATCAAGCTGCGCAACTTCTGTGGGCTCGCGGGGACTCTACACGATATTAGGCAAGTGAACGAGTTTCTTTGGCTCTTCAGTGTATTTTCCAGTGAGTATGCAACGGAGAAAAATGAGTTCTGGGGTCGTGTATTATGGTCATGTGAAAGAAAATTCAATGTGTACTGAAATGAAAGCCGATTGAAGGAGAAGAGGCAGAACAATACAGAATGGGATTCCAAAAATATGGAAGTCACGGTCAAACATCGAAACGGGAGTGTAATTTTGTGGGGATGTATGACGTCAAGTGGCGTGGGTGATATAACTTTTAGTGACGGCTACATGAACACAAAGAATATGCCAAATAAATATCTGCACAATAGCGCTCAAAGACTAAATCTTTGAAATGTTTTTATCCCCAACAAAACAACGATCGTAAACATACCTTAAAGGTGACAGAAATGAATCATCTACAATACTCGACGTACACTCAGAATACTCCCTTAATTACCCGTGTTGAACCAGAAGAAGAACATGCGGCAATAATTGGAAGACAGGATCGAGAAACATCATATACAGATAAACAGGACTGAAAGAAATTATTCTGCATAAATGGAATAATATTGATTTAGGTTTAACCAGCGAGCACGTTCATCCAGAAAAATGTTCAAATGTGTGTGAAATCTTATGGGACTTAACTGCTAAGGTCATCAGTCCCTAACCGTACACACTACTTAACCTAAATTATCCTAGGGACAAACACAGACACCCATGCCCGAGGGAGGACTCGAACCTCAGCCGGGACCAGCGGACTGCAGCGCCCAAGACCGCTCGGCTAATCCCGCACGGCGTACACCAGTGTGAAGGAGTTTACCAGTAGTTATTCAGAGGGAAGGCATGATAACAAAGTACAACAGTGCTGTGTTTTGTGTATTTCAGTACTTATATCCAACTACTGGGAGAACAGTTATTCAGTTTTCTTTACGAAGATGTAAGTACGTTTAATTTCGGTAAATACATGTGACATTTAAAATGAAATAAAGGTGTGTTAAAAACGTAGAACAGATTTCTTTATTTTACTATGTATGGTGTGGCAGTTAAATGTTCTCTTTTAGTAGCATGCACTTGACATTTGAATACTTCTGTCTGCCCTTGTATGTAGGTATGTCCGCAACGGAATAATCAATAGATCCTAGAAGTTTTATAACTGTATAGCTAAGACGAGGTACCTATGATAGTTGTCCACATATGTTCCTGGTTTGAGGACCGCTCCGGTATGCTATCGCACCCCGGCTGCCTATTAATTCACCCCACACGAATACCATAGAAAGTATCCACGACTATTTAGAACACTGGGTGGAACTTAGGAATCTACATCCCCGTAACTTAGAAGCTCTATGAGGTGCGTTTAACAGCTACTGCAACACTTTGTTTCTGAAAGCACGATTAGTTTTAAGACATCCTGGCACATTAAAACTGTGTGCCGGTCCGAGATTCGATCCCGTGTTCGAGTATCGGTCCGGCACAGAGTTCTGTACCAGGAAGTTTCATATCTGCACTCACTCCGCTGCAGAGTGAAAATTTCAACCAGGATTCAAAACAGAATATCGTTCCCCACTCTTTTCGCTACAAAACTATTTTTCAACGTCGTCTCCGTTCAGTGCGATGGCCTTACTGAGAGCGTCGAAGCCAAAGTCTTGCTACATCAATAACTTCCACATCATAAACGCAGTGCTTCCCGCCCAGCACATTCTTCATTGTGTCAAGCAGACTGAAATCGGTAGGTACGAGATCTGGGCTGCAGGAAGGATGAAAAGGAACAGCCCGATGTAATTTTTTAGCTATTGTCGGGTGCACAGACGTGTGCAAGGCCTTGTTTCGTCATGGTGAAAGAGAAGTTTGCTTACATTCTTGTGGCGCCGAACGAGCTGAAGTTGTTTCTTCAATTTCCCTATGGTGGCACAATACACTTCTGAGTTTATCCCTGCATCATGGGGAAGGCCATCAAACAGAATAACCGTTTCAGAGTCCCAGAACGCCGTCGCTTCACTCTATCGGCTAAGAGTGTGGCATCAATTTTTTTCTTCGGAGGAGAGGTGTGTGGTTCAACTCCACGTATTGCCAGTTTGTTTCCGGTTCGAAGTGATGAACCCATGTTTCATTATCTATGGCGATGCTCGACAAAAAATTGCCACGATCAGCCTCGTAACGTGCAAGAAATTCCACAGAGATGGCCCTTCATTGCTCCTTATGGTCCTCTGTTGCGCGGTGAGAAAACCAGGGAGCACACACCTTTGAGTACCGCAACTCGTGGACGAGAGTGTCAGCGCTTTCACCAGAGACGTCGAGTTGGTCAGCGAAGTTTTTGATTGTGACCCGTTGATCACCTCGAATGAGATTGTCCGAGAGTTCCAACATTACAGATGACACAACTGTGTTTGGCCGGCTGGCTCGCGGCAGATCAGACAGGTTAGCGCGACCATGATGCGATGACGACAGTCACATCGCTCAACGACTCACCGTGCTTTTGTGCACTACCAGATCTCCTTAGAGATGAATATGTACAATGCTCTGCTTGCTCTTTGCATGCAACAGGGACTGAAGCGAGAATATTGCAGGATGTCCCATTACATATTCAGAAATTTCCTAACCGAAATTGGCTGAAAGAAATGTTGCATTGCTTACTGAACGTCCCTTGTACGAGGGTAACTCCAAAAGAAATGCACACTATTTTTTTTTAAATCCATCTTTTATTCTACATGTTTGAAAGTTTTACAGTGTGTAGATACATACTTCAGGAACAATATTTTCATTTTTCCACATAATTTCCATCTCTCTCAACTGCCTTACGCCATCTTGGAACCAGCGCATGCATACCCACACGGTAAAATTCTGGTCCAACCTGTTGGAGCCACTGTTTGGCAGCGTGCACAAGGGAATCATCATCTTCAAACCTTGTTTCACTAAGAGAGTCTTTCAGTTTCCCAAAGAGATGATAGGTGGAGTCAGGTCAGGACTATAAGGTGGGTGTTTCAGTGTTGTTCATCCGAGTTTTGTGATCGCTTCCATGGTTTTTTGACTGATATGTGCCCGTGCATTATCGTGCAACAGTAAAACATCAGCTGTTGCCGATGTGGTCAAACACTACTCAGTCGAGCTTGAAGTTTCTTCAGTGTCGTCACATATGCATCACAATTAATGGCGTGATGTCCAGAAGCAAGAGTCCTTCGGAATCGAAAAACACCGAAGCCATAACTTTTCCAGCAGAAGGTGTGGTTTTGAATTTTTTTTCTTGGGTGAATTTGCATGATGACACTCCATTGATTGCCTGTTCATCTCTGGTGAAAAATGATGGAGCCATGTTTCATTACCTGTCACAGTTCTTCCAAGAAATTCATCTCCACTATTCTCGAATTGTTCCAAAAGTTCGCTGCATACCGTTTTTCTCGTTTCTTTGTGAGCAACTGTCAACATCCTGGAAACCCACCTTGCACAAACATTTTTTAACGCCAGAACTTTCAGTATTCTGCAAACACTTCCTTCCCCTATCCCAAAGTAGCGTGACAATTCGTTCACTGTGATGCGTCTGTCAGCAGTCACCAATTTGTTAACTCTCTGCACATTGTCTGGAGTGTGTATAGCACGAGGCCTGCCGTAGCGAGGACAATCCTCAATATTGCCGTGCCCGCTTTCATCACGTAACCTGCTTGCCCACCGACTAACTGTACTGCGATCGACAGCAGCATCTCAATACACCTTTTTCAACCTCTTGTGGATGCTTCCCACAGTCTCGTTTTCACAGCACAGGAATTCTATGACAGCACGTTGCTTCTGACGAACGTCAAGTGTAGCAGCCATCTTGAAGACATGCTGTAGAAAACAGATTAATTATGTTGCTCACGCAGGATATGTTCGCTTTATCGGGCAACAACAATATTATTGACTGTGGATGGTATCGTCAGAATGGAAATAATGAAGTTACTGTAAAACAGTCGTTAATTTTGGCTCTTATCTTGTATGGATTCCCACGTAGACTTCGTCGAAGTTGTTATGGCTCATCTTGTTGATTCTAGGGTAATTACACTTTGACTGCTAGAAGGTCCAGATCTGTATTTTAGCAATATTTGAAGATCTAACAAATGCGTTTTTCAGAATATTCTTAATGGTCAAATAATCCCAGATCAGAACAATCGTATGGTAGAAATAATTTTTGACTTGGTGTTCACGATCTACATTTTTATTAAACTTCTTGTAAATTCACATATACTTCTTCTTAATTGTCACATCATCAAGAAAACAGTTTTGTAACAAGCTTCATATAATTAATTCCCCCTGTAACCAAACACAAGACTTGACTGTTCTTTTACAAAACCAAATATCAACTTAACTTCTGCAAAGTGAAACAAAGACTGCTCTGTGCGCATTCGCGCACTTACAAGTAAGTAAAAGATTATGACAGTCTCACAGAAATGAATACACAGAAGAACCATATCACTGTAATATATCGACACATCGGAGTACCTATACATTAATAAAACCAAATATGAATATTGTCACGAAAATATGTCTCTTACTTCGCAGTAAAGTAGTACGATATTACTGGTATCGAGAACTGGGGTTGGAGTGTCGTAATGGTCACGTAAATAAAGAGCCATTACAAGGTTGAACTAAGTTTGTAAACAAGCCGGAAGGATGTATATACACACTGTAAAACTTTCACACATGTACAATGAAAACTGTATTTTTACAAAAATAGTATGGATTTCTTTTTGAGTGACCCTCGTGAAACTGGCTGATCCTCAATGGGCAGCTTGAGAAGGGTATGTCATCCGTACCAGGTCAGGTTGACGAAGGAGATAGAGAAGATCGAAAGAAGAGGGCGCGTTTCGTCACAGGGTTATTTGGTAAGCGTGATATCGTTCCAGAGATGTTTAGCAAACTCAAGTGGCAGACTCTGCAAGAAAGGCGCTCTGCATCGCGGTGTAGCTTGCTGCCCAGGTTTCGACAAGGTGCGTTTCTGGATGTGGTATCGAATATATTGCTTCCCCCTACTTATACCTCCCGAGGAGACCATGAATGTAAAATTAGAGAGATTCGAGCGCGCACGGAGGCTTTCCGGCAGTCTTTCTTCCAGCGAACCATACGCGACTGGAACAGGAAAGGGAGGTAATGACAGTGGCAGGTAAAGTGCCCTCCGCCACACACCGTTTGGTGGCTTGCGGAGTATAAATGTAGAAGAAACTGGCGAACTCTCAGCTCACCGACTTCAGGCCAATGTCGATGCTAGAAGCGTTGCTGCACAGTATGAGTGCGATTTCTCCTGCAGTTGACTCAATTCTTCGTCCAGTGAGCAGATGTACCTGTCGACTCCGCGTCGGCGTCCCAAACTGCACTGATCGATCGGGCCCGGCAGCCGCGCCTTTCGCACGCGCGTACAAAACCCGTACGGCCGGGACGGCTCGGCCCGAGAACAGGAGAGGACGCGCGCCAGAAAATAAACAAAAATCCCGCAGCGACGGCGCAGCGGTCGAGCGGGAATCGCCGCCGCCATCAGCGCTCCGAAAAACCAGTCAAAAATGCGGCAACAAATTACCCAGATACAGGGCGGAATTACTAACAAGCTTTTCTCTTTATTACATCTAATTTTGAACAATTTATCACTGATGTTTGATAACTGGAGAGAATGTTATCTAATGCCGGAATCGTGGAATGCCGGCAGCGGCAGCGGCCGCTGCCGCGACGCGCTCGCCAGGGGCAGAGAAGCTCGGACGAGTGCGGAGTACGGGGGACCCGGCGCACCGTGGAGCGTGTGGAGTGTGGAGCGTGGAGTGGAGGCGAGCGGCCGGCGCGGCGGTTGGCCTTGGCGCAGGAGCCGTCCCGGCAGCGGGCGCCTCCTGTGGTTTGCATTTTACGTCAAAATGTAAATAGGCTCCGGTCGCGAGGCGAGGGGCATCACCAGACGCCACTGACATTAGCGGCAGCCGCTTGCTCTCTTTGAAATTGGCAACAACCGGCGACTTGCTGCACCAGTTTCGAAACTTAACCATTCATATAGGGAGAGAAGTATTCAAACCGACAAAATCTGGGAGGTTGTAGGGGACATCAAAACAAACACTTTTCCGTATTACGATCTTCAGTTGTTAGAGGGCGTATTACGCTTTTCAGTTGTAGGCAATTGCTGTCCACCAGTGTAGTAGTGCATTGTCTTTATTTGCTCATTGAGCGATACACCTGGTGAGTACACTGATATGGTTGGTACGTACTACATCCTTGTCTTTGTTTGCTCATGGAGCGATCCACCTGGAGTGAGTACACTGATGTGGGTGGTGCGTGCTACATCCTAATCGCCGTATTCCGCATCATACGACCTTGGCTGCCGAGTACCAACGTCTTCATGAGACCGGGTCATTTAGCAGATTACCTGGACAGGGACGCCCTCGCACGGTAAGAACGCTGCAATATGAGGAAGCTGTCTTGCAGGTTGTGAGGTGGGATCCTTCAATCAGCATTCGTGCAATTGCACTTAACATGGGGACGAATCAGATGAATGTAAGAACAGTCCTGCGAGAGCAATTGTTACGTCCATTTCGCTTACAGCGTGTCCACAACCTGGAACCAGTTGATTATGCATCCAGAGCACAGTTTTCGCAGTGGTACATGGAGCAGTGTGAAATGCATCCTACATTTCCATCCTCTGTGATGTTTACCGATGAAGCAACGTTCGGGCGTGATGGAGTCATCAACATGCACAATTCACATGTATGGAGTGAGGAAAACCCACATGCCACCGTTACTAGCGCTCATCAAGTGCGGTTCTTCGTTAATGTGTAGGGTCGGTGTTGTTGGGCCATATCTGCTACCTAGGCCATTAAATGGCAGGCACTATTAAAATTTTCTCGCCAGAACAGTGCCAGAATTGCTGGAAGACGTCCCGCTCCCCACAAGACAACGCATGTGGTTCCAACATGAATGGGCGCCGGCACATTTAAGTCGTCGTGTGTATCGATTCCTGGACCGACGGTTCCCAGAAACGTGAATTGGCAGAGGTGGTCCTGTACCATGGCCTGCTCGATCCCCAGATATGTCCCCCCTGGACTTTTCTATGTGGGGAGAGATGCGCAACCTTGTTTACGCAACTCCTGTTGCATCAGAAGAGGATCTGGTTGCCTGGATATTGGCAGCAACAGGAACAATTCAGGATACTCCTGGGGTTTTTGCCTGTGTCAGGCCGAACATGATCCGACGGTGTAACCTTTGTTTACGTGTCAATGGTGGCATTTTTGAAAATCTACTGTACTACTGTAATTGAAATTGGGCTGTGATAATATGTTGTCTCTTCGTCATAAAAAACTGGTTTAATTAATTTGTGCCAGAGAAACCTTCCTCTACCGATTTAAATACTCCTCATAGGAAAAAATGACATTAGGGAAAATTATTTGTTTTGTTGTCCCCTACAACCTCCCAGAGTTTGTCAGTTTAAATACTTTTCACCATGTATACGCACGTCCATTCGTCACTTCTTCATGGTGATTACAGATTGCTGGACATTTCCATAAGGAGTGGTAAAGAATGATATACCTGGTTTTATCCGTGTGATTGATGCTATGCTATCGGGTGTAGAGCCCAGTTGCTGATTCCATTATTATACACAACTGGCGATCTGCTCCTAATTAGAAGGGTAGCATGAAGCATATACACCTAAGCAACTTTTCCGGTGTAGCAGCAATGAGGACGATCAAATAGTTTACGTTTGAGGGTGTTGTTCCAGCGTATATGCAACGAAGCGCTCTCCCGGTGTTAGTATATAAGCACCGACGTATAGGCAAAGGACTTGAGCGGCATTCCTGTCTTTCATGCATGCGTGCCGTAAATGTTCAAACGTGAACTGTGGCGGCGTTGTTACCAGGTGCGTGCAAAGGGGATCAAAATCACCGGTATAGCCCTTCGGAGAATGAAAAATGTGGTATGGGACAACAGGTCTGTAGAAAACAACCGTTATCAGACGGTTCACCAAGTTCCACGCTGTTCGCGATTTGACAGAAGACGGCCCTATAAGGCAAATTTCGTAACGCATAAGTTACTCCAACTTTAGTGGGAGGCACTCAAGCATCCGGCCTATAGTAATAATCTCTCACAGGTTGCTTAAGACCTACCCCAACTGACAAGCTCTACTGCCTGGCTGGAATAGCGCCACCATGGGTACGCAGAACAGTGACTGCCAACAAGGAGAGACTGGAACAGGACAGTGCCCATCCACTGCACGGACATAATCCACCACAGAAACGGCTGAGATCGCGAAAGAGCTTCCTGAAAACATCCGAGAAGCTCACTATTTCACCAGAGAAGGCAAGGCTGGAGTTATGGAAGAAGTCGACGCCTCACCTGCAGACGCCAGAAGCTGAAGAACTACCACCTGAACAGAACGACAGCTGGCTGGTGTGTAAATCTTTAAACAGATTACGATCAGGAGTTGGACGTTCCAGAGACAACCTGAAGAGATGGGGGTCCATACCAGAAGACACGTCGTGTGACTGTGGACAAGAAGAAACCACAAGCCACATGCTCCAGTGGCTTTTGTGCCCTGCATCCTGCACGAAGATTGATCTCCTGCAAGCCACGCCAAGCGCCTTGGGAAACTCTATAAATTTGAATGTTTCTGACTCGAGAATAATAAACCATGCGATTATCGCGTGCTCAGTCCTTTAAAAAAGGCCTTGAAGGGTCGACGATTCTTGGCGGTCGGGGATGTGCAGCAGGCAGTTACGGACTTCGTGCTGTGTTTTGCCGTACTGATATCTTCAACCTGGCGCGTCGGTGGGAGATTGACTCAATGCTCTCGGCATTTTGTCTGACGGACATACCTATTCTTGACTGTACTGTCTCCGAGCCGAAACATTTTATTCGCTCCCTTACAAATTATATACAGCAATGGCATTTATTCGTGGGACTTTATTGAAATGTTCATTCGTTTAGACATCACGAGTTTTACGTAGTTTTGGAATGATAAATTAATGAATTATGCTTTTGTTTTTGTTTACAATGTAGAGTAAAACTTGCTCAAATCGGCACGTGTATAATTCCGATATCTGCCCAAAGCATTCAGTGCACTTTTATATGCTGATTTTTTTCTATAAAGCGGGTCGTGCCAAGCGCGGAAACGGGAAGCAAATCTTAGAACATACTTAATAATTCATGATATACTGCGGAAAGGAGCCTATGTGGTACTGTTGTACTGCAGTTCCTTGGTTATTCACGACTCTACAACGACGTTACTATTAACATCTCTGTTAAACGGCGCAAAACCAAGAAAATAGGTCCAGCGCAGCGCGGAGCTGCTGGTGTCAGCGCTCTGTTTGTCGGCTTTTTTTTGTTTTTCTCATTATTGACGCACGCAGACGCATACAGGAGCATTATTGCGCATCTACCAACACTCAGCTGCAATGTTCGCAGTGAGAAAGGTGGGTATTGTTCCGTTAAACAATGGGTTTACCTGGCAAGATCATTTTTTCTGCCATTTTCAGTTGACTACAGCACTTTGGCTCAAATGGCTCTGAGCACAATGGGACTTAACTTCTGAGGTCATCAGTCCCCTAGAACTTAGAACTAGTTAAACCTAACTCACCGAAGAACAACACACACATCCATGCCCGAGGAAGGATTCGAACCTGCGACCATAGCAGTCGCGTGGTTCCTGATTGAAGCGCCTAGAACCGCTTGGCCACCGCGGCCGGCAGTAGCACTTTAAGAGATACAGTAACATGATGTCGAACAAACGGTATGTGTCGTTAACACTTGACGAAGAGATTAATGTAATCTGGGCGAGTGAGGAAGACAAACTCTCTGTGCGTGAAATTATGTTGCGTGTCAAATGCGCTAAAACACAAATTTGTGAGACTTTAAGAAACAAGGATAAGACCCGGGACGAATGGATGAAAGGGAACTGACAGATGAAAAGAAAGACGAAGAAAACCGGAAATGGAGAAATTAACGAAATAGTGTGGGAATGGCTCGTAAGTGCGCAGGCAAAAAACGTACCATGGTGCAGAGTGAAGCTCTGAAAGTCGCTAAAGAGCTTAGAATTACGGTGTTTAAGGCATCCAGAGTACGGCTGGACAATTTCAAAGCTAGGCACAACATCGTGTGGAATGAAGACAATACTGTCCAAATTAATTGTGAGTTATGCCCGAAAAGACGTGTTCAGTGCCGATGAAACGGGACTGTTTTATCGCGTGCTGCCTTCAAAATCGCTAACAATTCGAGGTGAAAAGTGTACTGGCGAAAACATGTCCAAGGAAATACTCACTGTAGTGCTGTGTGGAAACATTTTAGATGAAATGGAGAAGCTACTGGTGATCGGAAAGGAGGCAAAATCCCGTTGTCTCAAAAACATAGACCTCAGTAAGCTTCCAGTCATATGGCGAAGCAATAAAAAGGCGTGGATGGTGAGAGGTCTCATGGAAGAATGGCTGAGCTCTTTCAACGCCAAAATGAAAAAAGGAAATCGGCAAGTTTTTCTTTTCCTAAACAATGCAACGTGCTACCGCAAGTAACATTATCAAATGTAAAATTGGCTTCGTTTCCCCTCCACGTTGAACCAGCCTCAAATAACCCATGGACCAGGAGTTACTTACACATCCAAGTTTCATTATAGGCGATTATTGATGGAATATCTAATTCTTATCGTTGAAAAAGCTGGAGGTGCGTTTCCTCTTGCACAGTCAGTTTCTGTCCTGGATGCATTAAATTGGATTGGCTTGGCAGTAAAATAAAAATAAACCCGAAGCTAAGTGCTTCAAAAGAGTGGGCTTCGGAGGTCAAGAACAAGACTCCTCTGTGGCCATCTAAGTTCAAGAAAATGCAGCAGCAATTGCTGAATTAATGAAAATGCGAAACATTTCATGTAGTGCAGATGATCACATTCGAAGTGATGACTTTCTTTCAACTCACTCCACTTTCACTTTAATAGAAATCCGCAACACACAGAATTATGAAGAAACAAAGGAAGAAGAAGAGGAGCAAAATCATGTCTCTACAAAAATTAATACGCCTGAAGAAGCCATTGAATGCATAAATAATGTTTATGCAATTTCCAGCACACACAAATTCTCCCAACTTGTAGGAACTGTTGTATGGTGCAAAAACTGCCTAGAAAAAAAAAGAAAAAAAACAGTTTTGAACAGGAAATTACAACAAGTTTCCCTCCTTCATAGGTGGCGAAAACAGTGAAATGTAAAGCAAATAAACATGGGAATAACATGTATGAACACACAATAATAAACGAATTTAAAGTTCGAGTAAAAATATAGAAACACCATGTTATTTATCAATTAGTCCAATAATAATTTATGTTCTATTGTCCAATATACAATAAATGAACATCTACAGTGCTGGAGTGAAGGTATGTAAGTACAGTATATGCACAATTAAAAACTTTTACTATGCTTTTGTGTATGATACCTAACAAATCTTATGTAGCCCAGTGAATTTTGTGTAATCTGCAAACTTGCCCAATGTCGAAAATTATTTTAGTCCCAGGCGATTCCGTTTTGGGCAAGTTTTACTTTATATTCCAATTACAAATATTAACAATAATTTTTCACCACACCTTTATTTTGAAATTCATGGGACAGAAAACAAAAACTGACTCTGAGGCATGTGTATACAGGGTGGTCCATTGAGCGTGACCGGGCCAAATATCTCACGAAAAAAGCGTCAAACGAAAAAACGACAAAGAACGAAACTCGTCTAGCTTGAAGGGGGAAACCAGATGGCGCTATGGTTAGCCCGTTAGATGGCGCTGCTATAGGTCAAACGGATATCAACTGCGGTTTTTTTTAATAGGAACCCGCATTTTTTATTACTCATTCGAGTAGTACGTAAAGAAACATGAATGTTTTAGTTGGACCACTTTTTTCGCTTTGTGATAGATGGCGCTGTAATAGTCAAACTTATGGCTCACAATTTTAGACGAACAGTTGGTAACAGGTAGGTTTTTTAAATTAAAATACAGAACGCAGGTAAGTTTGAATATTTTATTTCGGTTGTTCCTATGTGATACATGTACCTTTGTGAACTTATCATTTCTGAGAACGCATGCTGTTGCAGCGTGATTACCTGTAAATACCACATTAATGCAATAAATGCTCAAAATAATGTCTGTCAACCTCAATGCATTTGCCAATACGTGTAACGACATTCCTCTCGACAGTGAGTAGTTCGCCTTCCGTAATGTTCGAGCGTGCATTGTCAATGCGCTGACGCATGTTGTCAGGAAATCCGGAGACGTCAGATCCGGTGAACGTGCAGGCCATGGTATGGTGCTCCGACGACCAATCCACGTGTCATGTAATATGCTATTCAATGCCGCTTCAACCGCACGCGAGCTATGTGCCGGACATCCATCATATTGGAAGTACATAGCCATTCTGTCATGCAATGGAACATCTTGCAGTAACATCGGTAGAACATTACGTAGAAATCAGCATACATTGCACCATTTGGATTGCTATCGATAAAATGGGGCCCAATTATCTATCCTCCCATAATGCCGCACCGTACATTAACCCGCCACTGTCGCTGATGTTCCACTTGTCGCAGCCATCGTGGATTTTCCGTCGCCCAATAGTGCAAATTATGCCAGTTTACGTTACCGCTGTTGGTGAATTACGCTTCCTCACTAAATAGAACGCGTGCAAAAAATATGTCATCGTCCCGTAATTTCTCTTGTGCCCAGTGGCAGAACTGTACACGACGTTCAAAGTCGTCGTCCTGGTGCATAGAAAATATGGTACGGGTGCAATCGATGTTGATGTAGCATTCTCAAAACCGACGTTTTTCAAATTACCGATATCGCTCAATTTGTCTGCTACTGATGTGCGGATTAGCCGCGACAGCAGCTAAAACACCTACTTGGGCATCATCATTTGTTGCAGGTCGTGGTTGACGTTTCACATGTGGCTGAACACTTCCTGTTTCCTTAAATAACCTAACTATCCGGCGAACGGTCAGGACACTCGGATGATGTCCAGGATACCGAGCAGCATACATAGCACACGCCCGTTGGGCATTTTGATCACAATAGCCATACATCAACACGATATCGACCATTTTCTCAATTGGTAAACGGTCCATTTTATCACGGGTAATGTATCACGAAGCAAATACCGTCCGCACTGGCGGAATGTTACGTGATATGACGTACTTTTACGTTTGTGACTATTACAGCGCCATCTATCACTTAGCAAAAAAAGTGGTCCAACTAAAACATTCATATTTCTTTACGTACTACACGGATATGTAATAAAAAATGGGTGTGCCTATTAAAAAAACGCAGTTGATATCCGTTTGACCTATGGCAGCGCCAGCTAGCGGGCCAACCGTAGCGCCATCTGGTTTCCCTCTTGAACCTAGTTTCTTCGTTCTTTGTAGTTTTTTCGTTTGATGCTTATTTCGTGAGATATTTGGCCCGGTCACTACCAATGGGCCACCCTGTATATTAATTGGCAATGTGTCCAAATTACCAAATCCCAAAAAAATTAAATATTATTGTAAAGACATAGTCGGTTTCTAGTGGGGAATGTGTCACAGTACACCTGATCAATGTCAAAACGTAGTGGTTGGCTCTGAGCACTATGGGACTCAACTGCTGTGGTCATTAGTCCCCTAGAACTTAGAACTACGTAAATCTAACTAACCTAAGGACATCACACACATCCATGCCCGAGGCAGGATTCGAACCTGGGACCGTAGCAGTCGCACGGTTCCGGACTGCGCGCCTAGAACCGCGAGACCACCGCGGCTGGCTCAAAACGTAGTGGAACGTCCTTTTTCTCAGATGCGAGTTTCAACATGGCGTACCGTCGATAAGATTGTCTAAACTCTCCCATTCTTAACTGCAGGGTATGTTGTTGTTGTCTACGTTCAAAAGCACCTCGCTTCAATCCGTCATCCACACGATCGATTGGGTTAATCTACAGAGAACAAGCAGACCACTTCATTCCGGTGATCCCAGCATGCTGAAGGAAAGTGTTCACAATGACAGCACGAGGGTTACCACCCATCAAGACGAAATAGTCGACAAAGTACTGGCGATACGGTTCCCACTCTTGGTTGCGGAATCTCGTTCTAGTGCCGCAGAGCTGTCAAATCGCCCTCAACTACCACGACAGGTGTACCGTTGCCCCACTTAATGCCACTCCAGAACATCGTTCTATCACGAAGTCGTAGCACATTTGGGAAATAGTATTGGAAACGTTCTATATTACCATGTTGTCTCCAAACAGCTTGTCTGCGATTATCATGTACAAAAGGATCCCATTTCCGTCCATAAACGCCCGATGCCAATCCTGAGCGTCCACTCTGCATGATTTCTTCAGCATTTATAACGGACCTTTTGGTCCATGGTGCGGTGTACGACGTGGAGCTGGCCATGGTCGTCGGGAATGGAATTTCGCATCTTACAATCGTCTCCTTACAGTTTGATGCGATACACGACATCCTGTAGTCTGTTAGGACATCTAATTCAGTTCTCGTGGTCTCAGACAACTTCCTTTGGTGCAGTGTACCTGTCGAACATGACGGTCTGTGCAGCTTGAGTCCAACACTACTTGTCAATTGAAACCGAATCGACGTCCGCGTGATGTCAGTGGACGCATCGAGCATCTTCCATGGTTGACAAGTGTTTTGGTCGTAACGTGGCGATACGGACCCAATTATTGGTCGCGGCTGTCCTTCGAGGCGTGCTTGATTTTCACTCTCTTGTTGTACAGACGCCTCTGATGCGCCCCTATTGATGCTTTGCTTTAAACAAAAATGCTGCAGTCCACTCGAGTGCGGTATTCGATCCTCAGGTAGCGCTCATGTTAACTATGTGTTCGTTCACAAACAACGTCAGAGGTGCCAGAATGAGATTTTCACTTTGCAGCGCAGTGTGCTCTGATATGAAACTTATTGGCAGATTAAAACTGTGTCCCGGACCGAGATTCGAACTCGGGACCTTTGCCTTTCGCGGCCAAGTGCTCTACCATCTGAGCTTCCAGCACGACTCACGCCCCGTCCTCACAGCCTTCTGCCAGTACCTCGCCTCCTACCTTCCAAACTTTACAGAAGCTCTCCTGCGAACCTTGCAGAACTAGCACTGCTGAAAGAAAGGATATTGCGGAGACTTCTGCCAGTACCTTGTCTCCTACCTTCCAAACTTTACAGAAGCTGTCCTGCGAACCTTGCAGAACTAGCACTGCTGAAAGAAAGGATATTGCGGAGACATCACACAAATATCTTGTCTAAATCGTTTTGCTATTTGTTTTAGTCGTCTGACGACGTTAATAGAAGGTAAACTACAGCGTCAACTAAATAGTATCTAAGAGGGCTTTTCGGATTATCTCCTAAACATTTTATATAGATTAGGAACACCAGAGGGCCTATATCACTTCCTTGGGGAAAGACGGATATCACTTCTGTTTTACTCGGTGACTTTCCGGCAGTTACTACGAAATGTGATCTTCCTGACAGGAAATCAAGAATCTAGTAGCACAACTAAGACGTCACTCCCCAGGCACGCAATCCGATCGTAAACCTCTCGAGAGGAACGGTATTAAAAACCTTTTGGGATTTTTAATTTTTTTCTCTTTTCTCTCCTTGCCCCCTGCCCTGATTTCCTTACATCAAGCTCTCTCCCTATTTTTCCCGATCACCCACCTCTCTCCGCCGCCACCCCCTATGATTGCAAAAGCTCTAGTAGCACATAAACTGAAACGCAAACCATGAAAACCATATGCATGCCATATTACACGTATTTCCACTACTGAGGAGGTATTATTAGAGGAATGGCATCACGAAGATAATTGTGTTAACACGCCGAATGAATAACTCTCTAACATGTCGCTGGAAGCCAAGCCTGTCAGTGGAGTTCGAACTCAGCTTGAATAAACGGAACGTATTATGAAAATACACTATTACACACAGAAATGGGCAGCAGTAAAACATGATACCTACAGACGCAAAGCAACATAACGCAGAGTGCCTCAGACAGCTTTGCAGACGCTAAGTATGAAGACGGCTTTGAGGATTTAATTCTCTCCGTGTGTAAAACAAAATGGCTGCTCGCCGACAAATGATCTCCGTTAGAGCTCTTCCCCATTACCTCCGTGAGGCCTGTTTCACAACATACTTGGCTATGCAGCGTTCACACGTACTTGTCTCGCTTTCATCGTAAAGAATGCGGTTTCAAAGCGGCTTACGGCGGCGCCGTCATGACGCGGGTATACAACACCCGAGCCACCCTGCCATTGAGGCAGACCCAGGCCGAGCGCTGGCCAGAGCGGATGTCTTTATTTGAGTGTAACCTTTTATTGCTTAGTCATTTGAGCTTAGACGCACTCGGATGGCTCAATGACCGCGAAAGCCATAGGGCCGGTTTTGAGTCCGGAGCTATGTCACAATTTATATTCCTTTCGGAGACTCGATTAAGCGAATGCTAACCAGCACAATGTTTAGATTTACATCTTTTCCAGCAGAATAGGCGGGCAGAAAATGACAATGAGGGAGTACTCGCTTTCAACAGAAAGAAAGATCAGAGAACAAAGACGGTGGATACAACAACATGGCCGTCGAGTTAATGCAGCGACTGGTCGCAATTGGCGTTCAGAAACAACTTGAACCGTACTCTGCATTGATTACATCGTCAATAGTGCGAAGTGGATTCAAACTGCCTGTTTGGGAGGCCAGACAGATGGTTTCCTTTGGTTAGTCACCTGCGACAATGAAGTTTCACCTCGGTAACATTTTTCCGCCTTTGGTGACTAATTATACGGCATCCAAAATGGTTCAAATGGCTCTGAGCACTATGGGACTTAACTTTTGAGGTCATCAGCCCCTTAGAGCTTAGAACTACTTAAACGTAACTAACCAAACGACTTCACACACACATCCATGCCCGAGGCAGCATTCGAACCTGCGACCGTAGCGGTCGCGCGGTTCCAGACACAGCATCCTAAATACAGTAATTAGCAGAGAGATGTATCTACGTGGTACCGAATTAGACGCTGTGAACAAAATCCAAGTGAGTACAACGGCAGGCTTGCAGAATAGTACACCAATACCATTCCTCTATTTGTATCATGATCGAAAAACTTTCTTACACCCATGCATCCAAAGTTATACAGTTTCCCGCACATCTGATGACAACCACAGAATGTAGGGAGGTGGAGTCGTGGTTAAAACAACCACTGGTTTTTAAGAAATTTAAGTTTTCGTTGATTTACCGAAGTATTTTGCCGAGAATATTCGTTAAACAACTCTACAGATGATTTCTTTCTCCCTTTGTGTCCAATCAGTGCTTGTAGTCAGTTTCTGATGACGTCATCTGGACGTTCATCCATCCTTCGTCAACGTGAACGTTTCTTCATATAGATAATTCCCAGGACATCGTTCGAAACAGATCCTTGGTAAAGCGTAACTATTCGACAAATCGTGCCTTTCCTGTCCGAATCTAGTCTCGTTTTCGCCAGAAGATGATAAGCGCGAAGCAGGTATAAACTTTGCTCAGCATTAGTTATAAGGGTTATTAAACAATCTAAAACGCTACAGTGCTGTACAGGCTTTCCAATAATAAATTAACTCATGAATATTCCGAAGAACAATTACAGGTCCAATGTAGAAAGAAGCTCTGTTTTACACTACGCGAACCAATGAGTCCCATCGAGAGGGAATCTCTGATTAATCCCATGTTTCTAGACCAAGGCTTTTGACACAGTTCCTCAGAAGTGACTTCTAATTAAATTTCATGCCTATGGAATATTGCTTCAGTTGTGCGATTGTATTCATGACTTCCTATTAGAAACCTCACAGCACGCATTAATCGACGGACAATTACCGAGTACAACAGAAGTGGTATCCGACGTTTGCCAAGGAACTCTTAAATGCTTCCCGCTATTCCTAATCAACGTGGATGATTTAGGAGACAACCTGTGAAGTTCTTTTAGATATTTTTAGATGCTACCATCATTCGCCGTCTTGTAAAATGATAAGACGAGAAACACCAATTGCAAAGTGATTTAGAGAAGACACCTTGAAAAGTCTCTGTTGGATTCCTTTCATGTTAATTTCTTAAATCTGTTGTCATTTACGGCATAAATTCCTCTTCTAAATTCACTGTGGTGTTTCTGACTATCTGGGAGCAGACTGAGCAGTCAAATGTGTCACTTCTACACATAAACAAGATCGATCTGTCACACTACTACACTTTAAAACACAGTTTATATGTAATTCATGTCACACAGTCCAATACGGAATCTACATCCGCTTTCTTTTATGTACTGTGTATGATAAGATACTGTCATCCCCCTTCCCTTCTGTGTGAAAAAATGAATGAGCAAATGTATTTCTAGTTGCATGCTTGATGGTAGCAGACAAGCCTGCTTGCTGGAGAACAGTAGGACCAACGTCGGAACAGGTAGCTACGCTTTCTAGAAGCAAAGAGGTTTCTATTCTTAGTATGGTCCTGTCCGTCCCTTGTCATGTTGGTAGGGAGCTGCCTCCCTGGTCACTTCCGTTTGTATTTGTGAAGCACGCTCGGTAGGAGCCCCGCAAGTCAATCTGTCCGCGGCGAGCGTCTGAAGTGGTAAGATCTCCGGCTAAGCGCGTGTCTGCTAAGTCCGCAGGACAATGCTTTTCTTAAGTTTAGCCTAACTAAAAGTTTAATCACCTTTATTTCAGGTTTAGCTCTAAAATATCTAATGTTATCTTAAATTGCAACGCAGTGTATTTCGAGTGTGAACTTCAGAATATCTTCCAGTAGTTGCTCTGTCACTACTTTGTGAGTAAATTGGAACCAAGTGTTGATCAGTAACTCTAACTAAGATCATCAATCTTAAATGCGAATGTGCGTGAGATTATAACGTCTCGTCTTGACAATATTTTTCAATGTAGCAACTTTTCTTTATGTTCAACCCACGTGGGGTGTACTTTGTGAGACCAGTACCACGTGCTTATACAATTGTTTGACCCATCAGGTTAATAGTAAGACGATAGTAAACAGGTCGAGGTTTTTCTTTTGTAAATCGCTTTTCGATCTAATTTATTTTAATTATCAGAATTATTGTGGAGTTACTCTCTCTGTGTAAGCCAAGTTGACCACGTGAAGCATGTGGTGTAATCATCAAAGTAGCCCTCAGCTATTCTTTTCGGAAAGATTTCACAGAGAGTTAGTATGAATTTAGTATACCAGTGTGTGGTAATTACATGACGGACAGGATTGCGCTACGAAGTAACTTCTTTGGGTGAAAATTGAATCGGTTGGTTGTGGTTAATTTCCTCTTGCATATGTTTCAACGTTCTTCGTGTGTTATTTTATGAATGCAGTGTTGTATGCAGTCTCCCAATCTTGGCTCCATATTTGATGTGTTCCGTAAGATTACAATCTCACATTTTCACAATCCTAAATAAGGCACCAGTTTAGTTATGAATCAAGTTTAATATGCTGAAATTTCACTGATCAATGTTAAAATAAATTTCCAAATATAAAATAATTTATTTCTTTTTATTTAAATATATATCCACATGAGTACTAAAAGGAACCCACAAAACTTCCGTTACACGATATATGAGTCAAACCTAAAGATCGTAAATTCAACTTAGTAATTAGGATTATCATTACGAATAACTTGAATTGGGGGTTGGGTTGTTTGGGGAAGGAGACCAGACAGCGAGGTCATCGGTCTCATCGGATTAGGGAAGGATGCGGAAGGAAGTCGGCCGTGCCCTTTCAAAAGAACCATCCCGGCATTTGCCTAGAGCGATTTAGGGAAATCACGGGAAACCTAAATCAGGATGGCCGGACGCGGGATTGAACCGTCTTCCTCCCGAATGTGAGTCCAGTGTCGAACCACTGCGCTATAACTTGAATTGGAACGACCACATAGGTACTGTTGTCGGGAAAAGAAAACCAAAGACTGCTATTTATAGGCAGAACATTTAGAAAATGCAAAAAGTCTGCTACAAGATAGCCTAAGCTATAGACGGCCAACACTACGCTCGTTCGTCCTCTGCTAGAGTACTGCTTTGCTGTATGAGTTCCTTACCAGACAGGACTCACGTAGAAGTATTTGTATTATCGCGAAATAGAGGAAGGAGAGTAACTGTGAAACATTCCATTAGAGAAATATAAATGAGTGTGTTGATAAACCTCTTACGTTATTTGATTTTCAAACAGCTGAGTGGAACTGAACGTACTCAGACATTTCTCTCTTTACACAGCAGAGCCAGTGATTTTCATACAGAGCGCTACGTAACGTTACCAACGTAAAAACCTAAACAGCCTACTTACAACGGATATGATACGCTAGCTGGGATGGCAGTCACTAAACGAAAGGAGGTATCGTTGGAATGAGATCTTTTCACCTAATTTCGATTGCAAATTTTCTTCTCTGAATGTGAAAGTATTTTATTGCCGCCAACCTACGTACATATAAAGTACATATATAGTTGTACATATAAAGTTTTATGTGATCATTTTTCCCAAGGACTGTTGTAGATGGAACGGCGGGAAAATAGTTTGAAGGTGGTTCGAAGAACCCTCTGGCAGGCCCTTAGGTGTGAATTGCGGAGTAGTCATGTAGACGTAAATGTATATTGAGCCCTAAGATTCCAAGTCGCTGGAGCCCACTTACAGATGCGGATACGTGTGCTACGTTCTGTTATTAGCGATCCATCTCTTGTCCTAATTACGGATGGTATGAGTGAAACCATAGTGAAGCGATACGCGAAGGCATGTTGAGCAACACCGGCTATAAATTCTTCATGTAATTAACACTGACGCCATTCAAACTGTTTTATATAGTAAGATGTTAATGGAAAAACCTGGACGTGCGTTAGACCCAACACCATGTTAAACCATGATTTACTTCCGGTACGGCAAACAAATGGTTCAAATGACTCTGAGCACTATGGGACTTAACTTCTTAGGTTATCAGTCCCCTAAACTTAGAACTACTTAAACGTAACTAACCTAAGGATATTAAACACATCCATGCCCGAGGCAGGATTCGAACCTGCGACCGTAGCAGCAGCGTGGTTCCGGACTGAAGCGCCTAGAACGGCTCGGCCACGTCGGCCGACCCGGTGTAGCAACTACGAAACTTTAGGTGCTGCGAGGATGCAGCAGATAAGAAGGAGATACACTGGTGGCACAAGGTCAACTTTTGTTGCGACAATCGACTTGACCAAATCCGTTGATACAAACTATTCAAAAAGGTTTTGCATCAAATGTGTATCTCCAAAAATGTGTGTGTTTTAGGTTCAAGGACAGCACGGAGTGAATGGAAAAGCACTATGGAGTTGAAAAATTACTATACAATAAAATACTCTTAAAAGCAGAAAAACAGCAAAAATAAAGGAAACGTCTTCGTAAATGAACATCTTTTGCAGTTGTGTGATATCAAAAGTTCAGTGCCGTGTTGTTCCATCCCTTGCACTGTAATACGCTTGGATGTCACGTGACATACTGTCCACAAGCTGTTCGTCACATCATTATGCAAAGCAGCCCCATACGTCGACGGAAGCGCTCTTGAGGTCGTTCAGTTTGTGAAGAGGGTCCGTGTCACACGCGCTCCAATACTGGACTTGGACAGTCGCGTTTGTGTCATCCGATAACAAGGAGCAAAAGGCCACGTCAGCTAATTAACGCAGTTTTCACGATACATCTTCTCCTGAATGCTGAGAAATTACAACTGTTGTTTCGCAGTGTTCAATATTGGGACACCACCGGTTCTTGCTATGTACAAATCACATTCTATCTTAAACGGAGAAAGCAGAAATAGTGCTCTCTGCTGATGATGCAAGCAGCCTAATCAATCCCAACAGAGGCACAACAAGAGGAGGAAAAATACGCGGCTTAATCAGAAAAATTATTCATTCGTTCTTGGTAAGCCTAAGGCATAACACTGGGAAAGAGTTCATTCAGTTCTGTACAATACATTACACATCACCATTAATAACAAAAGCATGTAGGGGAAAGGAAACATGTAAAACAGAGTTCAAAATTTCTGTGTGTATATATTGATAACAAATTAGTAACTACACATCATAGATATCCTCTAATGCTACACATCCGTAACATTTGCTCCACGTATAGTTGTTTCTTTCGGCAATGAAAGTATCAGAAACTAGCTTATTTTGCATTTTTAAATTCGACGATGTTATATGGTATAATTTTCTAGGGAATGTCATACATAGACGCATAAGTATTCACGACACTTAAACGTTCTGCAACGATAATATCTTGTGTCCAACATGAAATCTCAAGTAGGTAATTTACTGAAAGATAACACATATTAACAATAGCTGCACAATACATTTACTCTTCTATGAAGCATGTAGCAAGGAATCAAAGACAATTTGGAAATGATAGTAGCAACCACAGATATAAAACTAGGAACAAAACTGTCTTTGCTGTCTGCTACTGACGCTTGCTCCTGGACAGCAAAGAGCAGAGAACGCATCAATAAAATTATTAGACTACCGACACCCCTCCCACTTTCCAATACTAAACTGAAGGTAAAGAAAGTTTTGAAAATCAATCGACTTATTTCTGCTTCACTAATGCTTCTGTTCCATAGACTTATCAAGATTTAAGTAAAAATCAACTTACACAGAGAGACAGAACGAAGCCATGTTCTCACAGAGGAAAGTACTGTACTTCTAAAACAACTCCGTGTTACAAATCAACGCGAAATGTCATATATATGATTCACGAAGAAGCAGATAATACAAAAAGGTAGACACATGCGAAATCCGGAATTGTTCTCTTGAAAATAATACGGTCGATTTCCTTCCTCAGTATTGTGTCAATGGAGTTTGTTTTCGTCTATAACGAATTTCAAGTCGACTGGACGTTTGAGACTTTGGCATCCGCGTTACTGTTACATGGTGAAGTCCCATACTCCTTGACAGAGCCGATAGGGGAGACCCGCACCGCCGTACTAGCGGAGGGGTTTGACGATGAAGACGACACAACACCGAGTCATCTCGAGGCACGTAACAATCCCAGACCCCGTCGGGAATCGAACCCGGGACCCCGTGCTCGGGAAGCGAGAACAGTCCCGCGAGACCACGAGCTGCGGACTTACTGTCACAAGATAGTGGACAAAAATATGAATGCAGCACAGTATCATGTCTAAAACGCTGTAGGAAAACGTTTTGCATTCAAAACAGCTTACAGTTGTTTTGGAGTGGTTTTCTAGGGATCATTATACAATTATTCTCACAAAATGAGAACAGATTCAGGTAACAACGATAGAGATTGCACAACCTTGTCTCCAAAGTAGATCATAAAGGCTCAGTAATACTGATATCTGATGGCTGTCGTGAAGAAGGGAGATGCGGAAATTGATTTTCGTGTTCACAAAACGAGTCCTGGACGATGCAAGCCTCGTGGACAAGGACCTTGATGTCTTAGAACGCAGCATCACCGCTGGGGACGGATTTCATCATCCGAAAGAGTCACATAATACTTGACAGTAATGTGACCTTTCAGAGTAACCATGGAGGAAATGGAATATCATGGTATGGCTACCCAAATCTTCGCCGAAGCCCCGCAATGTTTCATTCTTGGGACGCAAACTTGTCCAGAAGTTGGAAACAGTGCGAAACGAGACGCATCCGATCAAATTACTTTATTCCATTGCTCCATATTCCAGGTATTATGGCTTCGGCACACACCACGGGTTTGCTATTACGGCAATTCGCATCAGTAATGAGTTGTTTAGGACTTCCAGCTCATCCTGCAGTTCCCTGTTTACGGAGCTCCCCTTTTTGGTGATGTCAGGGTGCACGAGTGCGAAATTCTGTTCAAATAATTCAAAATGGTTCAAATCACTCTGAGCACTATGGTACTTAACTTCTGATATCATCAGTCCCCTAGAACGTAGAACTACTTATACTTAACTAACCTAAGGACGTCACACACATCCATGCCCGATGCAGGATTCGAACCTGCGACCATAGCGGTCGCGCGGCTCCAGACTGTAGCGCCTAGGATCGCTCGGCCACACCGGCCGGCGAAATTCTGTTCTCTAGCGAATTTTGCAACTGTCGTCCTCTTATTTTTCGTCACAATCCTCTTCAGTGACCGTATGTCACAATCACTGCCCACACACTTTCGTCCACGTTGTGACTTAGCGGATGATGTTTCTCTGCTTTCTTGTATGCGATATAAATCCTCGATACAGTGCCTCTTGAAACATCAAACACTTCCGCTATCTTGACACGGAAGTACGCATCATAAGAGCACCAACCATTTTTCCACTTTCAAATTAATGTAGCTGCAACATAACGCTTTCACAACACAGCACACTACTTCTGACCACGAGCGATACTTGCAACGTACTGAGGACATTGCACAGGGGCCGTTCTTGTTCAAATGCGAAGGACAACCTGCGGGCTCGGCTAGCATTTGCATTTATGTTCATGCGTGCATTTCTCGCTGTGTTTCCATGTTTTTGTCCAACCCCTGCAGATGTTCAACCTAATCATTCACATACGGAAAATAGAGTTTTCGTCAAGCAAGTTTTTCGGAGTTTCTCTCTCTTCTAACAGTGGAAACACCTACTCGAAGAAGACTGTGCCACCAGTTTGCTGCCGGCCGGGGTGGCCGTGCGGTTCTAGGCGCTGCAGTCTGGAAACGCGCGGCCGTTACGGTCGCAGGTTCGAATCCTGCCCCGGGCATGGATATGTGTGATGTCCTTAGGTTAGTTAGGTTTAAGTAGTTCTAAGCTCTAAGAGGCTGATGACCTCAGAAGTTAAGTCCCATAGTGCTCAGAGCCATTTGAACCAATTTGCTGCCATGATCGCGTCTCTCACGTGGAGATTACGAGGCAAAATAAGTGAGACTAGGGAACGAACGGAGGCATATAGGCAGGCAGTCTTCTATCGCTTAATACGTGACAGAAAATCGATAGTATTGCTATGATATAATCTCCATCATTCAGCGTACAGTGGCTTTAGGAGAACAACATTACGCTTCTCCATCCGCTTTTAGATTACTGTTGCGCGGTGTGGGATTCTTACCAGATAGGACTGACGGAGTACATCGAAAAAGTTCAAAGAAGGGCACCACGTTTTGTATTATCGGGAAATATGGGAGAGTGTCACGGAAATGATACAGGATTTGGGCTGGACATCATTAAAAGAAAGGCGTTTTGCGTTGGGACGGAATCTTCTCACTAAATTCCATCACCAACTTTCTCCTCCGAATGCGAAAATATTTTGTTGACACCAACCTGCGTAGGGAGAAACGATCACAATAAGGCAATCAGAGCTCGTACGGAAAGATATAGATGTTCGTTCTTTCCGTGCGATATATGAGATTGGAATAATAGAGAATTGTGAAGGTGGTTTGATGAACCCTTTGCCAGGCACTTAAATGTGATTTACAGAGTATGCATGTAGATGTATATGTAGAAACGTACATGCGGATGCAGAAAAAAGATGTAGATGCTTGCTACGGTTGCTTAACAATGTAGTGCTGTACGTTTCCAGTGCTGCTAGCTCGTATATACCACAAGAATTTCGATAGTCTGCAAGTAATGCGTCTGTCGTTTTAGGAGTCCCGTACAGACGAGCTACAGAGAAGCAGTGCCCAGAGAGCAATGGCTCACGTAGCCGGAAGGATAAGAGCTCTGGCTGTATTATGGAGACCGGATGGAGTACAATCGCTGGAGGCGGCTGGCTCTGGGTAGAACCGTTAACTCTAAGGAACGAGAACCGATACAGGATGAAAGGGGGTAGTTGGCAGATACCGGGAAGTTCCGTGTGGTCGGTCAGCAACAAAGCCTAGAGACAATAGCGGGACTAGAGCACGAGCGTCATGCACTCGGAAGGTAAACGGAGTCCGGATTAAGAGGAGTGTGGGATCGTAGGATACAGATACCATCACCAATGTTTATCAAGGAATCAAGCACTCGTTTAGAGCAGGCCATACTAGAGCGTATACGTTCTTTGTTTGCCCAGAAACGTCTTTAACATTCGTAAATAACGTAGAGGACGCTCCACTTTCACTACACTAAACATTCTAGATGAATGAATATAAGTTGCCTATTCATGTGGTTGGTGTATTGGTCTCCGTGGTGTGGTGAGGTTGCTCGCTACTTTATTGCACAATTGTGAGAACGTTCCGCAACTGCGTGACAGAGCATTTCTCAACAACGAGCTGACTCAAACGATGGATCGGATGTAATGGGTGTACGGATCTCGCGTTGCACAATTGGCCCGAAGGCTGCCTGGTCCCACAGTACGGGAGGGGATAACAGAGATCGTAACTCTGTTTATGTGGCAATCCTTCTAATACTATTGGATAAGCTGCTGTGGTGCAAAGCAACAGCAGTGAATACTTCTGCATCAACACTCTGCAAGCCTCTTGACGCTTTGTACTGAAGGTTACCTTTGGTACCACTAATCGATCCCTTCTTCCCTGTTCCGGCCGCGAATGGCGCGTTGGAAGAGTTATCGTCGGTAAACCTATGTATTAGCTCTAATTTCTTGCATTTCCTCTACGTGGTCATTTCGTGAGATGTATGTGGGAGGAAGTAACATGTTATCCGACTCTTCCCGAAAAATAAACTCTCGAGATGTCAATAGTAAACTTCTCCGTGACGCACAACTCCTCTCTTGTAGCGTCTACCACAAGAGTTTGCTGAGCATCTTTATAACGGTCTCGCGACGACTAAACGATCCCGCGAGAAAATGCGCCGCTCTCCGTTGAATCGGTTTTTTTGTTTTTTTGTCAACCCTCTAAGGATCTCAGATTGATGAACAGTACTCAAGAATGGGTTGAACAAGTGTCTTGTAAGCCAATTCCTTTGTGGACGGGTTTGCTAGGCAATCCCGTAAGTTGCGCTGCTGCCGACACGAGGGGCGCCAGTGCATTGTCTTCAATACGGCGCATGTGTCAGTCGAGGTCGGAACAAGTGTTCTCTGTAGTTGCAAGTGTATTATGCAGGAGTTGTGAATTCGAACGTGCGGAAATTTTCGGTGTTCGTTTAGTGACTGCTTCCGTAAAAAGATAGCGTAAGGTTTGGTTTCTCAAGACACGCAGTATCGAAGATTTATACCGTGTGCACGGAAAGTGGAAAAACATCATCCGCTGAGTCACAACGCGGACGATAGTTATCTTGAAGGACGATCACTGAGAAGGATTGTGAAGAAAAAGAAGAGGACGACAGCTGAAAAAGTCACTGCAGAACTGAGTATCACAATAGCGAATCCTGTCAGCACCAATACAACACGAACGGAGATCCGCAGGGAGAGTTGGAATTTCAGAAACTTTCATCAGTGATGCGAATGCCCTTGATAACAAACCGTGGTGCCACAGCCATAAAATTTGGACAGTGGAGCAATCGAAGAAAGTCAGTTGCTCGTATGAATTTTGTTGCACGCTGTCTCCACCTTCTGGCCACGTTTTTGTCCCAACAGTGAAACATGGTGGGTTCGGTTATGATTTGGGCAGCCATGTCATGATAATCACTGTGATCCCCGGTTACTCTGCAAGGTCGTATGACTGCCAAATATTATGTTATCATTTTGTCTCATCTGGTCTATTCCATGGTACAAGGTATGTTTCCCAGTGATGATTCTGTGTTCAAAGATGACAAGGCCCCTCTTCACACAGCTCTAATCGTCCAGGACTGGTTTTGTGAGATGAAGGACGAATTTTCGAATCTCTCCTGGCTGCCACCGTCACCAGACTTCAATATTATTGAGGCTTTGCGGTCTACTTTGCAGAGAAAGATGCGTGATCGCTGTCCACCTCCGTTGTCATTCCCTCAATTTGCCATTATATTACTGGAAGAATGGTTTAAAATTCCTTTGAAAACCGTACAGGAATTGTATTTATCCATTCCGAGACAACTGGAAACTGTTTTGAATACCAGTGGCATTTCTACGCCGTATTAGGCATGGTAATGTATTGTGTTTTTGGTGATTTCCTATTTTTGTATGTACTTTTAATTTAACAAAGTAATCCAAAGTTGTAAGCTTACGTATGTTAAAGATATACGCATGTAATATAACATTCTTGAAAAAAGGAAAATAGAAGCCTACAGTTTAATACATGTGATAAACAAAAATTCATTCGAATTTTCGTTCTTCATTCATGCAGAGTATGCAGTCTTGATTTTTTCTTTTCGAAATACCTTGCACTTGGCAGGAGTTTTAGGTGATCCAGTTAAATTGTGAGTTAATACTGTAATATTAATTACATCACATTGGTCACAGTTCATGGATCCTACAATGAAGGATCTCTGGGGTGCGGTTCAATACAATGAAATGAGGTAACATCGCAAACAATGATTTCATTACAGTATTAATGTTAATTATGAAATAACTGAAAACTTTAAATTCACGTGTTTCTGTGAAGGTACTTCAGTGGAATAGAAGGAGATGCCCAACATAAAATACTTTGATTTATTTTAAACTCCGGTGCATTCCTACAAGATATCCTGCTCTGGCAGGTTTTCTATACAGGTTTAAACATATATCTGACCCTTATCTGTGCTAACATCAATCCATAGATCCCACTGAAGAGTTTGTTTATAGGCTTAGTATTGCATCATTATGTGAGTGGAATCTATTGGCTTTTGCTAATTAAATCTATTTTCTGTGATTTTATTAGACCTTCTTCCCACATTTCTATCTCACTTTTTAGTAAAAATCATATTGATCTTTGATGTATATAGCTTGAAGCCAATTCCATAATCCATAAGTGCTACATTTGATTACTGCATTATTGAAACAGGATAAAGCACAGTACAGTGCACTAATTTTTTCTGATAAGATGAAGCAAGATTTTCTAATTATATAATGGCTTACATACAGTAAAGATTAACGAATACAAAGATAAGAACTATCGTCTGACACTCAGCTGAAGACCTCAGCTGTAAATAATCGTAAGGATTATATTAGTTGATAGTGCATGATATATCGAGAAATTGCAGTTTTGTCTCTAATGTCAGGTTCTCGTTAATGGCATCTTTGTCAGTATGTGTGCATGTGAAGTGCAGTGGCTGCCAAAGACATGGCTGCCAGTGGTAATATAGCGTGAAATTTTAGTTTCAGGAAAATGTTTTTTAGGGACGTTTTGTACAAATCCAAGGATGATGATGACAACTAAGATTCAGATAAACAACTTTATTATGTTCCTGTATGCAAATGCACTCTAAATTTGCTGCTAATCAGTTAAATGTGACCAATTTTTAAGTAAGTGAAGAGTGTAAAGCTGTGAATGAATGCATGGTCTCACTGTTATATGAATTAATAAAATATTCTCCTACTCCCAGCAACATAAAGTGTTTAAAATCCCACAAGCTTTCGACAGAACTCTCCTCAGCCATCGTCAAGAGGTAATTGACAACTGTGTCACCATGGCCTCGGAGTCATTTATCATTTGATAATGGTCGAGGAGAGCTCGTAAGATTTTAACCACCTAATGTGACTGGATGCCCAAGAAGATTTTATTTACACGATAAGTTTTCTCTGTTCCATTCGTGAATTTAGAGAGTGTTTGTGTGAATTCACATGATAGTGTGATGAGAGAAATGTTAAGCGACATGCTTAACATTACAGATTACTTTCCAAAGTTGTTATATTGCATTATTTCCAAACATAGTAATACAAATCCTAGTATCATATATTGAAACAATTTGGAAACTTTACATTTTTACTTTTGAGAGGTTTCACATTAATGTTTCGATAACTCGCCCAGCAAGTAACCCATGTTGAATGCACTCAGTTTGCAAATAAACAAAGTTAAGTACACATTGATTTTTTAAATTAGAATAACATTTAACTAGAATTTACAATTTTAAAAATATGTCGTTGTCTAGGAATATTTGAAAACAAGGACTTATCTGAATAAAAAATAAAAAAAACCATAATGGGTGTACTTAAAATGTCTTATTTAAGACATCTGACTGAAACTTCACTGCAGTTTCTCCATAGAACGAATTTGTCTTTTGCTATTGCTTACAGTTGCGATCTTCAGCTCATATATTGTAAAGAAACTTTCTGTGAGAACATTCACGAATTTACATGTACAGATAACAATATTTTAAAAAGGCATTGACGATTCTGTAAGTTGTGCCGTTTTCTGCTGTGAAAACTGCGGTGATATTTATGAGTAATGAGTACTGCAAATGCTTTAACCTCTTGGACAAAGTTACTTGTTACTATGATGTTATCAAGTAACCTTACCTTTATTTAATGATTTACAATGTAAACGCAAATTTGAATTAAAGCAATAATCTAGAATTAATATCTTCAATTCTGGTTTTATTACTTTTCACCTTGGCTGCCGTTTTAGTTTTGTTTTATTTTTTTAAGAAATAGAAAATTTATTCCGTGAGCGCTTGACTGTAGTAATGAAGTTCCTTTTCTTTTTCGACAGACTTGATAAAGAACAGAAAGAATAGATTCCTCCGGATCTCACGGCAAAATTCTGTATACCTGAATTATATGTTTCCCACTTCCATGTAAAACAATTCTCCGTTTCTTTAAAAGGAATTAAAGTGAAGTCGTATAGCATTGGGGAGACTCCAAAGTTTTGTTGAACGATGTGGTCGGAATAGTTTTTCTTGCTATTTTTTGGCGCAACTTATGTATGTTACGTATTAAACAGAAGCATGTAGCGTGAATGATGTGCCAAAGGCGTATTGGGTGCAGTGTAATATAAGTATTGCTGATGATAACTTGACAGAGAAGGTATGTTGTGAATTGCAGTGAAGGCACATCGCCTACCTCTTTTTAGTAGCACTGAAGGGGATCGGAGGTTCTAAAGTCACCATCTGACGGATGGATCACCATCAATCGTGCCGCATTCCGTCTCAACAAGACAGATGGTTCAAATGGCTCTGAGCACTATGCGACTTAACATTTGTGGTCATCAGTCCCCTAGAACTTAGAACTACTTAAACCTACCTAACCTAAGGACATCACACACATCCATGCCCGAGGCAGAATTCGAACCTGTGACCGTAGCAGTCGAACAAGAGAGATTGCGACGAGGTACGGGCTGTGATCAGAAGACACTTGTGTAACTTGCTTATTAGAAATCTTATACCCGCAGCTTTTTCCCTCCCTGTCTGCCAATTACTGAGAGTGAAAATTCAGAGCGGCTGTCCCTGTGTAGAATATCACAACAATAACGTGGATCAGCGATCTCGAATATCGAGCCAGGCTCTGATAGGATACGTAGAAAGAATGAATCAGCTTATATGCCCGTCCGACTTTTACATCTGTACTCTGCAAACCACCGCGTGGTGTGTGGCGTAGAGTACGTAGTGTATGAGTTTCACCACCTCACTCTTCCCCCTTGTGGAGCCCCCTCTGGACTCATTCTCGCCCACTCCGTTCCTATTCTATTCGCAGACGGTATGTAGGAAGAAAGACTATCGGTACTGCAGCGAAGGCTCTCGAATTCCTCTTACTTTAGCGTAATTATCATTGAACGACATTTGTACCGACGTAACAGTACGTTCCTTGTCACATTATGAAACTTAGGCACCTGGAATTTATTAACTAGAGGCTAGTTTACACGACGACGTCAGGTTTCGAAACCAAGTTTAAAAGCTACAGTATTGGCTGCTACGCATACACGCACATGCTTGTTGCTGGTGGAACTAAACAGTTTCGGCGTATTCCGTCTTTGAAGGTTCGAAAGTAGTAGTTGCCTGTGGTGCAGTTTCCTGTCGGTAGCGTGTCAACTAAATTAAATTCCAAGTGGAGAACGCGGAGCAAGTTGTTCGCTTCTGGAACATCTGTGCTATTTCAGGGCGTTTGTGGGATTTCAGCGATGCCGACTACAAAACAAGTAGCGACGTTGTGCTGAACTTGAGGCAGTCCTACACCAACTGAATATGGGTGAATTTACTATATTTGAACTGAAGAAGAAAATCCATTATATTAGAAACACATACACAGATGGATTTCGAAAAACATAAATAACTGCAATATCTGGCTGTGTAACAGACAACATCTGCTGTAGAGACGAACACGAACCCCACTTGTTAAAAAAACGCAATGTGATCTTTAACTTTTTCGCGCATTATAGTGTCCTTTTTTGTGTCGCATCTTAAAGTCTGTTGAGAATAAGCGTGCTGACAGTCTCAGTTGGCTGAAACAAATCCTCGGGTAATCAAAATATCCACGGGTGAACTGCCGATCTACAGTGTCCAACGGACACAATATTTCGGCGGTCATACATGTCGCCATCATCAGGTTAGCTGACGGACTGAGCTCCTGTGAACGTGCCGGCACGGAGATCCGTACGCTATGGCTGCTCAGGGGGAACTGGGTTCGGTCGCGGCGGCGGCCGATTTAAATACCCTCCGTCCGCGGCGCGCTCCCTCCGCCGTCCGCGCCCCGCGCCACGGTCGCGAGGCGGAACAGATTGCGAAGGCGTCAGATGGCGTCGGTGTGATGGCTCTGTCCGCCGTGGTCGTCACAACTATACGTTTGCTAGATTTACTCTTGATTAACCCAATCGCTAGTTCCCAAGCCTTGCTAAGATTATAGCCACAGTCACGATTTATGCGGTCGTCATTGGTGCGAATTTCGATGGCCTCTCTAACAACGCTGCACCAGTATCTCGACGTCTGTAACAGAATCCTTGTGCGTTCATACTCCATAGCCTGATTTTCCGTCAATGTTCAGCGACCGCCGACTTGCTCGGATACATCAGTCGAGTGTGCCTCTGGTGTTCACGGCATCGATCCTCGACGGTACGCATCGTCTGATCAATAAACGACTTGCTACATTGACACGGAATCTGGTACACGCCGGCCTTCCTCAAACCGGGGTCATCTTTGGCGCTACCCACCAGTGCACGAGTTTTATTCGGAGGACAAAACACAGTTCCGATCCGGCGTTTCTTCATAATGCGGGCGATTCTCCCCGAGAGAGCGCCTGTATATGGAATGAACGCAGTGCCTACCTCCGCCCTCGTGATTTCATCCATCTCCACAGGTTGTGCTGTAGTGGTTGGGCGGAGAGCACGTTGAATCTGCCACTCTGAGTACCCATTTTTTCGAATCCTCGGGTCTTTGAAACTATTTTCTTGCGCCGAAGTCGTTGAGCGACAGAGCTAAGAAATATATATACGTACTACGTCAGTGAAGTGTTAATGTTTGGTGTGGTATTGTATGACAACACATCATTGGTCCATATTTCATTGTGACACTCCTGGGGGGAGGGGGGGGGGGACAGTTTAGCCCCTTCTTGAGCTGTACCCTACTTGAACTGGTCTACCTTTTATAATGTGTTAAATAATGCAGTATCAGAATGATGGATGTCCTGCGTATAATGTTTACTGTTGTGGAATGATAACTGAGGTACAATTAGTGGTAACACACTTGGTTTCTAAACCTCATACGTTCTGAAATATGTGGCTTGTAAAGGATAGCAACGGCGTCGCAGTTTCTGGCGTCATGCGTCGCATGTATTACTGTGCTCAGAGCAGGGGTTACCTGCACTGCCACCTGTATCCTGCAGTAAACATATCAATATCACCTCGACACGCTCTACCTTCAGTGTACAAGTGTCTCCTAATCTGGTCTCCTGAACTGCTCTCATACTGTAACGTAATTCACATACGTTGTCACATTAAAACCTGTTTTCTTGTGGCTGGTTGCATTTGCCGTCGTCTACTCGAATTTCCGGCCTCCAGTAATGAAGAAAAACTATCTATTATTTTAATTTATGGCGAATGTCACAGAAATGCGACCGTAGCTGTGACACTGTTGCTCAACACTACCCAGATTGGCGGTGTCCGTCACGTCGAACCACTGGTAACGTCTGCAAGGCACTCACGGAAAAAGGAAGATGGGCTCCCGCAATACATCAACGTACCAACCCAGCGACTGGCAATGGAAACGAAATTGCTGTTGTGGCTGCTGTAGCACACAATCCTCAGGTGTGTGTACGAGAAATTGCACGAGATGTAGGATGATAGATAAACTCCAGTGGAAGACTCTGCAGGAGAGACGCTCAGTAGCTCGGTACGGGCTTTTGTTGAAGTTTCGAGAACATACCTTCACCGAAGAGTCAAGCAGTATATTGCTCCCTCCTACGTATATCTCGCGAAGAGACCATGAGGATAAAATCAGAGAGATTAGAGCCCACACAGAAGCATACCGACAATCCTTCTTTCCACGTACAATACGAGACTGGAATAGAAGGGAGAACCGATAGAGGTACTCAGGGTACCCTCCGCCACACACCGTCAGGTGGCTTGCGGAGTACGGATGTAGATGTAGATGTAGAATAAGCCACAGCAGTGTGTGCAGAATCTTGCATCGCCATCGGTTTCATCTGTTCCATAACTCACTGCATCAAGAACAATACGGGAATGACTTTGAATCCCGCATTGCATTCTGTAGTTTTGCACTTCAGCAGTTGAAAGGTAATCCAGTATTCCTAAGCAATAAATTGTGTATGGACGAGGCTTCATTTACGTATAATGCTAATGTGAATGTATATATACACATACGTAATTACAAATCCGTCTCTTATTCTTGCGAATAGATTTCATGCGGTCGAGTATTAACTCCACTACTACTTGCGAAACTTTCGAAACTTTCATTCTGGTGACGATTCCGGCACTTTGAAAACGATGGAAGTCAAATGTACAGTGGTGTCGCTGTGTCTACAACGATACGCGATATCAGTTTCGTGAAGCTCTCGTGGAGACTAAAAAAACCCGTGGCAAATCGTGCAAATCTTTGTGGGATTTTGTCTATGTCATCCGTTAACCCATCATGATAAGGGTAAAATACTAACGAAGAATGTGGCGAGGTGTCAGGCTATTTACAGCATAAAATCATAATTTCGACTTGAAGCCATTACTTACAATTATTTGATTCTATAAAATAACTTGCAATGAACAGATTATTTTATAACACATTGTGTACATTCGCCAGTTATGTTAATTAGACAATACGACACGCTCTTTGCCACAGCCGAAAATTTGTCCTTAGGCTAGGGATAGCATCTTTAACTAACAATCAAAACAACCTAGGTCCTTGGTTCGAACCCACCCAATGCTTGAATTTTGAATAAACGTTACCGGTAAATGAGGCCGAACATTGTCAGACAGGATGGACGAACGGACCGGGGTTCAGCAATCCTCGGAGTGGGAAGCAGCCCCTATAATGTGGACGAATCAGCAATGAACAACTGCATGAGAAGGCTGAAGGCAAAGGAAACCACTGCAATAAGGACACATAACATGTATCTACAGGACATGTGGCCTGTAATTGAAAAATTGTCATGATGATCTTTCAGTTGACAAAAGATACCAGATCAGTCCCCGACTGTATCTCCGGGAGAGGATTGCCAAGGGGAAGATGACCACGAAACAAGATGAAATAACCGGCGGAATTATAGAATGGTACTAGTGGAGAACTGAATGTCAGAAGTTTGAACGTCATGGAGAAATTACAAAATTTGAAAAGGGGAACACAAAAGCTTAATCTGGACACAGTGGGATTCAGTAAAATGAAATGGAAAAAAAGATAACGATTTCTGGTCAGACGAGTATAGGGTAATACCAACAGCAGCGGAAAATGATACAACAGGAGCCGGATTCTTTATGAATAGAAAAGTAGAGCAGAGAGTGAGTCACAGCAAACCGTACAGTGACAGGGTTGTTGTTATTATCGAAATCGGCAGCAAACAAACGCCAACAACAGTAGTTCATGTGTACATGTCGATATCGCGAGCAGAAGATGAAGAGGTACAAAAAATATATGATATTGAATGGGTAATTCAATATGTAAAGGGGGAAGATAATCTAGTAATCATGTAGGATTGAAAGCAGTTTTAAAAAAAGGAACAGAAGAACGAATTACGAGTGAATATGGATATGTTGTAGCAGGAATGAATGAAGAGGAGGGCTATTTGAGTCCAACAATAAAGTTCATTGATAATGACAAACGCATTGCAAACAATCAGAAGGTACGCTTGGAGAAGGTCAGAGGCCCGGGAAGATTACAGCTGGGTTATATACATCATCGAGATACCGATATTCCTGAATGAGATATTTGATTAAAAGACGTATCCATGACCAAATACAGACTCATGAATCAGATACAGACTGATGAAGAGTAGACTGAAGTTTAAGAGAATGGTGCGATAGAATCAATGTGGGAGCAAGTGGGCGATGAAGTACTGAAAATGATGAAATGCAAGCCAGAGCCTTTAAAACTGTAGATACTAGTATAATGAATACCACAGGAGGCAGGTGAGTTGAAGAACAATGCAGCAAATCTCTCAAAAGAGTAAATACAGAAGTTAAAAAAATTGGGGTAGGTACAACGAAGGTAACGGTGAAGAAAACTTGGGTAACGGAAGTAATATTCAGCTGATACACGACGGAAGACAACACAAAAATATCCAGAGAAAGGCAAGTATACAGTAATATAAATCACTTCGGAATGAAATACATACGAAATGCAGGCGAAACAGCTGCAGGAAGATTCCACTATTAAACGCAGAGAAGAGAGCAGAGAGGTAGAAAGATTTAATTAATGACATGATAGAAGAACAAATGGTAGTCAATGTGGAAGACACGGGGAATTCAACATTAGAGTCAGAGTTTAGTATAGCTTTGGGAGAATTGCCATCAAATATGGCAGAAGGAATAGGCAACAATACTTCGGAATTTCTAATGTCATTAGGGGAAGTGGCAACCTAACTACTACTCACGTCGCGTCGGTGTATAGAATGTATGGACTGGCGACGTATCATCAGACTTTTGGAAAAATGTCTGCTATATAATTCCAGAGATAGCAAGGGCAGATAAGCGCGAAGACTAGTGCACAATCAGCTTAACAGTTCATGCATTTAAGCTTTTGACAAGTGTAACTTACAGAAGTCAGGAAAATAAAATTCAGGCTATGTTTCAGAACTATTAGTTTGGCTTTTGGAAACCAGATACACATTCCGACATAGCGCTTGATAATGGAAGCAAGTCTTAAGAAAAGTTAAGATACATTCACACGATTCATTGACCTAGAAAAAGCATTCGACAACATAAAATAGTGAAAGATATTGGATGGAAAAAAGAGTAAAACTATAAGGAAGACCGGTTACACACAATACATACAAGAACGAAGAGGGAAAAATAAGAATGAGGGCCAAGAGCAAAGTGCTCAGATTAAAAAAGGTGTATGAAAAGGATGCAGTCTTTCGTCCCTACTGTTCAATATATACATCGAAGAAAAATGTCGTAGATAAGAGGAAGTTTCACGATTGGGATTAAAATTCAGGTTGAAGGGAGATCAACGAAAACATTAACTGATGACGCTGCTATCGTTGGTGAAAGTGAAGAAGAACTGCTGACTCATCTGAATGGAATGAATAGCAGATTCAGTACAGAACGTAGATTGAGGGTACACCGAAGTAAGACGAAAGTAATGAGGAGTATCAGAAATGAGATGTAAATGCGATGTAGAACTAAATAGTGTAGATGAAATATGTGACACATTAAAATAATGATCTACGTGACAAATTACAATTGTTCTGAAAAGGAAAATAATTTGAATAATATACAATAAACGTTGGTGTTATGTTCCAATAAATACTGTAGAATATTACACCAGTCTCGTATTCTTTCCATACATAATGTATATAACACCAAGAACTAACGGGGCCGTCAGATAACAGACTGACAGCATTTGGACTGAGAAAATTCTCCGCAGATTCGGTGAAGAATGGAACATGTAGAAAACACCTACAAAAAGAAGGGACCAACTAATAGGATATGTGTTAAGATATCTGGAAATAGCTACCACGGTACTAGTGGCAGCTGTAGAGGATAGGAACAATGTGGGAAAACAGAGGTCGGAACACATCCAACAAATAATCGAGGTCACAGGGTGCGAATGTTATTCTGAAATGAAGATTGGCTCAAGAGAGGAACTCGTGGCGGGTCGCATCAAACCAATTGGAAGATTGACAATCCACCCACCTACACACACACACACACACACACACACACACACACACACACACACACACAGAAGAACACCACTCATATGCTTATTTCGTCAGCCGTGTACACCAGTTCTTTGTTGACTGAAGAGGGACGGCTATTTCTGTCATCATCATGAACATGTGAGTCACTGGTGTTTGTTAAGAGAGGAAGGTCCAAGTAAATTCACTCATCAGAATCGGCCCGTATACAACATAAACTCCACGAAGAATGTCGACAGCTCTGCCACTAAAAACCGCTTTATACAGCGGAATTCAAATGTGACGCAATATTCCGTTGCAACACCTATTTTGCGCGGATATTGTAAACGATCGAAAAGGAATGTGGCATTCTCGCCATCGTAATTACAAATACTGCGCCAGTAAGAGCAATGACTGTTCGGTGTCTGGGACTGATAATGATATATTCTCAATCGAGCCAATTACGCACGTCACATTCGGCTTATTTGTGTTCAGAGTCAGTTTCCAATCTTTCCTCTTCTCGTTCCAGGTCACTATAATTTACGGAAGTGACAGTACTTTTGATGTTTGCATTGCCGATTGCATCTACTGTAGCCATCGCCGAGGTTTTCCTGATCACGCTTTACATTTAATGGATCTATTTTTCAGTCAAAAATCCAGGACGGAATAATGACAATGAAACGAATAGTTGTTACTCGCTATATAGAGGAAACGCTGAGTCGCAATGGGCATAACTAAGAGACTGTCAAACAAGTTTTCGACGAAACAGCCCTTCATCAGAACAGACAACAGACAACATAAACACACACACACATTCCAATAAATTCATCAACGTCACCTACTTGACTCACCAAGATGATTTACTCTTCCGCCCTGGACAGGGCAATAATATACGAGTACAGAAATGGGGTGTTCTTTATATTGCACGCGTAATTTCTAGTTTTAAGTCCAAGCAATTACACAGCCAGAACAATCTTTTCTTGCGTCGCCAATTTTCTCCTGATCGAAAACGCTGCATGATCTCAGACGGGAGTCGGATACACAGATATAAATCAACACAGCTGCTTAATAGGTCAATAAATCAAAAACTGCGGAAAAGTAGAGAAACGATGTAAATAAGAACTAATGGTTTCCCCCTCCCCCAAATCTCCTTCCCACCTCCCTCACTCACGCCCCCAACCTGCGAGCATGGCTGTTTATACGACAACTAGAAAGTAGATTGTATGTGGAGAGAAGAAAGCTGCTAACCCAGTGATCCAGACAGTGCTTAGGTCATCAACAATAGAGAGAAGAGACCTGAGAGGAACTCAGTTTATTAAGCTATAGCTTATATCTGGTATCATAATGAACAGGGCAACGGCCGCAGTGGATACACCGGTTCCCGTGAGATCACCGAAGTTAAGCGTTGTCGGGCGTGGTCGGCACTCGGATGGGTGACCATCCAGGCCGCCATGCGCTGTTGCCATTTTTTGGGGTGCAATCAGCCTCGTGATGCCACTTGAGGAGCTACTCGACCGAATAGTAGCGGCTCGGTCGAGAATACCATCCTCCACTGAGGATGACACGGCGGTCGGAAGGTCTCGGTAGGCCACTCGTGGACTTAAGACGGAGTGCTTTTCATCATAATGAACGTTTTTATGTACGTATGTGTAATTATGTTGGTATATTATGTAAAGGATGTAACCAACAACAAGGTGCAGGTTACTGAAAGGAATGATGTGTGTCACTTGAATATGTCATACTCTGACTGTGTAAGTAATCAAGAGCATTTTTCGTAATTACACATTGCTGCATTGCTGTTGTTATGGTCTTAAGCAGAAGACTGGTTTGTGCAGCTCTCCATGCTGGTCTATCCTGTGCAAGCCTCTTCATCTCTGCGTAAATACTGCGAGCTACAGCCATCATTTACTGTTGTCAAGCCGGCCGTTGTGGCCGAGCGGTTCTAGGAGCTACAGTCTGGAAGCGCGTGACCGCTACGGTCGCAGGTTCGAAACCTGCCTCGGGCATGGATGTGTGTGGTGTCCTTAGGTTAGTTAGGTTTAATTAGTTCTAAGTTCTAGGGGACTGATGACCTGAGATGTTAAGTCCCATAGTGTTCAGAGCCACTGCTGTCAACCCTCGGACTGTTTCTACAATTTTTACCGCCCGTCCCCCAGCCCCTTACCCGCGGCATACTTCTTTCCCGCCATCCCCCCCCCCCCCCCCCGTCTCCTCCCTCCAAGCAGTTTTGTTCACTACCTCGTCAACCTCATCATTAGTTATTGATCTACCTATCTAATTTTAAGCATCGTATTATACTTCAAAAGCTTCTGTGCACTTTTTGTCTAAACTGTTTATCGTCTGCACTGCACTTGCGGTCCAGGGTGAACTACAAACACATCCGGAAAAGATTTTCTAGTGTTTCAGTTTGTATTATATGTTAACAGATTTATCTTGTTCAGAAATGATTGTCTGGCTACTGCCTCTCTCCTTCGGCCATCGTTACTTATTTCGCGGCTCAAATTAAAAAACTCGTCTACTTCTTTTAGTGTCTCATTTCCTATACTAATTCCCTGAGCATCACATGACTTAATATTAGTACATTCAATTACCCATTTTTTTTTGTTTCTGTCGATATTTATCTTATAGTCACTTTTCAAGGCACTCTCCATTCTGCTAAAAAAATTTCCCAAATTATCTGCCATTTCTGACAAAGTTGCAGTGTCATTGGCAAACCTCATCTTTTTATTTCTTCTTCCTTAAATCAGATTCTCTTGCCCATTTTCTCCTTAGTTCCTTTGCAGCTTACTCATTATATAGACTGCATAACATTGGTGATAGGTTACAACCCTGTTCACTCCCTTCTCAACTATTGGTTTCCCTTTCATGTCCCCTCGACAGTCATGAATGCATTCTGGTTTTTATGCAAGTTGCAGGTAACCTTCAGCTTGCTACCTTCAGAATTTAAAGGCGCGTATTCCAGTAAATATTATCACAAGTTTTCTCTAAATCTACAAGCGCTATAAATGACGGTTTGCGTCTCTTTAACCTGTTTTCTAAGCTAAGTCGTAGGATCGGTACTGCTTCGCGTAAAATCCAAACTGATCTCTCCCAAAGGCGGCTGTTACTAGCTTTTTTCCGGTCTTCTGTAAATAATTCGTATCAGCTTTTCGCAACCGTAACTTACTCAGCTGATAGTTCAGCAGTTCACGCCTGTTAGTACCCTTCTTCCTTGGGAACTGTAATTATTACGTTATTCTTGAAGTGTCAGAGTATTTCACTTGTCTCATGTCACGCATACCAGGTGAAACAGTTTTTTGATGGTTGGTTCTCGCAGTGATCTCAGTAGATATTTTTATAAAATGTATGTTAAATGATGTTTGTACGAGGAATCATAGACCTAGTCAGCAATGTTCAGCTACGTCAAGGCAAATTGGCAATGCGGATTGGTGTAAGAAAAGGTGAGAGTGACAGGACTATATGATACTGTGATTGTATGAGTAAGGAACAGTATTCTTCAAATATTGTAGAGGGGTATCTGATTATAAAAATCAAAGCCTGAAAAGAGTTACAGATGTTACTGTAAATGTTATTTGTCAATGACCACATAAATTTTGTCCATTTATTATATTAGTTTCGACTATTTAGTAATTTTTGACAGCATATAATGCTTCTAGTAAGACTCAAAAGCAGCTAATGGCCAATAAGCATTATGGGCTACTGAAAATGACTAAAGAGTCGACACCACCCTTAACGGCGTAACTTAGGAAACCTACATCTCCTTTTCCTCACACTTGTATCTTCTTTGCAGCTCCTTTGCTAATACATGGTAATTTTTTTGGTAAAAATTGTTTTTTTAACGAGATTCCTTCTGAATATTTGTCGCAGATTACATTAAGACCACCGATTTTATTTTATTTTATTTTTTGACATTATGCCATTCTCGGGGCGATATAGACTGATATGAAAACAATGCCAAGATCGCTTAGTAGAGCATTTATCCAGATAACCGTTTTCGGCAGAATCTTCGGATGTTACGCACTGCACTTCAAACTAGCTCGCCTATGTGTTTATTAATTTGTGGCACATAATAAGTAAACATTCCAGTAACAAGCTTGGCATAGTATATCGGCATGTCAATGGTAAAACAACCATTACATCTTAAAGCAGCGTACACAGTGCACAGAACACACATGCTCATTCTTGCTAAAAAGCCGCATACAGTCTTTATGCAGCTTTTAAGTGAGCATGAACAAGTATTTTCGGTGCACTGTGTGTGATACTTCATGGTCATTAAGTTACTGTTTTGTCATTTACGTTTCGATATACTATGCGGTGCATGTTCTTGAACTGTCTATTTATTTTGTGACACAAAATAATGTACAAACAGACGAGGTGTTTTGAAGTGTAGTGCACAACATACGAAGATGACAACATATTCTGCCGAACCGGTAATCTGAATAAATGCTCCACTAAAGCGGCCGCGGCATTTTAAGTTTGTTACTGTATTTTCATTTTCTTTTTTAAGTGAACGTACATTCTTCAAGATGTATTCTAACAGGGAACACAAGTAATACAAAGTATATGTTTTTGCTAATTCGCACCTTCTGTCTTGCGAAATACACAGACATACAGACACACACACACACACACACACACACACACACACACACACACACACACACACATACAAACACGCACACCTACATACACACACACACACACACACACACACACACACACACACTGACGCAAGAAAATGTACAATTTACTTTTATCTAGTAGCACATCACACAAACTAAAAGGTGTTAAAGTACATTTTGTTTTAATAATTCTATTTACTTTGTAATTGATGTATTGCTCGCCAATGTGAGTGCGCTGACATGAGCACTCGTCTCGCGATAGACAATGTAACCGTCTCCATCACTCCATCCGTATTTCTTTTTTTTTTTTTTTTTTTTTTTTTTTTAGCTTTCTGTTGCTCTCTTGCCACTACCGACAAATTGCACCATTCAGCACTAGGTACGATTATGTTTATGATGTATTACTATTATTTCTAGTACCATTATTGCTATTTTTCATAGTGTTACAATTACGTAAAAGTGTTGTCGCACACTTTTTCTGTCCCCAAAATAGATTTGAGGATAATCACTTCTGACTGAAAACGCTGCAAGAGAGTCTTTGTTGCAGCTTCAGTGGGCTGCCGAGTATTGCAGCAAAAAAGTACAGTGCCAGAAGACAACATTACACTTCGCTTGTTCTGAATTGCTCTTCGCAGACGACTTTCTCGAGAATCATCTGATACACTTGTTGAACAAAATCATCATTTAAGACTCGCTTCCTTCTCTAACCGCCTGCTTCATGACTCTTCTGTTACGCTTGACAGTTATGTTGTATGAGCTGTATGGAATCATCCGCCTGACATCCCCCCCCCCCCCCCCCCATACCAGTAAACATGAAGAAATCGATTCGAAGCAATCGCTTGACACTCAGTAAAGGACTCTTATTGTTCTAGGTATTTTTAACTGTCCACTGTGCACTCAAAAGTGAAAATTGCGATGTGGCGTGATCGAAGGGCATACTAGAGACACTGCGCATATATATGCGTAAAGCTTTATAGACTTTCAGCGTGGTTTCAGTTTAGTGACCGACTGGACATATAAAAATGGTCAGGAAAGATCATGACTTGCACTCTTAGGTTTCCGTACAAACTTGATCATGTATATAGCTAGTTCATCCACACCGGCAAACAAGAATCTCTACAATTTTTACCTGTTATCGATGCCAATACTGACAAGAGACCAATTCTGGTAACACCAAGACTAGAATGTTTTACTTTTAAATTTAAAATTTAAAATTTTGTGTAATTTCGTATTTGCTAGTGTAGTTTTTCATTTGCTTTATTATTTGTGGAGTTATATTAACATGCTATGCTAATTAACAACAGAAATTATTTAACCTTTTTTAAAATTCATTATTAAATAATGTTTCAGTTAGCTGAATCAAAGTTTAAAGATTAGTGAGCGTATTTTTTGCAATTCTATGTGTTCAGGCACATTTTAAGTTGCAAGTTATACTAATTAAAGTAACCTAATTATGATACGAATTCAGTATTAGGTACTGAAGCCTGATACTTCATTTAAAGCCAAAGCGAATTTCTAAATTCAGCCCAGTGACCTAAATTCTCATCGAAAGTAGAAATAGATATTTTACTGATAAATATTCCCGGAGAAAACACTCACCAAAACGAATAATTACAACATTGGCAGGCGGTAGTGATTAGGTATGTACAAGAGCGGGGAGTCTATGGCGTTATCTTCGCTCATAACTATGTGAGTTTACGGTCATACGCGAGTGCAGTAGTTCGTATGAATATCAAAAGTTATATAAAAATGATTGCTTTAGTGTTACATTCGAAAGAAATTTAGAAGTGGTGACTGAAAAAAAGAGTGAGTAATAGAGTATTGTATCTGAAAGTTGAAAAAGACGTCGATAATAGTGTTAGCTCCTGAAGTACCTTGCTCTATTAATGATAACAGCCGGCCGTAGTTGCCGGGCGGTTCTAGGCGCTACAGTCTGGAACCGCGAGACCGCTACGGTCGCAGGTTCGAATCCTGCCTCGCGCATGGATGTGTGTGATGTCCTTAGGTTAGTTAGGTTTAAGTAGTTCTAAGTTATAGGGGACTGATGACCTCATAAGTTAAGTCCCATAGTGCTCAGAGCCATTTGAACCTTTTTAATGATAACATGCAAGTGGAGGCGAAATATAGTAGAACGGTATTTTGATGTTTGGTTCTAAAATCTTTGTTGAAATTTCCTACAACATTCAGTCGATAAATATAATCATTGCCGTTTTTATTCTTCATCGCGGTGTCTAAGAATTCTGTTGCAAGATTGATTAGACCTATAAACAGCAATCAACCGGATCCTGAACATTTCAAAATGAACACACTCACAATGGCTCTTTGCAACTAACGCGTAATTTAAGCAACACCTCTTACACCCTCCGCCTGTCACAGCATCCCCAACCTGTATTTGTATTAGCTACTGCCGGACCGTCTACTCTGCACAGCTCATTAAACCATCAGGTTTGAAAATGTCGCTACGACATGCCCATGCTACAATAAACAGTGCGGCATGGGAAGAAAGAATGGCAAGGTCAGTGATGACGCCTGGAAAAGGGTCTGTAGACCTGGGTATGTGTATTAAATTTCAGTTCGCTATGTCTATCCGTTCCTAAGAAATAGTGGTCTTAACCGACCGACAGCCGGATAATAAATAACAAAAATATTTTTTGTGTGATATTGTAAATAGTCAACTATTTTCGGAATTGTTTCTCCTGCTCGAACCATGAAACCATGTTTCTTGATAAATTTAGTGATTCTGTATCATAGGGAATAATCGTATAAGTTTTGATGAGTGTTACGTAGACTGAGGGTGGAGAGGGGAGAAAGGAAGGGAAAAGGAAGGAACAAATGATATCAGCCGAATTGGGTCTTTATGCGGAATCAGCGGCGACGAGTGTAAATTTGTGCCAGAACGGGACTGTAACTCGGTATCTCCTGTTTTCTGGGCAATTGTGGTAACCAATGCGCCAACCGAACAGACACAAACGCACACTTCCATCTAGAGGCACCTATCCGTAGTCCCCCTACATGCCCTCCATGCATTAGTTTACCACTGGAGGTCGAACGTAGCTGTCCATTCGTAATGATGGCTATGGATTCATTGCCGATCAACTAGAATCAGTTATATATGAACGCGCGGTGTCTGTCCTTACGGAACACACACATTCATATATATTTGATGAGTCAACATTTGGGTGTCAAAATACGTGAGGCAAGTGACCGTGGCTTTTGACTGAACTGACTTAGCACCTTAATTTTTTGCATTGCCAAGACACCACAGATCTTAGAATGTGACATATTTCAACTTGATACGTCTAATCGTTTCTGAGTAATAAGGGGACGAAATTTTCTTGAGGGGTAAAAACTGAACTATTAGATTCTGTTTCAGTCACAAAACTACGTTATTTTCAAAAGGTCGTTACTGTTATCACAATTTTGTAAGACTCTAATACTATTATATAAGTTATCAATAATTACTTTTCTCGGATAGTAACATTAATGTAGTGGAGATTACAGGTTCCTCACATAGTCCACCCCCTACACACATACGTTCTGCTTTGTCCTGTACGTCACTGATCATGAAAGTGAGACACATACGTAACAAATGCTTAATATTTCAAGAAAAGGTCTTCTGCAAGTTATAGATAGTAAGTTCAGTAGTCGACAAATTGGTTCATTATTCGCTTCGAAACAGGTAAATGAATTAATTGACAGCACGACACAGCAGTAACTATTTAAGGGCTACTATAATGCTCTACAAAGCATTATTATTATTTATTAATATTGTTATGATTATTATTTCTTGTTAAGAGAATCTTCCGTCGGTTCTTGGTAGAACAACATTATAATAAAAGGAAAAGCACCAGTTTGTGGCATACAAGGCCATCTTCAGACATTTACTGAGTATTATCACCAAAGAAGTTACACTGTTTGCAAACAACACTGGAAGAGAAGTAACACATATACAGTAACATCTTTGACAGTGTGGTGGCAATGCAATGAAAAATAAGAATTGAACAGTACATAAAAAACAACGGAGGGGACAGGAAAAGCTTTAACACAAAATAGGAATAGCATGCCTACATAACAGTTTCTATTAATAAATAAAATTAGTAATAAATAAAATTAGTACTATACACAGCTACATCAGGAGGTATGAAACATAGAGAGTGATAACCAAACGAAGCCAAGACAGTACCTCGTTATGACGCGTGGTCATTGTCAGAGTGCTGATCATCTACAATCACTGCAGGTTGGGGACCAGTCCTACAAGAGAGTGCAAGAATTCAAATACCTAGGGGCACTTTTCACTGAGAACTCGTCATGTGAAGCAGAGATCAATGACAGAAACAAGCATGAAACCGATCTTACCACAGCCTAGTGCAACTGTTTCGGTCCAGATACCTCTCCAGACAGTTCAAGATTCGACTGTACAAAACCCTGATCCAGCCTGTTGTTCTATATGGCTGTGAGACATGGAGTATCCGGAAACAGGACTTCCATAAGCTCCTCGTTTTTTAGAGAAAAGTGCTTCAGAACATCTTCGGCCCGGTCCTGGATGCAGATGCAGGGGAATGGAGGATCAAACCGAGAGCCTGAGGAACTATACCAGCAACCCAACATAGCAGGAACTGTCATAGTCACACGAATGTAGTGAGCCTGCCATGTGGCCCGGATGGAGGATCACAGATGGCCTCGGAAGCTCCTGGATTTCACAACTACAGGAAACAGACCGCCAGAGAGACACAAGACGTGTTGGGGGGATGGTCTCCATGAAGATTTAAACCAAGTGTCAACAGATGTGAACGAATGGCGGATAGCAGCAATGGACAGAATACAGAGGAGGAGGAAACTTGTAGATGCGTGCGGTCCACTGGGCTTGATAACGTAGTAGTACACTACTGGCCATTAAAATTGCTACACCACGAAGATGAAGTGTTACAGAAGCGAAATTTAATCGATAGGAAGAAGAAGCTGTGATATGCAAATGATTAGCTTTTCAGAGCATTAACACAAGGTTGGCGCCGGTGGCGACACCTACAACCTGCTGACAAGAGGAAAGTTTCCGACCGATTTCTCACACACAAACAGCAGTTGACCGGCGTTGCCTGGTGAAACGTTGTTGTGATGCCTCGTGTAAGGAGGACAAATGCTTATCATCACGTTTCCGACTTTGATAAAGGTCAGATCGTAGCCAATCGCGATTGCGGTTTATCGTTTCGCGACATTACCGCTCGCGTTGGTCGAGATCCAATGACTGTTAGCAGAATATGGAATCGGTTGGATAATACGGAACGCCTTGCTGGATCCCAACGGCCTCCTATCACTAGCAGTCGAGATGACAGGCATCTTATCCGCATGGCTGTAACGGATCGTGCAGCCACGTCTCGATCCCTGAGTCAATAGATGGGGACGTTTGCAAGACAGCAACTATCTGCACGAACAGTTCGACGACTTTGCAGCAGCATGGACTATCAGCTCGGAGACCATGGCTGCGGTTACCCTTGACATTGCATCACAGTCAGGAGTGCCTGCAATGGTGTACTCAACGACGAACCTGGGTGCACGAATAGCAAAACGTCATTTTTTCGGATGAATCCAGGTTTTGTTTACAGCATCATGATGGTCGCATCCGTGTTTGGCGACATCGCGGTGAACGCACATTGGAAGCGCGTATTCGTCATCGGCATACTAGCGTATCACCTGGCGTGATGGTATGGAGTGCCACTGGTTACACGTCTCGGCCACCTCTTGTTCGCAATGACGGCGCTTTGTACAGTGGTCATTACATTTCAGATGTGTTACGACCCGTGGCTCTACCCTTCATTCGATCCCTGCGAAGCCGGCCGGAGTGACCGTGCGTTTATAGGCGCTACAGTCTGGAACCGCGTGACCGCTACGGTCGCACGTTCGAATCCTGCCTCGGGCATGGATGTGTGTGATGTCCTTAGGTTAGTTAGGTTTAAGTAGTTCTAAGTTCTAGGGGACTGATACCCACAGCAGTTAAGTCCCATAGTGGTCAGAGCCATTTGAACCATTTTTTGATCCCTGCGAAACCTTACATTTCAGCAGGATAATGCACGACCGCATGTTGCAGGTCCTGTACGGGCCTTTCTGGATACAGAAAATGTTCGACTGCTGCTCTGGCCAGCACATTCTCCAGATCACTCACCAATTGACAACGTCTGGTCAGTGGTGACCGAGCAACTGGTTCGTCACAATACGCCAGTCACTACTCTTGATGAACTGTGGTATCGTGTTGAAGCTGCATGGGCAGCTGTACCTGTACGCCCATCCAAGCTCTGTTTGACTCAACGCCGAGGCGCATCAAGGCCATTATTACGGCCAGCGTTGGTTGTTTTGGGTACTGTTTCTCAGGATCTATGCACCCAAATTGCGTGTAAATGTAATTACATGTCAGTTCCAATATATTTATCCAATAAATACCCGTTTATCATCTGCATTTCTTCTTGGTGTAGCAATTTTAATGGCCAGTGGTGTAGTAGTAGTATCTCTATATGCACTGATGTTCTATTTTAACATTGTTCCAAGACTGAAGATGATGCCAAGTTCGCCTCCCGAGATTTTTTCAACTTCTGTCCTTCTGGGACTCGAACCAGCGACTGATACGAGCCAAGGCAAACGTCTTGGGAGTGGACACAGCAGGAGCAGAGGGCGAGGCGCGTCGCCGGTGGAAGCCGTGTCGCAGTGCAGGCCGGCTGCAGTGACAGCGGTCGGCCCACGCACAGGAATGTGAGCGTAGGTATGCGCGCGCGGCGCTGGCAGCACCTGCGTCCGACAGAACGCGGGGCCCCGAGAGCCGGGCCGGCCACGGCCGTGCCTGGGACGCGGACGCGGACGTGGGCGCATTTTTACCGAGATAAATAATAATAAAAGGCCCCGGTTTTTACAATAAAAAGCGGCGGTGGCGGCGGCAGCATCGGCGAGTGCCGGGCCCGGAATATCGTATCAGCGCCCGCGGCAGCTGCCGGTATAATAACGCAATGTATTTGAGATCTCGGCGGCGCGGCAGCCCGGGATGCGGTAAAAGGGGGAGGAGGACCGTAGGAGTAGGAGGAGCGATAGCCGTGGGTAGGCGTACGATGGGAGACGCAGCGCGCGAGGGACGTAGCGACCGGAGACGGCCGGCCGGCGCGAGAGAGAGGGCGCCTGAGTGACAGACGGCAGGGCTCCGGGTGGGGGGCGCGGAGGGGCGGGCAGTGCCGCAGCGGCGGGGAGGGGATGCGAGGGGAGGGGCGGCGGCAGTGAGAGCGCGCGCTACGTACGAGTTTAATTTACGATCGGCCGGTTGTGAGCGGAGATATCGTCCGTTTAGCTCTGGGCAGCGGCGGTACGCGCCAGTGCCGTCCACATAGACCTCCAGCACGCCCTCGTACTCGTCGCATGCGCTGTACGGATTCTCTCAGCCCTCTCTGCTTTTCGGTCTACGCTGTGCTAACGCTTCACACGGGGATTCCGTTGCTCAGCTGTTCTAGACGCGACCTGACTGCCACAGCAGGTGCAACTGTATCGTAGAATAACGCAGCGGTTCCCGAGTGGCAACCGTATAACGAAAAGTATGCGGGTGAAGTGTATCTAAACTGGTAGTGGTCGTATTTTGACTGTAGTGGAAATTAGAAGAATGTGCAGCAGGAGCGTGCAACGGCAAACTAGACAATCATGCTGATTTTTTCTTCCTTCGTCTCTCCTGTTTTCCGACAAGGATTTAAAACTGTAAAATGATGGACAGTCCTTTAAATATTTCGATTCTGTTTATGCTACGTGAGAATGGGAGTAAGGCTATTCCAGGCCTGTTTACGTTCTATTTCAGGCATGTTTACGTTCGACAGGTGAATAGCCACAAACCTGTCTGTAATTATCTATAATGTTTGTAAAGAAACGGCCGGTATATCTTTCCAAAGTGCGCATTTCGAGATAGTTATTTGTCTCAAAATTTATCTGTATGCAAATTCCGTCACAAGTATTAATTGCACGTATAAATGGCTTTATTAATCTAAGGTACGACGGCGTGTTCTGATATGTGTGGAAACTTGCATTTTCGTGTGCGGCTAAATATAAGTCTGTCAAAACATTTGTAACTTATTGAAAACTGCTCGGCCTGACAGAAAATGCAATCTTCGCTCAGCAATGTTGCAACACTCAGTCGTGTTACTGTCACTGAACTACATTTCTTCCTAAAAGTCAACTTTTCCACTCTCACTGTTCCATTTCACAACGTTTCGTAATTTTAGCAAAAAAAAAAAAGTTGTCCACAAGATATGTTTCAGGAGAAGACATACTGAACTTCGAAACGCGCCTACATCAGTGGTACGTTAGTTAGTGACTCGCTGTCTTGTGCTGTGTATTGTTCTCTTGCCATGATGAGGGCAATCATGAGAAATAAGTACATGTTTTCAAACAGTTTTTGATGTTTCTGAGGAACAGTCATACAATAATTTTTAAATCAATACATCGTAATTTGACTGTATTGTTGTTTATTTAATTACGAACCTGGTTTCAGCCTTTTATTCCATTTTCAAGTGATTGTGTTTATGCCATTAACATATACTGCAGGATATCAAGCTCAGAATTGGCCATCGATTAAGAAAAATATGCCAGATGTAAAATCATCGTCTTGTAAAAAGATCAGTAAACAACAGTGGGAGACGTTGTCTTAAATAAAAACAGGTTTGCTTTGGTATATAAAAGATGAACATGCGTCCTTGTGTAGCAATGATAGTCCAAATGTCATGAAAGGCAGAAACCTGGATCGTGATTAAACAAACAACAACACAATCAAATGGCGGTGCGTTCATTTAGAATAATACTTGTTTTTGCTGTCGTTGCTGTGGTTTAAATCCTGGTTTGAAGCAGATATTCACGCTAGTCTGTCCTGAGACAAGCTCTCCACCTTTGCATAACTACTATAACTCACTTCCGCTACTTACCATAGTAAAGAAACTTTTTTTCAGTTTGCTGTCTTTCGGTTCGCGAACATACAGCCACCTCAGTAGTGGAAAGACGATACGGCGGTGTGTCTGAGTCGACTCTAGAGTTTAATTCACTACCTTTTCAATAGTTATCTGATTTACCAAACCAACCTTCAGCGTTCTTCTCTAGCATCGCGTTTCGAAAGCTTCAGTTCTCTTCTTGTGTAAAACCTTTCTCGCATACCTCTCATTTTCGTACAGGTCTGTACTATAAACAAATTCTTTTAGAAAAATCTTCCTGTCATATTTATATTGTTAACTGTCGTCTGTTATCAGAAGAGCTTTTCTTGATGCAGCCAGAGTGCATTTTATATCCTCTTAACTTAAGCCGTCGACAGATTTTGCTATCCAAGTAGTGAAGTCTTTTCAGGACTTTCTGTGTCTTATTGCGTAATCTAATTCTCTTAGGAAGAATACTTGAAGTAATTCGGCTATTCTTCATTAATGTTATTTTACTTTTGTTGATGTAATCTTATAACACCTTTTCGAGACGAAACCCTTTCCATTCAACTGATTTTCCAAATCGTTTGACATTTCTCACGGAATTCAATATGTGCACACTTTAAAGTTGTTATTTCTTCTTCCTGAATTACAATTCTTTTTCCATATTATTCATTGTTATCCTTTGTAGCTTTCGCGATATACAGCTAGAATAAAACGGGGATTAGGCATCACCTGTTTCTGATTCTCATCTGAGCTAGGCCGAATGCTCCTCCGTCGTGTTCTTTGACTCATCTGCAGTGTGATGCATCCCCTTGCTGTACGTAGCCTTTGCTTCCCTTTATTATATCCTCGCTAACTTCAGAATCTCACTCACATTTTCACGTAGTATAAACAGAATCGCCGCGCGGCATTAGCTGAGCGGTCTAGGGCGCAACAGTCACGGACTGTGCGGCTGGTCTCGGCGGAGGTTCGAGTCCTCCCTCGGGCATTGGTGTGTGTGTTTGTCCTTAGGATAATTTAGGTCCAGTAGTGTGTAAGATTAGGGACTGATGACCTTAGCAGTTAAGTCCCATAGTATTTCACACACACAAACAGAGTCGGAATATTCCATAGCTTTTTCTAAATCGAGTAAGGCTATGAATAAAGTTTATCTGTTTTTAACATACTTCATAAGGTAAACCTTAGGATCAGCAATGCTTCGAACCTTCCTACATTTCATCTGAATCCGAACCAATATTCTCCGAGCCCGAGTTTTAGCGGTCGTTTAGTTCGCTACATTATATGCTTTAATATTTTTCAACCACGGGTGATTCGCTAATATTCATGCTTGTCAGCGACTCTAACCCAACACAAACATATCTTATCTACAAGATCTGCAGACATAATGCAAACTGAATTTAACTGATGTATGCCTTGCCGTGTGTCGTAACCCTTCGTCTTGAGGAACTTGGATGCTGTTAACGTCACTAGTATGAGTGTCTTCGGCGAACGATACATCTCGCCACTGGGAACCGAACCCGGCTCCTCAGCGCCAGTAGCCGCGAAGGCAAGGTCGTATAGCCGAGCGCGGCCTTGCCCGCACCGCTACCCACTGCGCCACTGCGGTGGTCGTTCTGACGGAACTATGTTATTGTTGTCCGAGTCCTTGCAGCGGTGAAGGTAGTTTCCATTCGGGGACGAAACTGGTGTTCCCACATCGACGTGGCGGCAAACAGACAGGCCAGCATTAAATACCGTTCCTTTATCGAATCGCAGTGAAGTTGTGCGCCCTGTTTCTACATAAACTTCAGAATCGATCTCCTTGCTTTCATGCTACCGATGGATCAGAGTTTGTTCGCAACGTGGCAGTCAATGAGTGGCATTACCCAAGTGCTGTAAAACCTTCCCCAGACCGCATGGCACACTTCTGAGAGAAATTTCGTAGAATAATAGAGGGCTTACGTCGCGCGGGATACTTCAACGTTTTGCTAGCTGCCAGCGAAACAATTTGTAATTTGAAGTTCGACATGGACAATATACGGCATTCACCTAATTGTTCTAGCACACGAGGCTTCCTACTTTCAAGATCAAGTATGTCCTGTTTAATGGTTCTTTATTTATGTGACAATTACGGCACTCCAACCCAAGTTCTCGATGCCAGTAATATCGTACTACTTTTCTGGGAAGTAACAGACATATTTTTGTGACAATATTCACATTTGGTTTTATTAATGTATAGGTACTCCGATGTATCGATATATTACAGTAATATGGTTCTTGTGTGCATTCATTTCTGTGAGACTGTCATAATCTTTGACTTACTTGTAAGCGTTTCGGCACGAATGCTCACAAAGCAGTCCAAATTGCTTTGAGAACTGTGGAGGTCATCAGTCCGCTAGAACTTAGAACTACTTGAACCTAACTAACCTAAGGACATGACACACATCCGTGCCCGAGGCAGGATTCGAACCTGCGACCGTAGCAGCATCGCGGCTCCAGACTGCAGCGCCTAGAACCGATCGGCCACAACGGCCGGCTACAGAGCAGTCTTTGTTTCGCTTTGCAGAAGTTAAGTTGTTATTTCGCTTTGTAAAAGAACAGTCAAGTCTTGTGTTTGGTTAAAGTGGAAATTAAATATATGAAGATTGATACAAAAGTGTTTTCTTGATGATGTGACAATTAAGAAGAAGTATATGTGAATTTACAAGAAGTTTAATAAAAATGTGGATCGTGAACTCCAAGTCAAAAATTATTTCTACCATACCATTGTCCTGATCTGGGGTTGTTTGATCATTAAGAATTTCCTGAAAACGCATTTGTTAGGTTTTCAAATGTTGCTAAGATACAGATCTGGACCTGCTAGCAGTCAAAGTGGAATGACCCTAGAATCAACAAGATGAGCCATAACAACGTCGACGAAATCTACGTGGGAATCCATTCAAGATAAGTGGCAAATTTAATGACTTTTTTTACAGTGACTTCATTATTTCCATTCTGACGATACCATCCACAGTCAATAACTTTGTTGCTGCCCGATAAAGTGAACATAACGCTGCCTGAGCAACATTATGAATCTGATTTCTAACCTACTTTCCAAGTGGAGGTACTGTTAGACCTGAAAGGCTTAAGTTCCACTGGTGTTAAGAAGGGTGTAAACGATAAGCAATGAGATGAAAGTCAGATGTATCGTCGATGTCTAGGTTCTAACAGACGGACTGCTGACGAATTTGAAAGAGATTGGCTCGTTGTCAAATATTATGTCTCCTTTATGTCAAATATGGGGTGTCTAGGAACCCTTCGTACTCGGTTCGCTAGACAGTCAAATCAAGCAAGTCACATTAATGAGTTTTATTACAAAAAGAAAAGAGACAACACTTAACTCTGACAATGACACACATGCGTCGCAAGCACAGAACAATGTACAAAACAATCAAGTTACTTCAGTGTTGAACAGTTCCAAGTCTGAGCTACATAGCGTGTACAAGCGAAGTAACGAGCTTTGACGCTTCTATTCAAGACGCTGATCTTGCAGCTACTATTCAACTGGGGCGTCGCCAGACGGTCGCGGCTATTATGTCCTCTTCACATTAGGGCTACTGCTGTCGCGTTGTCGTCCTGGAGAGGGGTCGGTCAGCGTGCAATTGGATGACATCTCCTCACAACCATCTCTCCTCTATCGTTCCCGACTGGCGTGCCGGTGGTTGACTTTATGCCGTAACAGTCCTGCCCTCAAAATTTCCCCAGTATTCGTTTGTACAGTTGAGAAACCCAAGAAAATTTAATTTGCGTAGAGGGGCGCTGATTTGTACTCTACTTCTCTCGAATTCAACATTGTTTAAACGACAGCAATACCTCGCTCATACAGAAAATCACAGTCGTTGTGACCTAGATTGAACAAAGTAACCGACTGATTTCAGAAACTACATTATGTCCTCCCTGCACTTTCGCTGGACTTAATTCTCTGACAATTACGATTTAGGCTTGTGTGCTATTTTCAAGACATAACTCTACATTTAGTGTCTATACGTAACCCTTAATGCCGGCCGCGGTGGTCTAGCGGTTCTGGGCGCTCAGCCCGGAATCGCGCGACTGCTACGGTCGCAGGTTCGAATCCTGCCTCGGGCATGGATGTGTGTGATGTCCTTAGGTTAGTTAGGTTTAAGTAGTTCTAAGCTCTAGGGGACTGATGACCATAGCTGTTAAGTCCCATAGTGCTCAGAGCCATTTGAACCATCTGTATTAAAGGGGGACGCGGAATATGAAATATTATCGAGCTTTGGTTGTCACATCTCGCACCTGGTGCTCACACAGTTGTAGAAATGGCTATTTACATTGAGATTATCCATGAACAACGTGATGAAGCTTGCGACGCTAGCCACTAATTCATTTAAACAGAGTAGTCAGAAAAAGTGTACGAAGCTTTTAAGGCTGTTGAAGTATAGTTTGTGATGGGAAATAATTGTTAAGAAAAAAATATCGATATTTTGCGTCATTTCCGAGTTAACTAGCATTGAATTTAGGCAATCAGGCCGTTGCGCGAGCAAATTTAAGCCGCTCACGGTGTCTTCAAGCGTCTACTTCGTATGGTTTCCTAAAATCGAACAACAGCACAATAAAGATACTGAACACGGGATGGTAGTAATGATCGAATCCGAGGCAAAGGCTAAGCAGTCTCGTGCGCTGTCATCTACGCTATGAAAAAAATTGAGACTAATTGTATGTTCCGGCCCGCTTGAATTTGCGTGCGCAATAGCGTGATTGGCTTACTTCTGTGCTAATTAGCTCTGAAACGGCACAACGTATCAAATTTTTTTCTTAATTCTTACTCAGCTCAACTTACACTGCAATGCCCTAACACTCTGTATTATGAATCCTGATGGTGCTACTACCTCTGTTTGTTCACAGAACCAACGGTGCTAGAGAAGAAGGCACAGCGAGTTCGATTACAGAAATTCAAGAGAGCGTACGGGAGAAAGCGGGACATCTACAACAAAATGTGAATGACCACCATAGGTGTCCGCAAGAACGAGCACTTGTCCCTCTTGGAGTAAAGGTTTTTCATTCATTACACAGTTCTCACGAATTTATATCAACAGTTGTCTGAGACTCTACGAAACTGCAGATTTAAGATCGCTGATGAGAGCGGCGAGAAATACTGTGACTTTAGCGATGGCTACTTGTCGTGTGATGTTTTCGGTTTTCACGCCGTTCATCAAAAATCGTGCTGTTTCCTTCGTGTGGGATTTCAACAGGAGTTTACCGTTTGTCTTTGGACAAACAAGACCCGCAGTGGCTTGTAAACTCTGCAGTCAGATTCACACGGTAGAACTATTGCAGTGGACTCCGAATAACGCAGCCATCTGTACTTAATCTATCAGTTCACACGCATCAAACGAAACAACAGACAGGGTGGGAGAAGTGTGAAATTAAACTGTCTCCCTGTGAGGTATAACAGTGCTACACGCCGCCATGGAACTACGGATCCAGTAGTCCGTTTGGTAAGGCACTACAGTAATGTGACTCTCTGAAGAGACTAGGACTGACTAGATTCAGTGATAGGCTGTTAAAAGTTGATTTTACCACTCAATCTGAGGGTGGTCTGGAAAGGTTTCTAGCGTTCATCGCGTGGGCCACAGGCCCTAGGCTACACTTTACGTAATCAATCCCAGAAAGCAGTTTCAAAAACATGTTTTGCTAAATTTTGGTTTTGTAGCTCAATATCAAAAAATAGAAACATGAAATTGATTAAATAAATCTACTAACGTGATTAGATGTGTTCTGCACGCAAACAAGGTGCTTTAAATGGCACTAAATCTAATAAGTCTTTTTTTTTTCAAGTTTAAACCCTGTTCCTTCATTTTCGAGGAGTTTTGCTAATGAAGGTTATTTCTGTTGATGTCCAACAAGATTTCTCAAATGTTCTTCATTCTGCTTCAGATTTTTAATTTTGGATTCATATCACATTACGCGGATATTATTAAATTTTGTTTGTATTTTCCAGCTATATTTCTTCATTCATTGGATATCCTGAATTGAAACATGCGAAGACGAAATTTTAGGTCGTTAAATCTAAAAGGTGGGATAAGTATTCACATTAATAACAAAAAAGATGTAATTTGCATATACAATCGAATATGCTTACCTTTTGGATATCAGAGTAACGTATCTTCAAAATACTAATCTCATGACTATCACCCGTTTCAGATACAATACGTTTTCTGTCCTCCTTTGTCAAATTTAATACCTGGGGCACCACATGTGTTCAAACTCGCGAATGTGGTATGGTATGGTATGGCATGCTTCCATTGGAAAAATTTCTGCGGGAGCCCATGATGACCTTACATACAAAAGCCAGATATTACAACCCGTTGATCAACGCTGAAGTTCTGTATAAGAAGGAAACTGCAATTACCAAGAGAAAATGTGATCTGGAAAGCACCCAGAAACAGGACTGAAGGTTTTGACGAAAATTCTTGGTTCACAAAAAAAAAAAAACGAAAACAGATACCGACTAAAATCCCATAAAGCAACAAAGCAATTGTTAAACTTGATGGCAGACATCAGAAAACATAGATTAAAATTTTATGTACGTGTTGAAAGACTCAGCAATCAGGCTTACACACAGGATTATAACATTTATACCAAAATTAAAGAATGGCACTATGGAGCGAACAGATTAGAAAGAAACTCGAGAAAACCCACAGAATTAGTAAAAGTAGAAGGCAGTAAACTGTTAGGTCAAAACGTAAATTGTCGAATAGTACAGTCAGACAACGATATTTAAAAAAAATAAAAAAGAAAAGAAAAGAGAGGGAGAGAGGGACCAGGAGACAATTGAATTGAAGAACGAAAAATACCACACGAAAAAAAGAATGAAGAACCATATGGAGGACCAGGAAAGTGAATCAACAAGCACAGAGCAAACAGGATCTGTAAGCAGGAACAACAACAACAACTACAACTACTACTAATAGCAATAATAGTAACAATGGTCCTACTTCCTTGCGGTAAGCCAGAAAACACTTCTACGTCAGAAAACTGCTCTCGGTTATGAACCATATACTATTTACTATTTGCTGGTACACGAAGCTGGACATATATTCCATACACTCATGTTTTGCGTCGGACACCTTCCAGAAGTCAGTGAACTGATATTATGGTTGGCTTGTCAACTTTAAAGTTTGGTGCTGAAGTACAGAGTTGAACAAAACCTAAAGCAATAATTCAAGAAACGTGGCGTACTAATCACTTACAAAATTAATAGATACATCAGCCTCCCAGAGAAAAAAAATAAATATTTTACCTATCAAATTACGTAAGAATTCATACATAACAAGAAACCCTAAAATTTGTATCACATACGTCTCGTGGTCTACTAAAACACACGGTTCTTGTTGCAATAGCAGCTTTAGTCGGTTAAAGAGCGCAAACCAGAAGCCCGTCACAGCACATACTGGGCTCATATAGTAATACATTGGAAATCTGCGATTCGCCAGATGGGCATCACAAAAGGAAATTGCCCGTTTTTCCGCAAAATGTGTTGTGGCGCTAAGCTTCATTTAACGATGGCATAGAAAATTGTCATTTTCATTAACGCTAACATCACACAAGTTATCTGAATAGGTGAAAGATCGTAAGAAAAACTTGAATGACGTAAGTTGGAGATGTATGTAAAGGGGCATTCAAAAAAAATGGTTAAAATGGCTCTAAGCACTGTGGTATTTAACATCAGGGGTCATCAGGCCCTTTGACTTAGAAGTACTTAAACCTAACTAACCTAAGGACATCACATGCATCCATGCCCGAGGCAGGATTCGAACCTGCGACCGTAGCAGCAGCGCGATTCCGGACAGAAGCACCTAAAACCGCTCGGCCACAGCGGCCGGCAATGGGGCATTCATGCACGGAGAGGTGGGGTGGAGGAGTGAATTAGTCAACACCTGTCAGTAGTCTGATAAGAAATGTCTAGCTGCTGATCAATGCGAGCAGGGCTGCATTTTAGAGTGCATCAGACACCCACGCATTACAGATTTTTACTGCACCCGACTCACAAGGTACACTTCAGAACAATAACTGGAACAACGCTACATACATACACCATTGTTGCTGTGGTCCTCATTCAGACTGCTTGCAGTTCACGACTCTAGCCAGCTTCTGCAAATATCTTCATCGCTGAGAAACTGGAACCTATTTATTACTATCAAAGCCTTTGTCACCCTCTGTTATTTTTAATGCCCCACACACAGACCCATTCATCTGTTATCAATTTACTATTTCTTAAAATATTCTAATGTAGTATCAACGTCAGACTAAACGTGTAGATACATACTAAGTGCACTTACTATGTACCTACATGTTTAGTTTGACGTTGATACTACGTCAGAGTATTTTTTGATATGAAGATGGCAGTAGCCGAAACTGGTAAAAGTGAAGTGTATATGTTTGTGTGATTAAGACGGCCCTTTAAACTAAAGTGGCAAAAATATGATCAATGAATCATTTTCGGACTTTATGTCCTCAATTGATTACTATTTATTGACGTCTCGGGAAGCGTCCCGTCACCGATCCCTTCTTTTAGTCGAGTTGTGCCATAAACTTGCACCGTTAGATTCAATTCATCTTAACTAAGTACTTCCTATACCCATCCAACCCCATGCAATTTTTAGAAGCTTCTATTCTCCTCTTGTCCGTACCCTTTATCGTCCACGTTTCACTTCCAGATGGGGCTACTCTCCAGACAAATATTTTCAGAAAAGACTTGTTAACATTTAAACCTGCATTATATTTTCTAAAAATCAGTGTGGCTAAAAAGTTTTTCTTAGTCTTGCCAATCTACATTTTACATTTTCCCTCTACTTCCAGCGTCGTGTCGGCCGGTGTGGCCGTGCGGTTCTAGGCGCTTCATTCTGGAACCGCGTGAGCTCTACGGTCGCAGGTTCGAATCCTGCCTCAGGCATGGATGCGTGCGATGTCCTTAGGTTAGTTAGGTTTAAGTAGTTCTAAGTTCTAGGGGACTGATGACCACAGATGTTAAGTCCCATAGCGCTCAGAGCCATTTGAACCATTTTTTCTAGCGTCGTCAGTCACTATTCTGGCCAAATACTAAATTTCATCTACTACTCTTAGCGTGTCATTTCCGAATGTAATTCTCCGGTATTACCTAACTTACTTCAATTACAAGTTATTAAACTGTTTTAGTTTCGTTGACGTTCAGATTATAACATATTTTTCAAGGTACTACCCATTTATTTAAACTGGTCTACCAAGTCCTTTGCCGTCTCTGACAAAATTGCAATACAACTAACTCTAAAGTTTTTATATCTCCTCCTTGCACATTAACTCCGTTTCCAAACTTACCGTTTCTTTAATGCTTTCGAAGTGCACAGATTGAATAACAGCAGATATCACCTCTAACCGTATGTCGCTCTCTTCTCTGTTACTACATCCCTTTCGCGTCTTTCGGTTCTCAGAAATTGGACTGATTTTTGTGCAAGTTGCGTAAAACTTTTCCCTACCTGAGTTTTATCTCTGTTAACCGATTATTCTAAGACAACATTGTCCAAACATTTTCTAAACTTACAACTCTTATCAATATAGGTGTGTTCTCTTTCATCTGTCCCCTAAGATACAGTTCTCCGAAATCGGTCTCACCCCCTCTCGGTTTCTACTAACCGTTCCATTCTTGACTATAAGTATAATTCAGCAGGTGGAATGATGTTGTGGATAAGGTAAACTTCTTGTCAAAATGGTTCATATGGCTCTGAGCACTATTGGCACTATGGGACTTAACTTACGAAGTCATCAGTCCCCTAGAACTTAGAACTACTTAAACCTGACTAACCTAAGGACATCACACACATCCATACTCGAGGCAGGATTCGAACCTGCGGCTGTAGCAGTCGCGCGGTTCCAGACTGAAGCGCCTAGAACAGCTCGGCCACCGTGGCCGGCAAAACTTCTTGTCAATAAAATCTTACTGCAATGACTATTTAATGAAAATGTAGACAATCTTGCCACACATACTTCCATCAATAGTAGCATTAGTTATACTCCATTCCCGGCACACCGAATTCATTGCAGTAATATAGAAAAGAGCTTACGCAAAATGGCAACGTGGATGAATAGTTGATGGTTACGATAAACTTTAGGTCTGTCGATGAATTCAACCTTATGGCACTATGATAACATGATTCGATGACTTTAGATGCAGTAGGGACACCGTAATATGAATAATAGGATGCAAATTAATCGTGACATTTCTCTAGCACATGGTAGTAAGCTTACCATAAAGTAAACCAGTTTCTGTGACTAGTTCATTGCAAAATTTAAATTATATTTCATTTATTTGTATTAAGAAAAAGTTCAGTACAAAAAGTTTAATATATATTTCTCTCTTTACGTAAAAGTGTATTATACCAGATTCTAGATCCGAGGTGTATAGGGATATTTTCATATCATCTAACGATCAGGTAATGCTTACTCTATATTGTTTTATAATATTTAAATTGTGGATGTGCAGTGGACTCTCGTAGTTATTGTCGTCTCATTATAATTGCAAAGGTTTTCTGTATATTTTTTAATATTATTAACGTGGAATTTGTACATGTCTGTGGTCCCTGAATAAACGGAACAGCTAATGTTCATTTGTAGCAGTTACTACATGTTTCTGTGTCTCGTTTCGTACAAAAAATGAGTACCTATTCAGTGCAATACTGTGACTATATAGTTAAACTGATGAGCGCCAAAAAAAAAAAAAAATGAAGAAGTGTGTTTTGCATCAAGTCCAGCAGCGATACCAGTAAGTGGGTTGTGCCACAACTCGGTCATCCGTGGAACACTGGGAGTTAATCAACGAGGATGTGCGAGTGATAAGCTGCTCACCCCACAGGGCGTCCTCAAGCTGCGAACCGAGCATGGTCTCCCCTCGACGCATGCTGCACAGTCGCTAGTAAGGTACGTTATACATCTGGTTCTGTCCATTACAAATTTCACCACTAACTACGCACAAATATCGATAACTAACTAAAATTGCGGTTGTTTTGAACAAAACAAAGTAAAGCCTCGTACATCGAAAACATAACAAAAAAATTGCATAGTACAAAGAAATACACACTTGAAAATCAGAATCATTTCCCGAAACGTGCAGTGTAAAGCATTAATAAAAGAAAATCGCGACTGGTAGTAGGAAGTTATTTATAAACGAACCTACTGAACATTATAAACGCAAACGACGTACTAGCGTGCGTACAGTGAAATGAAGTGGCGTGAAGCGAATACCTGGGCTGTGATATGCAGCTGTGTGAAAACTTTTCTCAAATACGGCTGAGTCCATAAGCACTCACTGAAGTCTCAGTCGTCAGAAAAAGCGTAAGGCACATGAAAACCACTGAAATGTCAGTAACATGTTCGTGAAACATTTTTGGTAAAAAGTAAAATTAAAACTAAATGTAGCTGTAAAATACAATTAACATGTATTCTTATCCACAGGATAAACAGGGTTGAAGTAATAGCCAAGAAATAATGGCTGCAAAAGTTAACAATACACGTTGTTTTACGAGGAACAGTCAATATTTTAGGAGGTGCTCCTGAAGACTAATTAAAATTTAACATTCCATATAATACGAGTCCAATTTTTAAGTTTACAGAGATACAACTGTAAGAATGTAACCTAAACAAATACTGACACAAGGTGTTAAGCAAAGTCAAACGTTTATTTCAAACTTAATTTTCATAAATTACGCCTCAGACTTCTATGCCCTCCCGAATTCTCTCATCAACCTCACGTATAGCTCTTCTGAGGTTGCCATGATCGTCTTTCATGAAAATAGCACTGTTCACAATCCGAATCATCAATTTGTCTCTTGCGTTTACTTTCTCTTTATAGACTTCGTATTCCAACTATTCCAAGGGCAGATATGTACAGGGATAATGAACAGGGATCGTGGTGACCGTTTTCACCTAGTTTTCTGCTGTACCGCACATCACATCTAGGAACTTTCGCCATAAGAGGGAAAAAACAACCTACAACTAACGTAAACAACAGGTGTAATCTAAATGTGAACAGCCATCTGAAGATTATTTTATTGATTAGAAATCGGTAACGCCGCTATGTGTGTAAATAAACAGCACTGTTGAGAGCTTTCTTCTTTGCAAGGATTAACTTGTAACATTAAAGTAAATTATGTAATTTTAATTTTTCGATGTGATAATTAAAACATTATGAACGCCCACCATTGTATTTTTCGAGACATTCATGCGAGTATTGGCAACACAGACTTTATTAGCCACAGCAGGCACGGCCGGTATAACTTTGCTGTGACACTATCGATTAATAAATGGTCATTTCATAACGATTTCTTATTTTTATGTTTTATTATATCTCGTCTCGAATGTACCGCATTGATTATTATTATTATTATTATTATTATTATCTACCTTTCTGAAGAAACGTGTTTCATTCCATCAGTACAAGATTCTAATATAATTTGAGCTTCTTAAACAACTGATTTCAGCTACTTTTCCTGTTCTACAATTTCTAATCTTGTAAACAAACGTATCTATCTTTTGAAACATTTTGCACATTTCCACTTAGTAGTGTTGTACGGAGTAATTTTATGGGGTAACTCAAGACTTAACAAAAACCTCTTGATTGCACAAAAGCGGGCAGTAAGAATAATATATGGTGTTTATCCACGGACGTCTTGTAGGTATCTCTTCAAGGAGGTGGCATTTTAACTGCGCCGTCACAATACGTATGTTCGCTAATGAAATTCGTCATAAATAATCCATCACAGTTTAAGAACATTGATGTACATGTCTACAACAGTCGTGGGAAAATTATCATTATTACCCACTGTTCAAGCTGTCAGTAGCTGACAAAGAAGTTCAGTATATGCAGGAACAAAATTTTTCATCATTTTCCCAGTAACATAAAATGTCTGACAGTTAGCGAAGCAAGTTTCAAACCTGAATTATGTATACAATAATGTATACAGTGTGATTCAAGAGGGAAGGTAAATATTTTGACGGGTGACAGCATTGCTCATTCTGAACGAAAAACTTGATGTGGACATATACGCTATTTGGTATGGTTTCCGAGATAGAACACTTTTAATCTATATTTCTACTTATTATTCATTATAACTGTTTACAATGTACTACAGTAATATGGAGAAAGTTGAGACGATCATTTTGATAAAGGACGCTTGTGGCCTATCAAGAAAGAAAACTACCTCAAACTGGCCTACAAAAAGTACATAAGCTACAGCGCACGCGAGCCGTGCGAGATTTTCAATGTTCCCGCGATCACTTCGCGCTAACAGTTAGTCCTAGACAAAAAATAAATTTAGTTTAATTGTGTACTGAGACGTGTTTTCGTTGGAGTGTGCGGTTTTCGAGTTATTAAAGGAAAACGTATGAAAGAGATATTAAACGTGTTCTATCTCGAAAACCATTCGTAATAGGGCTTATGTCCATATGAAGTTTTTTGTTCAGAATCACTAATACTATGGCGTCTCAAAGCATGTGACTTTCCTCCTGACCCACCTTGCAAAAATAAAAAAGTCCATCCCGTGAATCGAGAATCTCGACAATTTTTATCTGTTACCGATATAGATACTGCCATTATATCGGTCCTGGGTATTCCAACACTTTCGAAAATGACAAAATAATATTTTTTTCGTGTGACATAATTACCAATAAACTGTTTTTGGGTCTTTTCCTTTAGTGGTACTGTGAAACCTTGCTTCCTGTCAAATTTCATGATGCTATGTCAGCGGAAGGTACCCAGAGGTTGAGATGTGTAAGTTGCGAGTATGAAAACATGTGACGTAAATGGCTGTATCTTTTGTTTGCAATGACTTATAAGCTTCAGCTTTTCACATCACCGAGGGACCATGGACCTTATTATGGACCATAAATGTCAACTTGATATGTCGCCCGTTCCAAATGAAACGTGTGTCGGATGGATAGACAGACAGAGAGATAGACGCACGGACAGCAAAGAGGTCCTTAAGAAATGATATGACCAGACTTTTAGTCTGTTACCTTATACGGCTGCGTAAATTTCACTGTTCGACGGCTAGAGCTCTCGTGTGGTATTCAACCGACGTGTAAAACTTTGAGTCTCAGAACCCCTAAAAAGCTTGAGAAGCTCCTCGTAACATAGCAGCTTATGTTACATCTACGAGGGCTATCAGAAAATCTGTGCCTCTCTCCATTTTTAGCCAAATTACGGCTGTTAATACGAAGTCAACACATCCATTCCCAGCGTTGGACCTTTTTTGGTTGCTCAAATGAATTCGCTATTGCGAATGACAACCGTCAGCTGTAGAATGAAATGACGAGAACGAAAATTTGTGCCGGATCCAGACTCGAACCCGGATTTCCCGCTTATCGCCAAATGGTAAGGCGACCGGCACAAATTTTAGTTCTCGTCACTTCATTCTACAGCTGGTGGTTGTCCTTATTCCCAATTTTTAATTCATTTAATGTATTTCATAACGCCTGTAGTCGCCGTAGTGCCTGATCCTTTGGACAAGCATGCATGCATGTCCAAAGGAACTTTGCACCGTAATCAGAATAATACAGGGACTGCAATGTCGTATCGTGTCGCATAATCGTATATTTTTTGGTTCGTGTCGGCTTTATCTGCCGGTAGCTCAGCCGCAACGGTGCTATCAGTTGATAAAGATGGCGGTTGTGTTTCACACATCCACGGCGTTAGGGCAACGAAGTGTATCGTTTTCTGTGGAGTAAGGAACGAACGCCAATAGAAATCTACAGGCCCACATATGGTGAAAAGTGTCTCGCTCTGAGGTCGTGGTGTAATTTCGACAAAGGACCTGAAGTCTCGCAAAGCAATGAGCGGTTGGAGAGGCCACGTTCGTCGATGGCTGACGAAGTTTCCCGAGTAGATGAAATGGTGGAAGCAGATCGGTGTGTGCACAACACGTCTGAGGGCCGCCAGATTCTCGCTTAAGACAACGTGAGTCTGCTCCAAGACAACGGAAGACCGCATGTGGTAATCAGAAATGCCGACAAGTTATAGGCATTTTACTAGAAGATTCTGCACCACCTACCACACAGTCCAGACCTCGCCCCTCGCGATTTCCACGTTTTCGATCACTAAAGAAGTTCCTGGTAGGACAGCGATTCACAAGTAACGATGAAGCCAAAACAGCAGTCCTACGGTGGTTCCATAGTCAGCGGGACGAATTCCTACCGCAGAGGCATCTGTGATTCAGTGCTGCGAAGCGAAAAATCTGTGAACCGGTGTGGGGACTATGTGGAATAACAATGTAAGGTACGTAGAATGGGATGTACGTATATCTGTCATTAACAGTATGCACCTTACTTCGGCTAATAAAAAATAGGGGCAAAAACTTTCTGATTTGCCCTCGTAGAGCTATGAGCACAAACATTATGGCCAACTGCTTAGCAGCAATTTGATTCACTTTCGGAGCACAACCCAGCAACGATGCAGCGTAGGATGCATTCGAGAAGTCCTTGCTAGGTTTCCAGATGTATATGGCACCTGATGTTTTCGCATTTATCACGCTATTCCCGTCATTTGTGGGCCGATAGTTTTTGACCGCCGAGCTAGCGCCCGATAACGTCAAAGATGTGTTACATCGGGTTCGTACCAGGCGAACTTGCTGGTCAAGACGACGACGTGAGTTCACTATGCTCCTCAAAGCCCTGTACCACGATTCCGGCTTTGCGACACGGCTATTTATCTTGATGGAAGATGCTATGGCCATAGGGAAAACATGAAGCTCGTAGGGTTGGGGTTGAGTTGTTTGGGGGGAAGAGACCACACAGCAAGGTCATCGGTCTCATCCCATTAGGAAAGTATTGGGAAGGAAGTCGGCCGTGGCCTTTCAAAGGACCCATCTCAGCATTTTCCTGAAGCGATTTAGGGAAATGACGCAAAACCTGAATCAGGATCGCCGGACGCGGAATTGAACCGCCGTCCTCCCGAAGCACGTAGGGATCAAGGTGTTGCGCAGTCATGTTTACGTATTCCATAGCTATCACAGTGCCCTCCATTGCTACCACACATCCCACGGAAGGTCAGGTGAATGTCCCCTATTGCAAAATAATGACCATTCTTGCTGCGTCCCTGTTGTGGTACTTGTTTCGAGTAGCTGTTCGCATGGATGACGACGTGTCTGGATACGACGATGGACCTGTTGTAATAAGAAACAACTTTCATCCGACCAGCCGACTAGTTTCCATTGGTCTACGCTCTGATCGCGATGATCCTGTGCCCACTGCAATTAGCAATGGGTAGCTGGGAACACCTAGGGGGCGACTGCAGCGCATCCCCATTATCAACAGTGTGCTGTGAATGGTGTACGACGAAACACTTTTGCCAGTACCAGCACTGTTCTGTGTTGTCAGACCTACCACTGATCGTCGCCTGTCTTGATTTATTGAGCGCGCAAGTGTCCGGCCTCCATGTTCTGTGACTAGTGGTGGACGTGCAACACCTTGTCGCCGACTCAACTTTTCTCCGTTTTTCGACCACTTTCTATGGGCGCTAACGATGTTAGCAAATGTGCAGCCCATCAGTTTCGCCGTCTCCGAGACACTCGGTTCATGGAGCTCGGCCATCTCAATTAGTCATTCGTGACAGTCGCTTACGTCAGTGTACACTATACGATCAAAAGTATCTGAACACCTACATATAATTCGGAAATGACCACTAGATGTTACGAGTGGTGGGACTTCCAGTATAAAAGGAGGAGGGGGATGCTCCGTTGTCATTACAGAAGCAGTAATAGCAAAATTGGTCAGGTACGAGGGCTGACTGACTTTGACCGTGGGCCAGTCACAGAATGTCACCTAGGCAAGAAATCCATTAGCGACATTTCAACCCTTCCAAACATGCTGAAGTCGACTTGTAGTGATGTGGTTATCAAACGGAAACCTGAAGAAACTACCATTAGCTCCACCAAAAACAAGCAGTCTTTATGGTTCAAAATGGGTCAAATGGCTCTGAGCACTATGGGACTTAACATGTGAGGTTCAAAAAATGGTTCAAATGGCTCTGAGCACTATGGGACTCAACTGCTGAGGTCATAAGTCCACTATAACATAGAACTACTTAAACCTAACTAACCTAAGGACAACACACACATCCATGCCCGAGGCAGGATTCGAACCTGCGACCGTAGCGGTCGCGCGGTTCCAGACTGCAGCGCCAGAACCGCTCGGCCACCAGCGGCCGGCAACATGTGAGGTCATCAGTCCCCTAGAACGTAGTACTATTTGAACCTAACTAACCTAAGGACATCACAAACACCCACGTCCGAGGCAGGATTCGAACCTGCGACCGTAGCGGTTGGGCTGTTCCAGACTGAAACACCTAGAACCGCTCGGCCACACAAGCCGCCAGCAGACTTTATGAACTGACGGAAAGCGACCGCGCGAGCAGTGGGCCCGGTGACCGTAAAAAGTTACATGAGACCAGTGGAAGGTATCAGTCGTGAGCTCCAAAGTGCTGGCTGGTACAACGACTGTACGCAAGGATGGGCTGGACTCGTCGAGAAGCGACACATAAGCCAGTTTTGTCTATAGTCAATGCTAAGCGAACTTTGTAGTGCTGTAAAGAGCAAAGTTACTGGACAGTGAATAATTGGAAACGAGTGATTTGGTGTGATGAATCACGCTACACCCTTTGGAAACCCGACGGAAGGATTCAGTTTGGAGAATGATTAGAAAATGTTATCTGTAATCGTGTGTTGTGCCAATAGTTAAGCACAGAGGATGTAGTGTTACGAAATGGAAAGGTTTTACTTGGTTAGAGTGTGGTCCACTTATTGTGCTGCTTAAGAAAACGCTAAATGCGTAAAAGGATACAAACATATTTTACAGAACTGTGTTCTGTGCACTGTAGGGGCGCACTTTGGAGGCAGTGACTTTTGCGTCAGCACAACACTGCACCCAACCATAAAGAAGCATCTGAGAAGCAATGCTTTGTAGACAAAAACATTCCTGAAATGCGGTGAACTTCCCAGAGTCCTGATCTGAACCGAACTGAACACCTTTGGGATGAATTAGAAGGTCGGCTTCACTCCATGCCCCAGCGTCCATGTTCAATACATTCTCTGGTTTCGGTTCTTGAAAAAGAATGGGCTGCCATAGATATTTAAACATCTCACTGATGGTGTCCGCAACAAAGTTCAAGCCGTCCTTAACACCATATTAACGTCCACTAATAGGTGTCCGATTACTTTTGACCAGATACTGTATCACCCCAAGATAGATACAGTACTTATAGATTTCCGTAAAGCGTTTGACTCAGTACCACACGCAGGCTTATTGTCGAAAGTACGGTCATACGGGATCTCAAGTGAAATTTGCGAGGGAGTACGCAGCATGTTATCTTGCATGGAGAGTTAACGTCAAATGTAGAAGTAACTTCTGATATGCCTCAGGTCAGTGTGTTGGTACCCTAGCTTTTCGTGTTGTATATTAATGACCTTGCGGACAATATTAGCAGTGACGTCAGACATTTTTCAGATGATGCAGCTGTCTATAACTAAGTAATGTCTCAAAGAAGGTGCATAAATAGTCATTCACATCTTGATAAGATTTCAAAATAGTTCAAATACTGGGAGGTTGTTTTAAATGTTCAAAAATGTAAAACTGTACACTTCACAAAACGGCAAAACGTAGTATCCTATGACTATAATATCTGCGAGTCACTGTTCTAACTGGCCAACTGATACAAGTATCTGGGTGTAACAGATTAGATTAGATTAGATTAGTTTTTCGTTCCATAGACCCGTGTTGAGGAGACCCTCGTGGATGTGGAACACTATGTAGGTGTATGAAATGGAATGGTCACATAAGCTCAGTTGTGGGTAAAGCAAGTTGTAGACTTCGGTTTGTTGGTAGAGTACTAGGGAAGTTCAATCAGAATACAAAGGAGACTGTTCACAAATCCTCGAGCGACCGGTTCTAGAATATTCCTCAGGTGTGGGGGACCAGTACCAAATTCGAATATCAGGTGATATTGAATGTATACCAACAAGGGCAGCACGAATGGTCACAGGTTAGTTTGCTCCGTGGGAGACTGTTACAGACATAATTAAGAGAATGTACTGGCGGACTCTTGGAAATAAATGTAATAAATCCCGAGAAAAGCTACAAACAAAGTTTCAAGAACCTGCTTTTAAATGATGATGAATATACAAACATCAAAAAACGTTTTGGAATACCCTGGTTCCCAGAACTCCTGAAGGTTGACTGTGGATATTGTATCAGAAACACAGTCTCTTAGACTACTCAGAGATGTCACTAAACCCGGCCAAAGACGTAAACAACCATGCATGAGCAGCGCCTATTAGACAGAGGAGGTCCGACAGACCATCAGTTCCAGTCATTACACCAGGAAGGAGGTACAGGTCTCGTGTTGTCTGTAGCTCAACTACGCCTAGATAACCAATACCGCGGTTCGATCGGGTCCGCATTATTACTTTGTGCCAGGAAGGGCTCTCAAAAAGGGAAGTGTTCAGGCGTCTCGGAGTGAACCAAAGCGATATTGTTCGAACATGGAGGAGATACAGAGAGACGGGAACTGTCGAGGACATGCCTCGCTCAGGCCGCCCAAGGGCTACTACTGCTATGGATGACCGCCACCTACGGATTAAGGCTCGGAGGAACCCTGACAGCAACGCCGCCACGTCGAATAATGCTTTTCGTGCAACCACAGGACGTCGTGTTAATACTCAAACTGTGCACAATAGGCTGCTTGATGCGCAACTTCACTCCGACGTCGATGGCGAGGTCCATCTTGCAACAACGACACCATGCAGCGCGGTGCAGATGGACCCAACATGTCGAATGCACCGCTCAGGATTGGCATCACGTTCTCTTCACCGATGAGTGTCGCATATGGCTTCACCCAGACAATCGTAAGAGACCTGTTTGGAGCAACCCAATCAGGCTGAACGCCTTAGACACACTGTTCAGCGAGTGCAACAAGGTGCAGGTTACCTGCTGTTTGGGGGTGGCATTATGTGGGGACGACGTACGCCGCTAATGGTAATGGAAGGCATTGTATCAGCTGTACGATACGTGAATGTCATCTTCCGACCGATAGTGCAACCATATCGGCAGCATATTGGCGAGTCATTCGTCTTCATGGACAATTGGCACCCCCATCGTGCACATCTTGTGAATGACTTCCTTCAGGATAAGGACATCGCTCTACTAGAGTGGCAAGCATGTTCTCCAGACATGAACCCTATCGAACATGCCTGAGATAGATTTAAAAGGGCTGCTTATGGACTACGTGACCCACCAACCACTCTGAGGGATCTACGCCGAATCGCCGTTGAGGAGTGGGAGAATTTGGACCAACAGTGCCTTGATGAACTTGTGGATAGTATGCCACGACGAGTACATGCATGAATCAATGCGAGAGGACGTCCTACTGTGTATTAGAGGTAACGGCGTGTACAGCAATCTGGACCACCATCTCTGAAGGTCTCGCTGTATGGTGGTACAGCATGCAATATGTTGTTTTCATGAGCAATCAGTACCGGCCGGGGTGGCGGAGCGGTTCTAGGCGCTTCAGTCTGGAACCGCGCGACTGCTACGGTCGCAAGTACGAATCCTGCCTCGAGCGTGGATGTGTGTGATGTCCTTAGGTTAGTTAGGATTAAGTAGTTCTTAGTTCTAGGGGACTGATGACATCAGATGTTAAGCCCCATAATGCTCAGAGCCAACTGAAACATTTTTTGAGCAATCAAAAGGGCGTAAATGATGTCTATATTGATCTCTATTCCAATTTTCTGTACAGGTTCCGGAATACCCGGAACCAAGGTGATGCAAAACCTGTTTTTGATATGTGTACTACTACCCTTTACGTATCGCTCACATATGGATTATCAGGATAAGATGAGAATAATTGCAGCACACACAGAGGCATTCAAACTCATTCTTCCCGCGCTCCAAACGTTAATGGAACGGGAAGTAACCCCAATGAGTGGTATAATTAGACGCAGCCCCCGCCACGCGCTTTATTGGCGTTTGAAGAGATGTAGCAGATGTATAGATTTGCGATTCGCAGCATAGCTAGCCTGATTCCTCATTCGACTCTGTTACTGTTGCATATACTTTCCTTTCCCCGTCATCCGTCCGCAACGCCAGCAGGCAGCGTTCATTCTCGCGGTGGGCAATGGTCGTAATGCATTGGCTGCCGAGGGTAAGTATGTTCTGCAGTCGTGCGAATAATGAGCAAAACAGCCGATCCAATGTGTGCTACGCCTGCAGTGAGCCGGCGACGTGTTTAATTGCCTTGGGTAGCGTGCAGCGACGCCGCGCTGGCCACCTCCCCGCTGCCTGTGGGAAGGCTGAGTGACGTGCGGGACTGCGGCGGCACGAAGCGACAGAGGCGGCGGCTGGAGGCCGGCGGCGTCCGGCTGTCCACGACTTCGTGCCGGCGCTGTTCCGCTCCGGCTGGCTCACGGCCAGGCGCCGCCGCCGTCGCTACCGCCGCATTTTACGCGACGTCCGGACCGTCACACCGCGACCGGGCTGGAAGCCCATGTCGGATCAGCGTGCGACTCGCAGCCCGCCGGCCGGGCTCTTGACCTCGAAACCCGAGCACGGGGACGCCGCCTCTGGAGGCCGAACTCCCTGCGCTGCTGCTCTGCCGCCAGCACTACTGCAGAAGATAACTGTAGGTACGGTATACGCAGCGCGGTTCAGTAGTTTGCAGCCCAAGGTTCCAAATCAGCTTCAGGGTGCTAAGCAACAGTGTGCAAATCCCAATACGTCTCCATCTACGTGTGTACTCCACAAGCAGTCGCAGGTACGTGCGGGAGGTAGACCTGCATAGCGTACCACGGTTGTAATATGTATTGATAAGCCAATATAAACTTATAGAAAGCTTCTGACAATGTTGACTGGAATACACTTTCAAATTCTAACGGTGGCAGGGGTAAAATACAGGGAGCGAAAGGCTATTTACAATTTGTAAAGAAACCAGATGGCAGTTATAAGAGTCGGGAGACATGAAAGGGAAGCGGTGGTTGGGAAGGGAGTAAAACAGGGTTGTAGCCTCTCCCCCATGTTATTCAATCTGTATACTGAGCAAGCAGTAAAGAAACAAAAGAAAAATTCGGAATAGGTATTAAAATCCATGGAGACTAAATAAAAACTTTGAGGTCCGCCGATGACATTGTAATTCTGTCAGAAACAGCACAGGACTTGGAAGAGCAGTTGAATGGAATGGACAGTGTCTTGAAAGGAGGATATAAGATGAACATCAACAAAAGCAAAACGAGGATAATGGAATGTAGTCGAATTAAGTCGGGTGATGCTGAGGGAATTAGATTAGGAAATGAGACACTTAAAGTAGTAAAGGAGTTTTGCTATTTGGGGAGTAAAATAACTGATGATGGTAGAAGTAGAGAGGATATGAAATGTAGACTAGCAATGGCAAGGAAAGTGTTTCTGAAGAAGAGAAATTTGTTAACATCGAGTATAGATTTAAGTGTCAGGAAGTCATTTCTGAAAGTATTTGTATGGAGTGTAGCCATGTACGGAAGTGAAACATGGACGGTAAATATCTTGGACAAGAAGAGAATAGAAGCTTTCGAAATGTGGTGTTACAGAAGAATGCTGAAGATTAGATGGGTAGATCACATAACTAATGAGAAAGTATTGAATAGGATTGGGGAGAAGAGAAGTTTGTGGCACAACTTGACCAGAAGAAGGGATCGGTTGGTAGGACATGTTCTGAGGCATCAAGCGATCACCAATTTAGTATCGGAGGGCAGCGTGGAGGATAAAAATCGTAGAGGGAGACCAAGAGATGAATACACTAAGCAGATTCAGAAGGATGTAGGTTGTAGTAGGTACTGGGAGATGAAGCTTGCACAGGATAGAGTACCATGGAGAGCTGCATGAAACCAGTCTCAGGACTGAAGACCACAACAACAATAACAAGCCAATACATTATTCCCGGCCGGGCTGGACATTTTCTCCAACCGGGGACTTGTCTTCATCGTCAGTTGATCCTCATCGCCGGCCGAAAGTCGCCCAATGTGGTGCAGACTGTAATAACACTTGCACTTGGCGGCCGAATCCGAATGGGACTTCTCGGCCAACAATGTCATACGATCATTTCACTTTTTTCATTATGACCACTGCCCACATCAAGATTGAAAGCAGTGTGATCACGTATTGGGTACACGATCCAGCAACAATAAAATTCTGACCAGTGATGTTATTTCTAGAAAGTTTTGAAAGTTTAATTATAATCAAGTGTTTCACTAAAAGTGTTTGCCTCTGTAAGTTACGAAGTAATAGGCGACGGAAATATTTATTTCGGTAGGTCACTATAAGAAATGTTACAATGTCTGTGGAGCTATAAGCATAATTTATTGTGTTATTATCCAAAAAGTTACAGCAAAAAGATACAATTTTTTAAATGAAACAATAGTTGTTTCTATCAAGCACTGGAATCAGTAGCACCAGTCGTGTATACATCAATTTACATTACATTCCTATCACTTTTAGTTCGGGAGCTACAACCCTTCAAAGTTTCAGGGGCAGATACCACACGCTGTACATAATACAAGGCTCTGTGGTGGGTGATGATTGTTCTGGCGGTGAGAAGTTGATCTAAATAACATGTTCAAATGTGTGTCCACGTTCCTGAACGCACAATGCAATGCGCCTTCTAAAGGATCTGTGGACGAGATTTAACATCTCCGGTGTCATGGATCAACATGCGTCCTCGATACTCTGTTTTAGATCATCTGAGGATGTGAGCTCAGTGACATAAACACGATCCTTTAGCTACCCCCCACCCCCACCCCACCCCCACAAAAAGAAATGTAATGGTGTTAAATCGGGCGACCTTTCGGGCCATGAATGAGAACCATGGCGTCCCAACCACTTTCCTGCAAACCTATTGTTTAGTTCTTCCAAAACAGCACGCGCAGAATGGCCTGGGTGACCATCGTGCTGCATCCACATATGGACTCTCGTGTGTAGACACACATGCTCAAAGAGACCATTGTCGACTATACAAGCTCGATATAACTCACCTGTCAGTGTACCTGGGAAGTAGTGTGGACCAATGATTTCATTTTCAAGGATTCTCCACCAAACATTAATCGACCACCTACGTCGAGGGTCGACAGGTCATACCCACCGACGATTGTTTGCGGCCCAGTAGCGTACGGTATGGCGATCCATTGCTTCATAATTTGTGAACGTGGATTCGTCAGAGAATCTTTACAGAAACCAGCGTGAAATTACGCTTGGCCATTTCACAGAATGTAACTCTCGCACGGAAATCGTCCCCATGAACCTCCTGGATCAGTAACAGGCGGTACGGGAGAAATCTGTGGCCGTGTACTATACGTCACACAGATGTCAGACTGACACCAGCGACTGCAGCAACGGCTCGTATGCTGACATGAGGATCGTGGTGTACTGCAGCTAAAACAGACACCTCCGTCTCCTCACTCCTTGCAGTTCTTCGTCTGCTGCTGCGGCGCATTACCAAGCTGTCTGTTTCCTGAAGTCGATTTTCCGCAAGTAAGAACGCAATGGCTGCCAGAGCTCTTCGCCTGGGATATCTCACGGCGTACGCCATGGCTGCTTCAGCTGCATCGTGTTGGCATTCGCCGAGCATCAGCAACATGTCAACGAACTCGTTGTTCGTGTATGCCATCTTCATCCTATGTCAGTATCTGTGGTATACTGAGCCCCATTTGTTTGTGTGGCGCGAACTGTCGGGTATACGGCCGTGTGCGGCGACAGCCGCCAGTCTAACAGCGCATCCAGGAAGCTTCTCGCTCCGTGACATCGGCGACATTACAACTCGGCCGCACCACATTTAGAAGGCACATTGCGTTATGCGCAGCGTGTGTGGTATCTGCCCCTGAAACTGTGGAAGGGTTGTAGCTCCCAAACTAAAATTGATTGGAATGTAATTTAAATTGCTCTATACACGGCTGGTGCTACTGATTCCAGTGTTTGATGGAAACAACTATTGTTCCATTTAAAAAATTGTATCTTTTTGCTGTAACTTTTTGGATAATAACACAATAAATTATGCTTATAGCTCCGCAGACATTGTAACATTTCTTATAGTGATCTACCGCAATAAATATTTCCGTCGTCTATTACTTCGTATCTTACAGAGGCAAACACATTTAGTGAAACAGCCTGTTTATATATAATAACACCACTGTCCAGAATTACGTCAAATTGCAACGGAATATTGTCGGAGAAGGGAAAAAACGTATGGCAGAAGAAAAAAAATAGTGTGGATATTGATCAATAGATGGTTCTGTATGTGTCAGAATACGTAAATGAAAACATGTGTCATGCGCACTACACAAAGAAGTTGGTATAAACAAGCCGGGTACACGGGTTTTCCTGTTTTCGCGTCTGCGACGTTCGCCATGACTGTCCCAATGCAGGATCGCGCTCTGATTGTAAGGCTGTATTAGAAGAATGATGACTGTGCACACGTCGCTCTGCAGAAGTTCCGGACGCTGAAGGGATTGAAAAAAGACGTTGATCCGATGACTGCCCTGGGTCTGGAGAAAATGATTCAGAAATTCGAAACGACTGGTTCTTTTGGTGTGCGACCTGGTAGAGGGAGGAAACGAATTGATTCGACTTCAGTGGAAGCAGTGGCCACAGCAAAGCAGGAGGAGACGAGTGGTGGTATGCAAACGAGTAGTGCACGGAGAATTGCCCGAACATTGCACATACTCATGAGCAAGCTGCGTAAAATCCTACGAAACACCTGTTCCAAATTACCTACTTGCACGAGTTGCTTCCTCTTCATCTGCCAGCAAGAGAGACCTTTGCTTTAGAATTTCTTGCTCGCATGGAAGTAGACAATGATTGGCCATGGAAGATTTTGTGAACAGACGAAGCTCACTTCCATCTGACATGATATGTCAATACACATAACTGTCGAATGCGGGCAACGGAAACTCCACACGCAGATCAACCAGTACCACTTCATCCTGAAATACTCACAGTGTAGTTCGGGTTTACGGCATCACTTCTTCTTCTTTTTTTCCGAAGAGACAGGTGCTTCCAGTCCTGTTACCTGTACCGTCACTGGTAAGCGCTATGCGCTATGAGTGTCTTTTGCGCAACCATGTCATTCCAGCTCGTCAACAGCGTGGTTGTGTGGAGGGGATCATTTTTATGCAATATGACGCACCTCCGCACACCTCAAATCCAGTTAAGCAGCTGCTGAAGCGCCATTTCGGAAATGCTAGAAGTATCAGGTACCATTTCCCCACAGCCTGGCCGTCCCGATTACCTGATCTTAATCCGTGTGACTTCTGGCTGTGGAGCTGTGTGATAGATATTATGTTCAGTGTTCGATTGCAAAATCAGCTGCATTGAAGGCAGGCATTGCGCAACACATACTAAACGAGACGCCAGAAACACTTATATCAGTTGCGGAACACGCAGTTTCTCGATGTCAACTTGTTGCAGAAAACGGTGGACAGCATATTGAACATTTTTTGCTCCACGGAAAACAACAATCACTTTTGCTTTTTATTGATGCTTGATATGCCGTTTTTGGACTCAAGACAATTAAAAACCGATGAGATTGATGCTCTTTAGGCGGTTTTGGCCTCAGTACAATAAAAACCGAATTTTCTCATCTGATGCGAGATGACCTTGCCGTGGTGAATGAGCTTATGTAGCTAATAAAATCACACTTGTGCACCCACACACACAGAGTACAGTTTGTTTAACGCCTGATGTACACCTCAGGCATTATTGTATGATTCATTCGTCATTTGTAGCCTACCGCACTCAGATAATTTTCTTCTGCCATACGTTTCCCCCTTCGACAATATTCCGTTGCAATTAGACGTCATTTTGACCATTGGTGTTATTTCTAAAGCGGTCTGAAAGTTTCACTTAAATTATAGTCACCCTGTCTGGTCAAAAAGTTCCGGAACATTTGTAATATCGCGCCAATAGTCTGTTGGAGCGAAATACGATTGGCATCTCTGCACATGCCTGTGTTTAACGTGTAACAGCTAGAAGTTTCATTGTTTTACATCTCTTAGTTATTGTTCAGTGCATTACTGAGTAGAACGTTGTGCCGCACAGTTTCCGAATTTCGAGGTGGTGGATTTAGAAGAACAACCCGTCAGCATTAAATTGTGCTTGAAAGTCCAGAAAACCTTTACAGAGACACACGAAATGATAAAGGAGGCCTACGGCTATAAACTATTAAGCCGTATTCTGTGTTGCGAATGGTCACGGTTTGTGTTAACCCTAGTTCCTACAGTGATTTGAGGAGCATGACAGTGATCTCACGTTAAATATTTTGGCTAGCAAATTCAGCTAATCTGAACCCTACAGAAAACATGTGAGATGCCATGAGACGCCTGTCCCGTGCGTAGAAACCTCCGGTCCGTAATTTACAGGAACTGTATGACCTGTGCGTTGACATCCGGTATCACACACTTTAGGAAAGCTTTTAAGGACTTACCGATTGCGTATCACGTATCATCGTGGCAAAGATGTCAACACACTATTTAGCACGTGGTCGTAATGTTTTGGCTTATCCGCAAATCACTTCTGGTCGAGCCCATCAGCTCCTCATGTTTTCGATTGTTGACGCCAGAGCTGATTTCCAGGAGCTATATGAAGAGAAGCCGGTGTGGTAGTCTTCTCATAATTTTCCTAAATGGGTTGTAATCTGAGCTTGCTAAAGTTGGCAATTTCCGTGACGAATTGCGTTTTCTACCAACCACTGCAAAGAACTACTGTCTTGCTGTGTTACTGCGGAGTGAGTGTTTCAGTGGGTAGCAAGACGCCAAATAAGTTCTTTGGAATAAATAAAAGATAATTAGTCAATTCAATATTCCAAGATGATAATGAAAACTGTATGGTCAACAACCACTTGCATTTACCTGGTCATGTGATTATCACAAATAGAATGTATGTTAACCATGACAGGTACAACCAAGTATAATCTGACTGCGACATCAACATTAATGCATCAGTAAATAAATCATTATTTCATACAGATTCCTACGAATTTACCACTATGATTACTATTACTGCCTGCCCCCGGTAGCTGAGTGGCCAGCGTGACAGAATGTCTAACCTAAGGCCCCGGGTTCGATGCCCGTCTGTGTCCGAGATTTTCTCCGCTCAGGGACTGGATGTTGCGTTGTCCTAATCATTATCATTTCAACCCCATCGACGCGTAAGTCGCCGAAGTGGCGTCAAATCGAAAGACTTGCACCCGGCGAACGGTCTACCCGACGGGAGGCTCTAGTCGCACGACATTTACATTGTTATCATTACTATTACTGTTCGTTTCTGAAGAAACCTAATTCGTCGTATCGATACAAGTTTGGTTGGAAGACTATTTTTAAGAAATGTGACTCTAATACAGTACCCGCAGACTTCTAAGAGCGTAGCCTTTGCCCGGTTGTGCTACGTGCTTTACAGAAGAACGCTATTGTAGCAGCAGAAAGTAACCGATTATAATGAGTACATTCTGCTCCAGAGTCTGACTCACTGAAAGGGCCAAACGCAAAATTATTTGATGGAGCAGTTTAGAGGTCGCAGAAACGAGCATTCGGTCGGCAACACTCGCGGGGTACGAGACAAGTTATTGGCACTGTTCAGCGGATGTCATATTTTAAGCGTTGAGTAATTTATCCTCACTAATCATTTAAATAATTTCAGCCAATACGGAGAGAACGAGTGTGGCACTTTCGGTTTCTTCGGCGAGTTTTGTGGTTTAATCAGCAGGCTCGTGCCCGCTGGGAGTTGGCACTTTTTCAGGGAGTGGGCCCACGTTCCTAGCTGCAGGTGGTGATCGAAACGGCCTGTTCCTTGGATCACGAATGGGGTGTTTTTCTGTGACTTCTGACCGCTTGATTTGAACCTTTTTCTTGTTTTGTCACTATGTCAGCGGAGTCCAATCCGCGTCCCAATGTGTCAAAGAGGCCCAAGAAGGGAGCATCTGTCAGACGATCGATAAAATAAAGAAAAATGATAAATCTAAAAATATGATACATTGAATATCAAGGTTCAAAAGAAACGAGCCAGATGCATAATTACAGAAACCAGTGCCTGTATGTATTGACCGTAGCTGTTGAGGCACTTGTCTCACTATGACCCAAGACGGTGAATGGCTGTCTCATAAAATTCCCGGTGCTGCGATGTTAACCAATTCCGCACGTACAGCTGGACATCGTCGTCCACACGAATGCAGGAAGGGTTATACTGAAGTTCTTCTTTGACCAACGTGGCCCCTACTGATTCACTTCCTGCAGCACGGGACAACAGTGAATGCCCAGCGTCACTCGTAAACCTTGACCACCCTTCACCAAACGATGAAATCTCATCCGTGGGGTCATTCTGGTCCACGACAACGCAAAGCCTCCTACTGCCAACAGCGTGCGGCACTAGGTTCTCGGCCACTCTCCAGAGTCCGGGCCTCTCTCCCTGTGATTACGCCATTTGTGGTCCCTTTAAAAAGGCTCTGAGGAGCAAACGATTCACCTCGGACGACGATGTCCAGCTGTACGTTGCGGAACTGGTTAGCATCGCAGCCTCGGGAATTCTATGAGACAGCCATTCACCGTCTTGTGTCACAGTGGGACAAGTGTCTTAACAGCCAGGGTCATTACTTATAACATACAGGTACTGGTTTATGTAATTATGCCTCCTGCTCGTTTCGTTTGGAACGCCACTTAGATTTTCAATTTGAAACTCCTGCCATAAGGTGCTATTCTCTCATTGGTCCATTCCTTTTTTTTTTCTAGCGGTTATTGTTAGTATTATGTACAATGTGTGCGGCACAAAAACACTCCTCTTCGTCCAATGTGGCCCACGTAAGCTAAAATATTGGACACTCCCGCTCTAGGCAGGCTATCTGAAGAAGTTACTCGAGGCAGTGTATGAAGTGTCAGCAGTGAGCAATTTACAGTTTACATGTTGCTTCACTGGATCTCTATGAAAGTATTTCGACTACTACAAATTATTCTCCACTGGTATATCGTTCTTCACACGCATCATTTGCAAATAGAATAGGGGAGGTTGTACCAGAAGTACACTCTACCACAGACCGTAAGGTGGCTTGCGGAGTGTCATGCAGATGTAACTATAAAAGCAGTGACAAATGTAACACTGTCCCGGCTGCCAAAGCGAGGCTGTCTATCTTCATTTAAACTGCCTTTATAAAAAAAAGCAGTGCGAAGAATTAATACGGGTCAGCCAATAAACGTTTCCGAGTAACTAAACGGAGCAGTACGTCACGTAATTTGTCTCGCACCTCGCACGTCGTTAAGAGCGATTGGCAACTGCGAGCGGTGACGAATGCGACTTTTCTCTACGCCACAGAAGCTGTAAGGACGAAAAACGGAACGTTTCACTACTACTTCTTCCCTTCCTTTCTCCAGTCACGAAACGCAACTATGTTTGTTATTCAAACATGTATCGAGTCACAAATTCTTATTGACAGTAAAAGTGCCTTGAGGAATTAGAGCATCAGATATGGAAATTTGATATCGCTAGATGTATTTATGACGTGGTAGAATGAATGACGAAAGCCAATAAGAAAAGAAATCAGTTCATCTAATAAACTTAAAAGGTCACTCAGGTAGTTGGGACCACAAAGTAGTAGATGAGTTTGCAACAGACAGATTTACGCAAAGGAAACAGATAACAACACAGCTTCCGTACTCCGACTATCTCCTCGTTAAAAAATGCATAAATAAAAATGAAACCCTACTGGCTGTTGGAACGGCAGTAGCAAACATCGCAGCATCGAAATGTCTTTACGTACGCTTCAATCGAACGTACGCTATCATTCCAATGAAACAATGGTACAACCTTAAGAGTCTTCTACTTGCTATTTCAATCGTCTTTCAGATACAGTAATATAGGGGTGTTAAATCTGGGGATCTGGCAGGACAGTTTATAGGATTTTTGGACAACATGGTTGTGGAGATGAAGTAACGATTAGTATGATTAAACAATTATTCAAAAACGGCCTTAATCGCATTTATTATTATTATGCCGCCAACCCATTTCAACCCGACATAGGGGTCATCTTCTGGGAGTTTACACCGTTGGTCGACTGCTGTTATGTAGACAGGAGTGACAACACCAGCAGTCGACCAATGGTGTAAACGCCCGGAAGATGACCCCTACGTCAGGTTGAAACCGGGTCGGGGTATAATAATAATAAATGCGACTAAGACTGCTTTTGAATAATTGTTTTATTCAGTTGATAGGACCCCAGCGACCTATCCATCGATGTGGGAACTGCTGATTAAGGTAAGGTGTTCCCTCATGGTGGAAGTGTGCAGGTGCCCCGTCATGTTGGACGTACATGTGGCGTCTTGTTTCCAGAGGAATATGTTTAAGAAGCTGCGGTAAGTCTTCTCGTAAAAAGTTACCGTACATCTGACCATTTAAATTTCCCGGGAGAATAAACGGCTGCAGTAACTGGTCACACACAACACCACACCAGACATTGGCACTGGTTCTGCGATGAAACTGAGATACTACCGTGGCATGGGGATTTTCGTCTGCCAAGACATGCATGTTATGCGTGTTGTTGATGCCATCTCTTGTAAAAGTTGCCTCATCACTGAAGCGATAGAACTGCCAATTTTCGTTTAACCATTTACAAAAGTGCAAACGTTTGTACACGCTCTAAATGGAGAACTTTCTGCACATGAAAAGGATACAGTCCATTCACATAAAGAATCCTACAGACCATAGACTGTGAAACGTTTAATCACGTAGCTAGGCGTCTCGTACTTGCACTGGGACTGCACTTTACTGAATTAAGAATGTTTTCGTCTTCTTGAACGTCACGATGTCTTTCGGAGTGAATACGAGTACTGGGAAGAGCATCAATTTCTAGCAATGTTCGGTATGTTCCACTAAATGTTTTGGCACGCGGAATCCTACGATTAGGATACCGACGGTGATATTCGGCAACAGCAGCTTTCGCATTACCATCACAGAAGCCCAAAATGTACTCCATCTCTCCCTACTTCTGCAATGAAAACTTGTACCGCATCGCAAAGTGTACTGTACACAGGAGACAATAACAGCAAACAGTGCCTGCAGTATCAACAAAGTGGTTGTTATGCAAACGTACCACTCGCTGCACTTGTCTAGCTAAGAGTGATCGTGTTTTCTGTTAACACAAGTGTAGCGCTACACACACCGTTGCATGTTTCGGAACTCTGTTGTAGTTCCTTAATTGTGGATCTGCTCACATTTCTGTATGTACATTTTTTATCCAAATAACCTAAGGAATGACCTCCAGAAACCGGGGGAAAACCTCGTGACTCACTCTGTATATAAAAGGAGCGGGCTAATTATTACATTTTATAAGAGATGATACCCATTCAAATAGTGTCTGTTTTTTTATGCAAGTTGACATTCAACAAGTCTTTTGTATCCAGAATGAGATTTTCACTCTGCAGCGGAGTGTGCGCTGATATGAAACTTCCTGGCAGATTAAAACTGTGTGCCCGACCGAGACTCGAACTCGGGACCTTTGCCTTTCGCGGGCAAGTGCTCTACCAACTGAGCTACCGAAGCACGACTCACGGCCGGTACTCACAGCTTTACTTCTGCCAGTATCCGTCTCCTACCTTCCAAACTTAACAGAAGCTCTTCTGCGAAACTTGCAGAACTAGCACTCCTGAAAGAAAGGATACTGCGGAGACATGGCTTAGCCACAGCCTGGGGGATGTTTCCAGAATGAGATTTTCACTCTGCAGCGGAGTGTGCGCTGATATGAAGGTAGGTAGGAGACGGATACTGGCAGAAGTAAAGCTGTGAGTACCGGACGTGAGTCGTGCTTCGGTAGCTCAGTTGGTAGAGCACTTGCCCGCGAAAGGCATAGGTCCCGAGTTCGAGTCTCGGTCGGGCACACAGTTTTAATCTGCCAGGAAGTTTCATATCAGCGCACACTCCGCTGCAGAGTGAAAATCTCATTCTGGAAACATCCCCCAGGCTGTGGCTAAGCCATGTCTCCGCAGTATCCTTTCTTTCAGGAGTGCTAGTTCTGCAAGTTTCGCAGAAGAGCTTCTGTTAAGTTTGGAAGGTAGGAGACGGATACTGGCAGAAGTAAAGCTGTGAGTACCGGACGTGAGTCGTGCTTCGGTAGCTCAGTTGGTAGAGCACTTGCCCGCGAAAGGCAAAGGTCCCGAGTTCGAGTCTCGGTCGGGCACACAGTTTTAATCTGCCAGGAAGTTTCAAGTCTTTTGTACTTAAGTGAGAATGTTTATAAACGCAGATTCTTCTAATAGGTTCATATTGTAGGTCCATGTGAACTATATGTAAAATTTTCATGTCGAGCAAGGGTGGAGGAAGAAGTGTATGTTTCTCAGTTTTGAGATGTTCTGCAATAGCTGACTTACATGAATTCTCGCCGTCTTTGTTAGGCAAGCATCTCTTGTAAAACATGAAACTTAACCTGTTCGTTTTATATATTAGAGCTGTGTGTCATGTTTTTTCAAATGTATTATATATAATTTATTTACAATTTTTGCTACTACCACAACAGATACACATACGTGATTCAATTACTGTAAATTGTCAATCAGTGTTTAAAATAATCTCATATATTATGTACATTGCTGGACATACCTTGGCACTATGCTTCTATGAAGAAGATATTGAAATCTGCTAAACAAATACTAAGTAAGTTCCTGTAGAATACGTTTTACACTTCACATAAAAGAAGAGCCAAATTCTACAGATTTATAATATCCCTTGTTTTGTAGCCTTCTGAAGATGACAAATTAATTTCTCCAATCTGGTAGAGCATAATAAAATTTATTTCCAACTGATGAATGAATTTTATCCTGAAAAAATAATATTACAGTTGCTGAAAATTATAGCCATGAATAAAATAACTAATGTATTTTTTTGACTCCTTATTTCATTGAATTATGATTTATATTTTGTAATGAAATCAGAAACATGTCCTGTTTCTATCGTTAAATCCAGTAATTGTATTTTGGTTAAATGAGTTGCCTGAAACAAAAATAATGACCATTCCAAGGATACAAGTTTGCGTTATTCGAACAAAGTTGCTATGTGCATGTTTCGCTGTGAACCTGTATATCATTGGAGTGAGAGACCCTCTCTTATGCAGTGAACACTGAGAAGACGATGGGGATCTGGAGTACGTTACATTCGGATCACTGCGTTTTATTGGCAGAACACTTAGAAGATGCAGCTGCTGCCTTCTCTAAGCTTGTCCGTTCTCTTTTGGAGTACTGCTGCGCGGTGTGGGATCCTTACCAGACAGGATTGATGGAGTACATAGAGGAAGTTCAAATAAGGACAGCAGTTTAGTATTATCGAAAAATAGGGTAGAGAGTATCACGACATGATACAGGATTTGGGGTGGAAATCATTAGAACTAGGGTGCTTTCGTTGCGGCGGGATCTTCTGACGAAATTTCGATCGTCAGCTCTCTTCTCTGAATGCGGAAGTATTTTCTTGAAGCCGACGTGTATAGGGAGAAACGATCATCAAAATAAAATAAAGGAAATAAGAGTTCGCACCGGAAGATATAGGTGTTCGTTTTTTCAGAGTGCTGTTCGTGAGTGAAATAATGGAGAACTATTGGGAAGGTGGTTCGATGAACCCACTGCCAGAAACTTAAGTGTGATTTGCAGAGTAGCAGTGTAGATGCAGATGCGATGTAGATATACAAAATATGCTCCAGATCGAAACAAACCATGAGATGTCGAATTATTGTTATTTCATTGCCAACATGTACTAAAACCTTAAAAAAAGTCAGAAGATTCTTTTATTGCACAATATCACGTTACATGTAAGAAGAGAACCTAAGGCAGTGACGTTTTAAATTTATACATGTGTATAGTAACTGTATAATTAAGATTTAACTGTCGTCATTAAGCTAAAAGAGCACGTGTAAATGACTGCTCTCATTCCAGCAAAAAGACAATAACATAACATTAAATAAAAAACTTTGTGCAACGGAACTTGACATTATCGGCAAGCATCCGAATAAGCAAAACCATTACCAGTTTTAAAATTATGCTTATTACAAGAATCGTATAGCGAGGAAGGAACATCTTTGATCACATAGCATCGAAGGTTTTCTTCACTGGCCCCGTACGGTTTTAGCGACTTTATTTCTTGTATTTTACATTCCATACTCCAAAAAGTTCACAGGGCTGTTTGAACCCCCTAAAGGGTGGCGATTCATTTCAGAAAGCTAACCCAGTAAGTTGTGAGTGTCGCAGTTGCAATCCCAAACAGAAATAATTGAGAGGCCACCTGCAATAAGCCATTTTCCTTATGACAAATGGAAACCTCCAAAACGCCAGACAGAGAATGAATCCAGTTAGTAACGGCAATGGAGCAACAATATCAAAAATTCGTTAATTTAGCCAGAAAAACAAGGGCAAGGACAAGCTTTTCTGTATTGTACGATAGACTGTGGCAGTCGGACACCGTTGATAAGGAGGACTGCAAGAAACTGCGCTCCCTTAAGTAGAGGGACCTCAGTTGTTAGCGCATAGGGTCCCGTGTCGCAAGGTGAATGAATGGCTGACAAGTTGCGGTTGGTGAAGTCAGCGACCTGACTACGACCGAATTTATTCGAGTCATCCAAGCTGCTTAATACGTGAACATATTTGCATAATACGTGAACATATTTGCATTTCCTTGAGACAGAAAATCCTCCGTCTACAAATCAGCATGGATTTAGAAAACAGCATTCGTGCAAAATCCAACCTTCCGTTTTTTTGCTCAATGCCCTGCGAACCATGGATGAAGGCCAACGGGCTGATTCCATAATCCTAGATTTACGGAAAGCCTTTGACACAGTGCGCCTATGCAGACTATGAATGAAGTCCCAAGCGTACGGAATAGGCTTCCACACACGCGAGTGGCTCGAAGACTTCATAAGTAGGTCAATAGAACCCTATCCGTTATCCTCGACGATAAGTGTTTACCAGGGACCAGAGCATCCTCGGGTATGCCCCAGGGAAGTGTGATGCGACCGCTATTGTTCTATACATACACAACCGATAGGGCGAGAAGCAGTGTGCGACTGTTCGTTGATGACACCATGGTGTACACGTAAGTGTCGTCCTTGCGTGACTGTGGGAGGCTACAGGCTGACGTGGATCGAATTTCTGTTTGGTGCGATGAATGGCAGTTTGCTCTAAATGTAGAAAAATGAATGTTAATATAGGCGAGTAGGAAAAATAATCCTATAATGCTCAGATATGTATTGATGGCGTGTTACATGACACAGCCACGGCGATTAAATATCTAGGAATAACGTTGCACAGCGGCGGCAGATGATGGCAAGTGACGTCGGAGCCTGTCTGTCGTGTCCATGCTTGGATGGGATAGATCCACCAGTAACGTCCACTTATGTCTGTCGAAGTGTCAGAACTTGAAGGCTGAAAATTTAAGTCAACTCTGTCAGCAAACCCGCATCCCTTCTGGACAAAGGAAGGAGTGCAATGATGGTGCGTTCTGCAGCTAACGGAAGAAGTTAAAGCTGAGTATAGTGCCCCTCTAAATAAAAAGAGCAAATCGACATTCGGCACCCAATGGCCTCAAGGATAGAGGAGGATCAGCAATATCTCAAACGTCGAGAGGACGGAAGAGATCAGCAGGCGTGGATAGACCTATCCCCGTAGCCTAGAAAGCCAGTCGGTCTGACGGAAGAAATACGTTAGTAAAAGTTACCGCAATATCCAGTGTGGTGGACGAGATGTCGAGTGTGTAATAAGTCACCTGTAAAAAATGCCAAGTAGCATTTCCTTAAAACAGCCACGGATGGGCAGGCTAGTTTTTCTGGATAACGAAACTTTGGGACGAATAAGGTTAATGAATATCGGTACATATAACATTCAGAAGAATGACACTAAAATGAGGAAGTATTTCATGAAATAGAGAAATATTATATGGACATTGACGCCCTAAACGAAGCGAAGAGAAAAGGGTGAAAGTGCGGAACAACTAAATGATTTTATACATTTCTACAGCGTTGTGTCTAAAAAGAAAAAGGTGTAAGAAAATATAAATCTTGGGATCAGATTAGAGAAAGGACGCTGCAGGTGAAGATGGAATTATTAAGCTACTCATTTTATAAGCCAAATGAAGATGCCAAGATGGAGGAAAAAGGAAAATGTTTTGTGCAGCTGACGGGATCACTGAAGAAGATGAAAAATCGAAAAGAAAGTTTCGTTATTGGGGACCTGAATGGGTGGACAACCAGTGACCCATTATGGTTAGCGTGGGGAAAATGTGTTAAATTAGAATGGGGATAGGCTAATAGACTTATGACAGCAAAATGCGTTGAAAATGGTAAATGTCTGGATTAGGAATATGTCGATACATCATTATTCGAAGGTTGGAACTTTAATAGTGGCAACTATTTATTTCCAGCTCGTAAAAAATAGATACGTGTTTCAATGTTTTACTGACCTTTAAAGTAGTCACCAGCATTGTGTACAACCCGTTGCCAGCGATGAGGAAGTCGTAGGATACTCTTGGCAGTGCCAGTTGTGTTGACAGTTCGAGCGGCGCGGTCTATTACCCGACGAATTTGTAGCAGTTCTGAAGCAAATGCCGTGAAATGCTTCCTTCAGTTTAGAAGGTTAGTAAAACTTTGATACACTTTTCTATTTTGTACGAGCTGTAAATAAGTAGTTGGCACTATTAAAGTTACAACCCTCGTACGTGGGGAAAAACGACTCGTTAGTTAAGATCAATAACAGACCATGTATAACTAAGCAGCAAACGAGGATGTTTGTTAAGGACTTTAGAGTTTTAAGGAGCACCAAACGACGGAAAAAAGTGGTAGGTCAAGAGTACGATATGTTAAATTTACAGAAGGGTTCAACACGCTTTTTCAGTCAGCTTAGACTGATAGCCAAGGCATCACTACTCAAGCATGAGATGTGAAGAACATGTATCAGTCATTTAAAGCAACGATACGCCAGGCGCCCTTTGGAGCTCTGGAGGAGAAAACGAAATGGAGAAGAGAGAGGAAGAGTTCATGGTGAAATCAGGAAGCAGAGAAATAGATGGAGATGAAATAGGAAGCCTGTAATAAATCGCTGATCACTCGACTTCACGAAGACAATAAAACATATGAGGCTACACAGAAATAACCAAAGAGTGTCAATACCACATCTAAAAATGAAGTAGAAAGTCGGAGAGGATGTACTATAGAAAGCAGAACGTCAAAGGTACTGAAGGTAATCGGAACTCAAATAGATGATAGTGCCGGGATCACGCTAATAAGCTGAAAACAAAGATACTGGCGGGATTACTTTAATACGCATGTAGGGATGGGTAAAATATTACTAAGTGGATCTCATGAACAAGCAAAAGCAATCCGCAGAAGGATTAATAAATTTCATGGAAGAGGGCAGACATTTATGTGCACGACAAGTAACCTACAAAACATTTGTAAAGCAGTGAAACAAATTAAAAAGGAGAAATCTCTGGGTTAGTGTGGAATAAACATAGACTTAATAAAGGTAGCTTCTATGACTGTGTATTATATATTGATTCAATTGTATACTAAGTGTTTGGAAGGGGACTGGATATGCAGGAAAGAGAACAAAACTATTATTACTTCAGTCTATAAGAAGAGGAGTATGTTGGACAGTGGAAATTACCTTGGAATAAGTGTGATGCCATCATGAGCACGATTGTATGGGATAATCTTAAAGGAAATAATACAGACTGAAGTGCAAATATCCGAAGAACACAATGGTTTTAGATCACGGCGCTCATGTATTGAAGGAATATTTACATGACAAAATGTTATAGAGAAGAGAATGCCAGGGGGAGAGAGAGATCCATTCCGTCATCGTGGATTTGCAGAAGGCCAATAATATGGTATCACAAAACAGTTACAACAACAACTACTACTACTACAAAAAGATATTCCCTTGTAAAGATACCTCATGATATGTGCACATAACAGAAATACGATCCGTTCCGAATCCCCAACCTCCATACCCGTATCCTCGGATACCGAAACTCTATAAAACACTCAGTGCCTTCACGTACGTGAAGCCTGCGTCTGGTCTGTATTTTCGTCTGCTGAAGACTGACGTAATTTCCATTCCGCAGCCTATGAGCGCACAGGCCGGTCAGAACCATAGCTTAACACAACAAAGCCCATCATATTCTTCGTATGGTCCGTAAGTTACCACATTCATTGGAAACAACAAAACTCTTATTTAAGATATATTATACGGAAAATTTTCGCTACATCTGGAAGTCAAATTATGTCCTGATGTCGTCACTTCTTGCATATGGCTAAATTTTAGCCTCATACTTCGTTAATCACAATCACGTTAACTCCTCATAATTTTAAATAAATGGAACGTACTAACCAAACAAAGTATTGAGCGTTAAATAGTGTGATTGACAGAGTCACATATGTCATAACGAACGTTATTGATGTCAATGTGATGCAAGTATAGGAGTGAGGCTATGAAGCGAAGATTCCAGTGGATGTAGTATCGAAGAATTGCCATCAAGTATAGTTGTAGCAATAATACCAAACTGACCTCAGTTTCTGCGAAAGAAAGAGGAACAACTCAGACGTAAGATACCACAGAAACGGGATGTAAGTAAAGTTGTGCAGAAAACTGGGAAACAGAACATGACGCCATCTTTACCCCTTGCGGATGTCAACAACGTTTCTACCGTCTCGAGGACACTGCGTATTAAATTTGATATATCGGCGCTCCGTCCCAAATGTGTAACAATAATGACTCGACTGCATGTAATGCATCTAGATGAAAATCAGAATAATTGCATGTCATGCAAGTAGTTGAAAATCATAATACAGACACTGTTCTAAAAGTTTGAACCACAAAGTAATTTCGTCGTAATTATGTTTTATGTCTTTCCTTAGTTGTTTCTTTATTATTGTTATTATTATCTTGGAGAGTCACTCATGCAATAAAATGAAAAGCGGATTGTTTTATACCATTGGTGTTCCGTTTCTTTTTGTTTGCATACAACGAACTTCTATTAAAAGCCAATGAATATCTTCACAAACAAAACACAAAACACTTATGGCATGAAAACAAGAAGTCTTTCATTTATTTGCATTGATGCACTACATCCCAATAATAATAATAATAATAATAATAACAGTAAAGCAATTATTATAGAAGACATTCGCAAATTACACTAGGCAATTATGAAGGAATAACGTAACGTTTGAGACACCACAAGTACCTGAGTAGCTGACTTTTGTTAGTTAGGTCGAAAAAAAAAATTGAGGACATACTGAAGATCTAATATTGTTACCGAAAACATCTTTTAAAGAAATACTTGAAGATGGCCCAACACTAAAAGACTACAAAGGTAAACTATAAATTAAGAGATGCAGGTAACACAGAATTAGTAGGTGTAGAGAAAGGTGTGACTGAGCCATGGTCGTATCCTATCACCGATGATACTCAGTCTCTACACTGACCAAGCTAATGAAACAAGAAAAGTTTGGGATTACGAAATGGATAGTGTTTTGAAAAGAGATTGCGACATGACCGTCATCAAGTGCAACATTAGTTAAATGAAAAGTAGTCACATTAAATTAGTCGATGCTGAGGGAATTAAATGAGGAAATGTGACACTAAAAGTAATAGAGGGGTTTTGCTATTTTGACAGCGAAGTAACTGATGACGGCTAAAACAGAGAGGAAATAAAACGCAAACTGGTAACAGTAAGAAAAACATTTCTAAAAAAGGTAAATTTATTAATGACAAATCCGACTTAAGTGTTGTGAAATCCTTTCTGGAGGTATTTTTATCAAGATCAGTCTCGTTCAGAAGTGAAACGTTGATGCTAAATAGTTCATGCAAAGAGAAAATATAAGTTTTCGAATTTTGGAGCTACAGAAAAATCCTGAAGATTATGTGATAGGTCATATAACTAATGAAGACATACAGAATTTAAATGCGGAGAAAATAAATTTATGGCATGCGATCAGTTGATACGACATTGTCTGAGACTACAAGTAATCGATAGATTGGAGGGGAGTGTAAAAACTGTGAAAGGGGAACACGGTTTGACAACAGTAAACAGGTAAGTACATTGGTAAGCCAAAACAATACCAACTAAGCGCACTCTTCCTTGAGAATAAATGCTGCCCGATGCTACTGTGGCTCGTGATGCACTGCTGCCAGGTAATGCGGTGAGGAAAATGTAAGCAGAGCAGAGACAAATGAAGAATCATTCTGATGGTGATACGGGAAGCAAATTGGGAAATCCATTGATACAAATATCTTTGACAAAAGGCAGATCGTCATGGTCACGAGGCTGGAAACGATCACCTTAGAAATGGACAAGCTAATTGGCTATTCGCGTGCTGCTGCCGTCAGTATGTGTGAAAAGTGGTTGGAGGACGGTGTAACATTAGTAGAACGTCCACGCCACATCACAGAACAATGAGGACGGAGGTTTTCCCGCTCTGTAAATCAGGTACAGATCCGACGACAGAGAATAATGACAGAGCTGGCACAAGTGTTTTGGAGCACAATGTTGAGCATGTGGCTCCACATTATACGGCTCCTACAACGTGTAAGCATGTAGACAAAACAACAATGTAGATTGCGACTGCAGTTGTCACGAGATCATCAAGACCGGTCTGTGCAGTAGTAGAATAATAGCCCCGTCCAGATACCACATCTTTCAGGCATGTGGCAGACTGAAACTTGCACCACGCCATGGTAGTAGGTCAGTGGAGGGAGGTGAGTTGGCAGTGCTAGTGTTACCTACAGTCTAAGGGAGGTATTCACCATTCACTTGCACTCCCATGAAACGTGTGATAGTAATCGAAGACACTGTGACAACCGCTGGCTACCTGAATAGTAATGCAGATCACCTGTACCCCTTCATGCTAGATGTCTTCCCCGACAGGAACGACAACTTTCCAACTTTCGGCATGGCCATTGTAGCACCGCACCATTGTAGGAGCAGCCACAGGCTTGAGTCTCCGTTGTAGTACCAGCTTCCTGTCCTGAGTCCTACTTCCAGACTTTGTGTCACAGCGTAGCTGGGCTCCTACTCAGGGGCTACCATATAGTGGTATATCATAGTTGACTCAAATTGTTTTTTTTAGCCACCAAATTAGCCGGATTTGGAACAAATTTTGGATGTTATGTGGCACCAACTCCACGCTCACCAACCATCAGCCCGTAATTTACGGTTATTACGTTGCTTTTGTGTGGGCATCACGTCTCACGTAACTTAGGAAATCTACGAAATGACCTGTCGAATCTAAGCCACCCTGTCGCTACTGTATCGCATTTCAAACATGGACCAATACATTATTAAGAAGGTGGTTATAGTGCTTTTCCTCTGTGGCGGAAGCTGCATTTTGCACTGGCTGTGCTGAGATGAGAGATGAAGAGGCTTCCACGGGATAGGAAAAAGACAGATAGCCGCAACAAACCAGTCGTTGGACCAGTAGCTGTCCCCAGGAGCAACGAGGTGGCTACGTTTTCAGGAGTTCAAGAGCTGAGGGGCTGATGAATGCCCAGATCTGTCAGAATCTGTAATTTATTATCTACTTGTATTTCACTCTGAGTAAGGATGATCCCACGTATCGAATGAAAAAGTTAAGGGATACTTATAAACAATGGGGACTAACAGTCAATATGGGTAAAGCAGAAAATATTGTTTTTGAAAGCGGGAGAAGTGAGGATTTAGATTTTGAGTTTGGCTGGGTAAGAAATGTAAAACTGTTCGAATATCTGGGTTTACTAATTGATGAGACTGAGCAGTGTGATTTGGACATGTGCCACAGGACAAGTCAAGCGAGAATGACTGTTAGATCATCTTTTGGAGTAAGCACACATCCGGGTATTACGTGCTTTGGTTGAAACTTGAAACTATTCTGACATAGGACTCAGAGTATTGGACATTGAAAGAGAGACGAGGGTGAAATATCGAGGCTGTCAAAATGTAAGGGTTACCACACAGCATGAGAGCAACCCACTTGGATCAACTGACTAAGCAGTATGTAAGAATGGAGATGGATGTTGTGGAACCAGTCACAGACAGAATTCATGCTCCACGTCCAATGGATGGAAGAAGAACGATGGCCGCTGTGTTTGTCCAAATGGTCTTCGCCAAGGGGAAGGAGCCGAGGGCAGCGTGGAGAGGAACAACAGCCAAAGCTGTGGAAAAGAGAGATCTGTCGAAAGAAGATTGGCAGGATAGAACTTTAAGGTATCTGTAAACTGGCAGCTGCTGGTAAGTGGAAACACCCGATGACTGCTAGCGGCTGGCCATCTGGTAGCAACATGTGTTCCCCCCACCCCCTTCTTTTCTGATGCCATCACTTGGAGACTGGCAAGCGTCCCTGTTGAAAGGGCCACAGTGTTGGCGTCAGCACTGTGTGGAAACAGGTAGGAATCTTGCAGAGATTGAAAAGGTTCAAATGGCTCTGAGCACTGTGGGACTTAACATCTGAGGTCATCAGTCCCATAGAACTTAGACCTACTTAAACCTAACTGACCTAAGGACATCACACACATCCTTGCCCGAGGCAGGATTCGAACCTGCGACCGTAGCGGGCGCGCGATTCCAGACTGTAGCGCCTAGAACCGCTCGGCCACCCAAACCGCCCTTGCAGAGGTAGCCAACTCTATGATGAATGACACGAGATGGTAGGCGAAGCATGCAATGAGGAGCCGCGTCCACACCGTTGTCGAAAGGTGCCTGCTGAGTCTGGGGCGCGGTCCGCTGGCCCTGTGCAGGAGTCTGATTGCTGCTGCAATTAGCGGGCAAGGCCTGCCACACTGTGACCCCAAGTACAGATGGTGGACTTAGTGCAGAGACTCAAACCCATGGATGCTGCTGGTGGCTTCATGTCACCTCCCCGTCTGACACAGGCTCTTCGTTTGGTAGTTTGCTGGGCGGTGAATGCGTCTGTTACAAAATGGACAGCTAGCATCGCATGTGTGATGCCAACATGCAGCTTCTGGCCACGTACTCGCCAAAAGCACCAATACCCTGATGATGGAGGAATCCCTTTGCCCGTGCTGTGCTTTGCTGCTGTAGTGTAACGTTACTCTGAGTGAACCTAACCCATCTCGCAATAAATCTACATTCCTTTTGTCTTCGCCCGAATGGCACGCCATGCTCACCAGCTACCGGCAGCTAAAGCACTTTTCCACAGCACCTTCTCACGCATTTTGCCCATGAATTGGTAGTGGCGCTGCAGACTGAAGACCGCAACAACAACAATGACGACGACGACAACGACGTACGAGATATAAACTTGGATGTCCTCAGAGCACAACCTTATATCCGATAAGTAATTTAAATTGCGGAAACATGCCCGACCGCACCCCCGCTAGCCAGCAGCCCATCAGCTAGCGGCCTTCAGCAGTAGCCGGAGCGCTCGGCTGGCGGCTGGGAGAGTGCGGCGACAGTCTCCGGAGAGGCAGCGTGGAGCGAGGAGGCGAGGGAGGTTAGGTTGGGGCAGGCCAGGGCCAGGGCGGGCCGTGATGGATGAGCGCCGTCGGCGCGGCGCTCGTTTTGTTTGGGGCCGCGGCTACCAGGCGGGACAGCTGTAGCTGCGGGGGTGCGTCGCGCCGTGTTTACAGCCCGGAACGCTGTCCCGCCTGCCGCGGCCGCGACCGCGGCGACAGGCTCGGCGCCCCACGAATTCCGCCGCTGTGCACAGGGCGGCTCGCGCGTTCTTTCCGGAATGCCCGCGTCCTGCTAACAGCCACCCGCTCTCTCTTCTGTACTCCACTCCCTGACACATTCCACCGTGCAGTCCACTCTCTCCCAAATGGAACCGTGTCAACACCTGCAATTAACACCAACCACCCATGTTTTCTTTGGAATGCGTTGAATGTGCTCATGGGGAGTAGTAGTCTTTCGTGGCTCAGTGGATAAATGCCACACTTTATTTCCAAAGGTTCGGAGTTCGATCCCCAATAAATAATCGCATCATTTTCTATTGCTCTTTCTTTCGCATCAGCGAATCGCATTGCTGGTCGTTAATACTGTATCAAGAGCAAATACCGTCACCAGTTCCGCTCTGCCTACTGTGCAGAACATAACACGCATGATGCACAGCAACACATTCCTCGTTTTGAACTCCTAATATCGTCTGGGACATTCTTTTGCCCAGACTATTGTGGGGAAGGCCAGCCAAAGACTGTGCTTTCTTGGCAGGACACTTAGAAAATGTAACAGACCTACTAAGGAGACTGCCTAGACTACGCTTCTCCGTCCTCTTTTAGAATACTGCTGCGCGGTGTGGGATCCTTACCAAATAGGACTGACGGAGTATATCGAAAAAGTTCATAGAAAGGAAGCAAGTTTCGTATTATCGCAAAATATGGGAGAGAGTGTCACAGAAATGATACAGGATTTGGGCTGGAAATCGTTAAAGGAAAAGCGTTTTTCGTTGCGACGGGATCTTCTCACGAAATTCCAATCACCAACTTTCTCCTCCGAATGCCAAAATATTTTATTGACGCCACCCTTCATAGGGAGGAACGATCACCGCTATAAAATAAGGGAAATAAGAGCTCGTACCGAAAGATATAGGTGATCATTCTTTCCACGCGCTATACGAGATTGGAATAATAGAGAATTGTGAAGGTGGTTCGATGAATCCTCTGCCAGGCACGTTAGTGTGATTTGCAGAGTATCCATGTAGATGTAGATGTAGAGTGGCATGGACTCAACAAGTCGTTGGAAGCCCTTTGCAGAAATACTGCACCACGAGGCCTCTTTAGCCGTCCATAATTCTCGTGATGACTGGGTGTTGTGTCGTCCCATTACGGTCGGAGGAAGGCAATGGCAAAATACCTCCACTAGAATCTTGCCTAGTACATCGCTGCGGGTCTCCCACATCGTCCCATACGCTCCTCGGAGTATGGGACCTCATCATCATCATCATCATCAATGGGATTCATGTCGGGTGACCTGTCTGGGGCCAACTCATTCGCTCCATTTGTCAACAATGTTCTTCAAACCAATCGCGAACAGTTGTGAACTTGTGACATGGTGGAGTGCATGGAGTCCATGGATGGCTGCAAATAGTCTCGAAGTGAACGAACAAAACCATTTCCAGTCAAAGGTCGGTTCAGTTGCACCAGACGATCCAGTCAATTCCATGTAAACTGAGCCCACACCATTATGGAGCCACCACTAGCTTGCACAGTGCCTCTTTACAACCTGGGTCTATGGCGTCGTGGGGTCGAAACCTACCATCAGCTCTTACCAATTGAAATTGGGACTCATCTACCCCGGGCACTGTTTTGCAGTTGTCTGCGGTCCAACCGATACGGTCATGAGCCCAGAATAGGCGCTGCAGGCGATGTCGTGCTGTTAGCAAAGGCACTCCCATCGGTCGTCTGCTGCCATAGTCCATAAACGCCAAATTTCGCCGCACTGTTCTAACGCATACGTTCGTCGTACGTTCCAGACTGATTTCTGCGGTTATTTCACGCATTGTTGCTTATCCGTTAGCACTGACAACTCTACGCATATGCCGTTGCCTCGGTGGTGAGAGTTAATAACTGAAATGTGGTACTCTCGGCACACTCTTGACACTGTGGATCTTGGAATATTGAATTCCCTAATGATTTCCGAAATGGAATGTCAGAATCAGCTATCTCGAACTACCATTCCACGTGGAAATTCTGTCATTTCCTGTCTTGCGACCATAATCACGCCATTATGTATATGGGCATCTCACTGTTCCATGACTTTGTCACCCAAATGTATATTACATTAAGAAATAATAAAGAATACAATATTATTTTACATAATTTCTGGGTGTACACGGTGCGAAATTTAGTAAACCGAGCTGATACATCTGGCAGCAATAATTTTTCTAACCTGGTTGAACATGGAGTCGAATTGAGTTTAGATGGCAGGTACTGGGTAATCCATTCCGTGCTGCTTCTATTCTATATAATACTTCACGAACTCCAGAGGATAGTGATTGGTTACATGTAAATGTCTGGGCATCCCATAATTAGATGGTTTCAGTGAGTGGGAGATTACGACAACGTGCTGGGAAGAGCAACACTCGAATATTCGTGAGTGTAAGATTCTGCACAGTCGAGTCAATAATGTGTCTGTCCTCTCGATACCTAGTCAAGTAAGGATGTCGGGCCACGCGGGGTAGCCGCGCGGTCTTGGACGCCTTGACACGGTTTGCGCGGCTCCCTCCGTAGGAGGCTCGACTCCTCACTCGGGCATGGGTGTGTGTGTTTTGTCCTTAGCGTATGTTAGTTTAGGTTAGATTAAGTAGTGTCTAAGCCTAGGGCCCGATGACCTCAGTAGTTCGATCCCACAGCAGTTTACCACAAAAAGGATGTCGATTACATAGTTGCATGTGAGACGTGGCATCTCAGTTGAAGTATGGCAACATATCTTGCGGCATCTTGTTGAAAGAGAGCGTCACGGAGGCACCTAAGATAGGGCACATCCATCGGAACAGAAACGTAATACCTGAAGATGGTGTTGTGTTGTGAAAGCAAGGAGCCGGTCCGTATAACGATAACGAAGGCAGTCTTACAACTGTCATCCGGAACCTCCAGATGCCTATACGACAATCGTGATGTTGGAAAAAGTGTCTAAAAACACCACTGTGGGTCAACTGTTGTCGCCAGGTGCAATGCAGTCGGTGCGCCTGTCTCTGCAGAGGCGTCAAGAATAGCCAAAACAACGGTCGCCATGCTAATAACTAAATGTGTTCCAGAGATCGTCACACTGTCTGTGTCGATACTTGTTGTGTAGCAAACAGCCACGTTTCCTGACTCCGAGTATGTGACGTGATTGTACTATGCTGCACTGCTGAGCCAACAATACGTCTGTCTTCGCGGGAGCTAGTCACAGGCTGTCCTCTCTAGCGCTAGTCACGTAGAGATGTTGACTCCATATTCGCGTGACAGACGTGACATCTCAGTTAACACCGCAGTAATATCGCAAAACGAAAACCAGTCTCGATAAATCCAATACGTGCTGGTAGACGTTTCTCGTTCTTATTCTAAGAGTAACACGAACTTCTCACAAGTAAACAACATTCAAATGCCATTTGTGAAGGTGAAAAACCTGCTTAATCTACCGTTACATGCAGATTGTAGATGGCTTTACTCCTATTGGCGTTACTCCTATTAACTTTGTGCGTTTGCTCTGAATTGATAATCATTAGTGCATTTACAGTCATGTAGCAGTTAACTTCATGCCAATTTGATGTTTGTTGCCCGGCGTTCTTAATGTTCTTTTTTTTTTGCATTTTTAATGGCCATCGATGTAGGTTGCTTACAGTTGTACAGTTAATGATTATTCTGTTGTAGATTCACCGGAGGCGGATGAGGAAAGCCTTTATCCTTTATTAGGGAATTGCTAAAGAACGAGAAACAGAAAAGGATAATATATTTTGTGATAAAAAGGATCCACCCACCCACCCTTCGACACACACTCACACACACACACACACACACACACACACACACACACACACACACACACACACACACACACACGTGCGATCTATGTGCACACATGTTGGCCAGTTTTCTTCTTTTCCAAACGTTTTTGCTTAAAACACATACGGACTACTCACATTACCGTGGCCACCAGACAACGGCCTGAATAACGACCTTTTGCAGCGCAAGCGTACTGGAAGAAAGTCAATGATGTTCTGGAATGTATCGACAGGGATATAAAGCCATTCCGACTCCAGCGCCGTGGCCATCAGTGCTTGGTTTCTCGGTTGAGAATCGATGGTGTGAACAGATTCACAACTGGATTTAAATCCATGGAGTTAGGTAGTCAGGGAAGTACTGTAAACTTAACCTGATGCTCTTCGAACCATGCACGTACATTGCGAGCTGTGTTGACACATGGCATTGTCCTCCTGGTAGATGCCGTCGTGCTGAGTAAACACAAAGAGCAGATGAGTCGGGGCATAGTACCCAGGTATAGATGCGTACTGTTAATCCGTTCTGCCATTTAGAATGACAAGAACACCCACGGGACGCCACGAAAACATTCTCCAGACCATAAGGCTCCTCTTCTGCACCCTTCTGACTACAGTTGCTAGGCCGTACACACCAACGGCCACAGTCCGAAGCAGCATAAAACAAGAAGAAGGACGCCTGTCGTCACTCAATGGATGTCCATCATTCGTCACGAATCAGCAGCAGTCATCAGGGGAGTATGAACTAGGCGCCTGCTGCAGAGGCCCATACGCAGCAACATTCACTGAAAAATCGTATAGTAGATACAGTTGGTAGCCCTGTGGGTGGTCAGTTACTCAACAGTTGCATGTCTACTCGGCCGTACACATCTCAGCAGCTGTCGTTCATTCTGGCTCATGCTGCACCACAGTTGCCTCGGCATCGGTTTTGGGTAACGCCTTTTTGCTATAAGCAGTATACTTTAACCACGGAGGCCGGTGAACAGTTTACATGCTTAGCTGTTTCAGAAACGCTTCCACGCTTGGTCTGAAAGCCAATGATCGTGCCGTTCTGGATGTCGGATAAATCGCTCCCTTTCCGCATTACGACATCAACAGTACAGTTTACCGTGTCCCCCAATACGTGCTATATACTCTCCACTGCTAGTGCTGACACCTGCCGTCTGTGTGTCATTATTTCACGTTGAAGTTTAACACAGGTGATCGTCACAGCAATGTGACTGGACACTGTATACCACGACGATTTTCATTCGCTTAAGAAAGAGTAAAAAGTATTGCAAGATGTACGGAGCAAAGCAATGGACTGTAATGTACGTGTAGGTCCTATAACTACTGGTCAGCATCCAGTTACCAAAACAGTCCCAAGTTTACCTGTAAAGAATCGAACTCAGTAATTCTTAGACACATCGTGAACTATTAAGGCTTGCAAATTAAAGTCACAAATTGTTCGGCGTTATAACGGTTCCACCTAGCCTGAACTGGGTCCTGCATCACTACCTTCGACCTTGTTTTTGTTGAAAACCAAAGCTTAGTGACATATATCTTTCACGTGAGCTACTGCTGATTAGCCGCAAACTAGTATACTGAAGCTTTTTCTAATGATTTTCGGGTGTGCAGCCGGATCCAATCGACATTCTCCCACGGTATTTCGACCCAGAGACGTCCGGCCATCTTCAGGTGAGTAGACAACTACTGAAGAGGGCAGGTGCAGTAACGGAATTCATGCCGAATCTCGCGCATGCTAGATGAGCTGGCGCCTTTCGGCGCATGCGTCCGGTAGTGACACACGTGGTACAGCCGAGCTGTGTGTGCTGCCCTCGGTGGTGGAAATGAGAGATGATCTAATCATTAAATATCCAATGACCTCGTCGATTCCTCTGCGACTGTCGATGATCTTATAAAAAGCGGAAACGGCTTTCAATTGGATAAAAATTAGAATCCTCCAATTAAAATTATCCATCAAAGCGGAATCGTTTGGGTCATTCGATACTCAATAATTAAATCATCTCTTACATTTACCACCGAGGGCAGCAAACACAGCTCGACTGTCCTACGCATGTCATCACCGGAGGCAAACACCTAAACACGCCAGCACATTTTTGAATGCGCGAGATTCAGCATGAATTCCGTTACTGCACCTGGGCTTTTCAGTAGTCGTCCATTATCCTGATAATGGCCGCATGTCTTTGGGCCGAAATTTCGTGGCAAAATGTCGGTGGCATCCGGCTGCAAACCTGAAAATTATTAAAAAAAAAGAAATGCGCCTGGAAAATTTCAGAAGTTACACGTCGAAACTTGTCTAAATCGGTGAGGTCGGCAGGTCTGGCCTCTCCTTGTAAGGAAACATCATGACAGGGCGCAGCCAGCGTTATTTCAAGTGCCCTGACAAATTGTGTCTTTCACGGATTCATTAGATTACTTACTTGGGTAGAAGATGGACTCCCTTCTGATGACACCCTTCTTACTTCATTTTGTGATCTATTTTAACTACAGCCACATTTCTAATGGGCGCATTAGCGACGGGAGTTAGAAATCTACCCCCTCCTTGCTTACAAAAAAAAGTAAGATCAAGCGTTTTACGCCTTGCCTACGACTAGATCGTCAGTGATGGAGCAGATTCTGCATGGGGCAAGGAATGTTCAAAAATTCGGCTGTTAAATCAGTCACGTCATAACTACTCTGACTGCTAAAAGTGACAGCTTCCTGTACCGTATGTACCCCCAAACCACATATAAATTTAATCACTTATTATTCCAACTATCACTAAGCGCCGCACCTTGATTCCTTAAAGAATCGAACGCTTATCTCTAAAATGTGATCTCTCGTTAAATATGGGTCGTATGATACGCTGAAGCGCCAAATAAACTGGTATAGGCATGCGCATTCAAATAAAGAGATATATAGTATACGGCGCTGTGGTCGGGAAAGCCTATATACGACAACAAGTGGCTGGCGCAGTTTTAGATCGGTTACTGCTGCTACAGTGACTGGTTATCAAGATTTCAACGTGGTGTTATAGTCAGAGCACGAACGATAGGACACAGCATCTCCGAGGTAGCAATGAAGTGGGGATTTTCCCGTACGACAATTTTACGCGTTTACCGTGAATATCCAGGAACCGGTAAAACATCGTCGCTGCGGCTGGAAAAAGATTTTGCAAGAACGGGACCAAGGACGACTGAAGAGAACCGTTCAAAGTGACAGAAGTGCAACCCTTCCGCATGTTGCTCCAGATTTCAATGCTGGGCCATCAGCAAGTGTCAGAGTGCGAACCATTCAATGAAACATCATAGATATAGGCTTTCGGAACCGAATACCCATACGTGTACCCTTGACAACTCCACGATACAAAGCTTTACACCTCGCCTGGGCCGTCAACCCCGACATTGGACTTTTGATGAATGAAACATGTTGCGTTGTCAGACGAGTCTCGTTTCAAATTGTATCGCGCGGATTAACATTGAACATGTACAGGTATGGAGGCAATCTCATGACCACAGACTCTGCATGTCAGTAGGGAACTGTTCAAGCTGTTGGAGGCCCTGCAATGGTGTGCATCGTGCGCAGTTGGAGTGATATGGGACCCCTGATACCACTCTGACAGGTGACACGTACGTAAGCATTCTGTCTGATCAGTGCTGTCTTTGTGTAGTAGAACAGTGAATTCTTTAACGATTGTCGGTGTACTGGCTCATTTCATCAAAAGTCTGTCTGACTGCTCGGTCGCCGGATAGCACATTGTGGCATTTTTGAGTTGCCAATTCTAATTACAAGTCGCAATGCTGTTTGGAAGATGTCTGTTTTCTAGCCTCGAAATGCGTATATTTTCTTCCAGCTTAAAAATGTCGTCTGATCCTCAAGTTCTGCGTTCTTTGTCTACGTCTGATCGTTCTCTCGCTATCTGCTCGGGCTGCGAGTGTGTTGTGGGTGTTTGTATTTCCTGTTTGTTGCCATATTCTTGTTTACGTTCTAGCTTAAGTGGCTGAAGTTGTATTGGGGTGTCTGTTTGTTTGTATTCTTTCGGAATCTTCAAGTCTTCGCTTTTTTTCCTTCCATGCTGTTCATCATCAAGCGTTGCGATATTGCGTTTGTTCGTGTTTGTGAACTCCTGAAATGAGCGTCACTGGTTTGATGTTGATTTTACGCAGTTGTGTGCTGTACTCCCTGTTGTGTTTCAGTGTGTCATGCTTGGGTTCCGTCACGGTGCTTTTTTCATATGTCGTAAGTTCTATGAGCTGTGTATTTGTTAATGCAGATGTCATCATTTATTTCGTGTTGTTTTTGTTGTGATGTGTATGTTTTCCACAATCGTTACTAACTAATTTTATTTCTAATTCTTCTATTCTTAACAATAAGAACGGGTGATGTTCGGTCGCAAGCTGTTGACTCGTTTTCGCAACCTGTCGAACACTTCCGTGAAATACTGTGCATTCACAGTTTTCAGAGGGTACAAACTCCAGGATGACTCCACGATGATAAAAAAGACCAGCAGAATAGTTTTCTACCCTTAGTAGCCATCCAGGCCATCTTTGGACGAGGAGGCGTTTTTGTTCGCCACTCCCAACTTTGATGTTTTGTCTCCGGGCCCTACTGGAAACACCAGTTTCGTCTTCGATAACCATGTTATTGAAGGTTTCCGTGGCTTTTTTACGAATTTTGAAGTAAACCTTCATGTCGTAGCGTTGCTCGAGATTCTATACTATCCTGCGCGTGGCGATAGTACTACAAGGTGGTTAACAAGAAACAATGTGCTCAACATCCACAAACCGCTACGCGGCCGTAGAAGCACACGTACTGTTCGTTAAGGTCTCCTCCGCCACGCCCAGCCAGTCGCCCTCCCTATGTCGGTCTGTCTGGCCTACAGGAAGTCAGTCCTACTGTTTCCTGATCGCACACTGCACGCGAATCATGAAACAGAGGCGGGACGTGGATACTAGGTCGGTATTCACCTACTGGGATAAGGAAAACCACATCCAGACTGGCCGGCACACCCGATCTCGTCGTTAAGGCGCCGGGAGGACTCGATCCATGGGCCCAGTGCACCTCTCCGAATCATGGAAGCGGCTTACTAACGCGTGTGGCTATCGAGAAGCTTGCTATGGATCTGATACTTCGAAAAAAAATTGCTTCTTTCTTCTATTCTGACAGCTACACCTGATCAGAAATGCGACATTGCCTTTTTATCTCGACCAGGCGCGAATAGTATTTAAAGGCTCTGAGGCGGTGCCGTCCCAAAATATATATTAAAATAAGTTTCTCACCAACGTATTACAGAATTTAAATTATCAGAACGCATTCCGCATATTTCCCACACGGATTTAAATAATGCTGCTCAACGTTTTTAGGACTGTCGACATGTGATGTCACGCGATATTTTCCGCGCCTTGAAATCCCGCTTAGCTCTATGTGGCAAAGATTTGGTGGCGTGGTTTCTTTGGAGCACAGCTCTTACGGGCGTCCCGAAGGCCCTGGTGTCGATGCCTGTCCTACCAACCTGCACACAATTTTCACATGCCCCTGTCTATATCAAAAGGTACCCCCACCACAAGGTTTGGTGGCTTGCGGAGTATCTATGTAGACGTAGAATGAGCAGAGTGTCTGAAACTACGCTATCGAATCCCTGTCTCTGTACATCTCCATTATGGTTTGATGCGGCTTTAATCGACGTTTAGTATTATTGTTTAGATAGTAATTTAAACAGCTTGTCTTGTATCTGCCTTTGGTTATTTTATCCACCCCTGGAATAAGTTTGCGAATGTCTCGCCAGACGGCACTAGAGTACATTAACAAAAGTATCACAACGTAACGAGAGTTTCGTGAATGATTAGAGGAAGAAAAGGCACAGAATATATATCCCGTTACTTTATATCCCTTGCTTGCTGACTGCGGGTAACGTGCATTATTGTCAAGAACCTTTTTGTGCGTGTATTATGCATGAGAATAGAAAGTTTTACATTCTTGAGGCCGGCCGATGTGGCCGTGCGGTTCTAGGCGCTTCAATCTGGAACCGCGTGACCGCTACGGTCGCAGGTTCGAATCCTGTCTCGGGCAAGGATGTGTGTGATGTCCTTAGGCTAGTTAGGTTTAAGTAGTGCTAAGTTCTAGGGGACTGATGACCACAGATGTTACGTCCCACAGTGCTCAGAGCCATTTTTTTTTTTACTTTCTTGCGAATAACAGCAGCGCACCGCGAGTTCGAAAACAACACAATATGAATTCAGTGCGCAATTTACCCGGAAAAAAGTCGGAATATGCGGTTAGGAACTTGACGCGTCCAGATTTGATGGAAACATGAATCAAGGTCAAAAACAGTGTAAATCCAGGTAAGGGTATTCAGACAAGTTTAACAGATTAATGTACAATGCCGCTGAGTGGATGAGAGCGCAGTTTCACTCAAAATGCATATTTTTATAATAAACAAGTGTAAATACGACAAATACGGTCTGTACATTTCCATGGCGGTAGCTTTCCTCATGTCAGCCAATCTCAGCACAAGATCCGTGACGTAATGTAAACATCACTGTTTCGTCACGGGAGCTCATAAACACCGCGGTTTGAGAGCACAAAACATGATACGTCTGTAGTTTATAAATGAAAATACCAAAACCTATGAAACTAACAGAGATCGCTTTAAAGACCTCTTCAAAACGCATTTCAGTGCGAAAAGGTTCAAATGGCTCTGAGCACTATGGGACTTAACATCGAAGGTCATCAGTCCCCTGGAACTTAGACCTACTTAAACCTAACTAACATAAGGACATCACACACATCCATGCCCGAGGCAGGATTCGAACCTGCGACCGTAGCGGTCGCGCGGATCCAGACCACCGCGGCCGGCCGCATTTCAGTACGTTTTGTCGTGATAAACTGTCAGGAAATGTGATTTTGCGGGTTAAATAGGCTATCCACAGATTTTATCTTGGAATTAGCTTTTTATGTTATTTGGTAGTTGATTATGAAACAGAAAGACGACACGGCATGTAAACGTCTGACTGGATTATGATATTCCCTCCCCCTCCCCGCCGCACTCTTCTCCTGAAACCTTGGTTGTGGTAACAGACCGACCTGTAGCGTAGCCTGAGGTCTAGATACAATCGATAAATTTCGCAGCCTTCCCCAATAAGGAAACCATGAGGCGCACCGTATCTCGATTGTTTTTTTTTTTTCCCTTTGTAAACGGAACCAAGGTGATCCGAGCTGCTTACGAGTGAGTCTCCATTCGTACGCCGGAGTTGGTCGGAATCGCCGTGTCGCCTCGTCTGGTCTCCGCTCCCTATTTGCACCTGCTGACGCTGTGGTTGGGGTACCACAGTCTCGTCCTCGCAGGGAGACTGTGCAGGCACAAGCCGTGCCGCGCCGCGCCGGTGCGGGCAGCTGGCCGCTGGTCGCGGGCGGCGGGGGCGAGCGGCCGCGACTGTACCGGGGCCGAGGGCCGGCCACTAATGCCTAATGACCGGCTCACGGACTGATTGACAGATACAGTTATATACGAGGCAAGCCGGGCCCCTATCCCTATCCGTATCCCTATCCTTATGCATATGGCCCGGGCGCCCGCGGCAGCAGCCGCCTCCGCCTCCGCCGCCGCCGCCGCTGCCGATACTTCCTGCCCCTCCCGCCTCCAGCTACTGCCCGCCCTCTCCGCTATCGACCGATTTCTGATGTGACCACGTCCCAGAAAAATCTTATTCAGGCCTCCCTTCTCCAGAGAGACATGGAGAACTATGAGCCAACATCACTGGTTGCCACAAAATCACACGCTGCGTACTCTCGATCATCCGTAAAGCGATTCTACATCTTGCTTACCATCAGTGCGTAGTCCGGCTATCTTAATAAATGAAAAAAGCAAGCTTCAAGTATACAATGAAGTGACAAAAAGTCATGCGACAGCACTATGCGGTCGCAGGTTCGAATCCTGCCTCGGCCATTGATGTGTGTGATGCCCTTAGGTTTGTTACGTTTAAGTAGTTCTAAGTTCTGGGGGACTGATGATCTCACAAGTTAAGTCCCATAGTGCCCAGAGCCATTTGAACCTTTTTTGAACAGCGCTATGCACATACACAGACGGTACTGTCGCATACAAAAAGGTATTAAACTGGCAGAGCTGTCATTTCTTCTAAAGCGATTCATGCGAAAAAGGTTTCGACGTGGTTCTGGCCGCAGAACGGGAACTAACAGACTATGATCGCGGAATTATAATTGGAGCTACACGTATGGGACATTCCATTTCGGAAATCATTAGGGACTTCGGTATTACGAGATCCACAGCGTCAAGAGTGTGCCATGAGTACCACATTTTAAGCATTACTTCTCACCACGGAAACTCAGTGGCCGACGGCCTTCACTTAACGGCCGAGAGCAGCGGCGTTTGGGTAGTTTTCAGTGCTAACAGACAAGCAACATTGCGTAAGATAACTGCCGAAATCAAAATGGGACGGATGTACGACGAACGGCAAAATTTGGTGTTGATGGGCTTCGGCAACAGACGACCGCCGGCCGGTGTGGCCGAACGGTTCTAGGCGCCTGACTCTGGAATCGCGCGACCGCTTCAGCCGCAGGTTCAAATCCTTCCTCGGGCATGGATGTGTGTGATGTCCTTAGGTTAGTTTGGTTCAAGTAGTTCTAAGTTTTAGGGGACTGATGACCTCAGATGTTAAGTCCCATAGCGCTCAGAGCCATTTTGTACAAACGACCGACGCGAATGCCTTTGGTAATAGCACAACATCGCCCGCAGCACATTTCCCGGACGAGTGATCGTATTGGTAGGACTTTAGACAGCTGTAAAATCGTGGCCTGGTCTGATGAGTGCCAATTTCAGCTGGTAAGAGCTGATGGTAGGGCTCGAGTGTGACGCAGATACCACGAAGCCATGGACGCAAATTGTCAACAAGGCGCTGTGCAAGCCCGTGAAAATGTTGTCAGCTATGTTTATAAGAAATGAGCAGGTTCTTCTGGTCCTACTTAATCGATCTTGAGTGGAAATTGTTGTATTCCTCTACTTAGAGACCATTTGCAGCCATCCGCCCAAGCAGCAATTGAATTTTTTTATGGATGAGAATGAGCCTCATGGACTGCGGAGGTTCGAGTCCTCCGGGCATGGGTGTGTGTGTTTGTCCTTAGGATAATTTCGGTTAAGTATTGTGTAAGCTTAGGGACTAATGACCATAGCAGTTAAGTTCCATAAGATCTCAAACACATTTTTTTTTTTTTTTTACAATGTGCCAAGATGCAGGACCACATTTATTCTTGATTGGTTTGAAGAACGTTCTGGGCAATTCGAGCGAATGATTTGGCCACTCAGATAGCCCGACATGAATTCCATCTAACATTAACGGGACATAACCGAGAGGGTAGTTCGTGGACAAATTCATGCACAGGCAACACTTTAGCATTTATAGACGGCTACAGAGGCAGCATGTCTCAATATTTCTGCAGAGACTTCCAACGACTTGTTGATTCCATGCCACCACGTCGAGTTGCTGCATTATGGCCGACGAAAGTAGGTCCGATCACGATATTAGGAGATCTCCCATGATACTTGACATCTGAGTGTAAAGCAACTCAAAGTGAATTTAGCGCATACAAACGGTTACAAGCGTATAATACGAGGCGCCACTCCGACAACAACCACAGAGAATGTACAAGGGGCAAGCAAAAAGTTTGAGGACGTTGTTGCAGCGTATATGCAACGCAGCGCGACGTGGGATTACAGGGTGGTCAGAAAATCTAAAAGCCTTTTAACGGTGCTACAGTGTAGGCTGTGCTGAGATACAATTGTTAACAGTAAAATTGGGTACATAGCTTTATAGTTAGCCAATTAGGCCGTTACGAGCGGAAATACAAGCGGCGCGCCGACAGATACGATTAGTGTCAATTGTTCTCGTAGCGTAGATAATTGCGCACGCGACCGATCACCCTTTCGTTCGGGTTCGATCCTTATTACCGTCCCATGCCGAATTAGGAAACAAAACGAAGAACACGTCTAGCGACACCGTCGTTGGGGGGCCGTTTGAATTTCCTTGGCCAACGGCCTGTTTACCGAACTTACTCGTAAAATGTTAACTACCTCGGAAAAGGAGCAAAGTATCGAATTTTTTTTCTTGGCAATTATTTTTCAGCACAATCTACCCTCCAACGCCGTTAGAAACTTCTCAGAGTTTCTGATAACCCCATACAAGCACCAACAGGTAGGGATGGGATTAGTGTGGCATTTGTATCTTCACGAGGCCGGCCGGTGTCACCGAGCGGTTCTAGGCGCTTCAGTCTGAACCGCGCAACCGCTACAACCGCCGGTTCGAATCCTGCCTCGGGCATGAATGTGTGGGATGTCCTTAGGTTAGTTAGGTTTAAGTAGTTCTAAGTTCTAGGGGACTGATGACCACAGATGTTAAGTCCCATAGTGCTCAGAGCCATTTGAACCATTTGGTAGTGTGATAATTGCCTCACAACAATACTGCCTGATTGGCACACCGATTTGGTGTGTACGGCAGCCCCATGAGACCGATGACCTCGCTGTTTGGTCTCCTCCCTCAAAATCAACCAATATATATATATATATATATATATATATATATATATATATATATATAAAGAGAGAGAGAGAGAGAGAGAGAGAGAGAGAGAGAGAGTCACTAACTATTGCCACATTATGACTCCGAAAGCATGATAGTAGCTGAAAAGTTTCTAGGACAACAGATGCATGGGACAACGGGGGCTATAATATCACGTTGGTTTTTTGTTGCTATTTGGGGTCGCTTCAGAGATATGAAGGTCAACTTAGTTTTTTCATATGGTATGCTATAGTTTGGTACTTATTTTCTGATAGCGGCTATCGGGACGAATCGAATGAAGTGTAACAGTAAAGTCTTTGAAGATCAAAAAGGTGGCATGAACGTTCATTTACAGAAGATGTTCGAAGGGATGACCATTGGTACCAATACAGTACTGCAATCTTCTTAGCTTGGATTGGGTGGTATTCCTTCGAAGCACATGCTCTGACAGTTCTCTCTCTTATATCGTGCAAATAGTAAGAACTCGCCGAATACGGCGTATCCATCCAACGTACCATTTACATGTAAACACCATTCGACAGTTTCGCAATACAAAACTAATAGGAACGGTAAGACAAGCGAATGTGAATGATGTATTCCTTCGAAGAACAAGTCGATATGCTTCTCATTTACGGAGAGCTAGAGACTTATATGCTGAAAGATATCCTCAACGCACTCAACCTACACGTCTTACATTTAAATATGTGTGTGATAAACTGCGAAGAACTGGACCTCTAACGCATCGGATTCGTATCCAGCAAAGGAAACTTACTAACGATGAAACGGAAAATTAGTACTCTTGCCAATGTGGTTCGAGATCCTTATGTCAGTTCGAGTCAAATCGCAAGGGACTCTGGCATTAGTCACAGTAGTGCTGTTTGTGTTCTGCATCGCCATAAATATCATCCTTACTATACTAGTCTCCACCAAGAATTAACTGGTACGGATTGTATGGGTCGCATTGAATTCTGCTGATGGGCTTAACTTCATTTTCAGAGGGATGACACACACGAGGCTACATTCATGAACCATGGATGTGTTAATTTGCATAATATGCATTATTGGACAACTGAAAATCCATGTTGGCTGCGGCAAGCTGCACACCAAAAAACGTGGCCGGTGAATGTATGGTGTGGGATTCTGGAGGAGAGAATTATAGGCCCCTATTTCATCGAAGGAAATCTTAATGGTAGGAAGTACACCACATTCCTGCAAGAAACATTAGGTCTGTTTTTGGAAGAAATACCTTTAGGAACAAGGAACAGAATATGGTATCAACACGGTGGGTGTCCGGCATATGTTTCGCTGATCGCTAGAAATGAGTTGCAGATACAATTCCCGAATCAGTGGATTGGGTATGGAGGAGATGTGTCGTGGCCGGCTCGTTCGGCACACTTGACGCCTCTGGACTTTTTCTTATGGGGCTTCGTAAAAGACATTGTTTATAAAGACGTTCCAACTACACATGAAGATATGCGACAGAGAATTGTCAGAGCATGTGCTTCGATAAGTGCCGAAGTGATAAGGAATACCACTAAATCCATGATAAGAAAATTGCGGCATTGCATTGATACCAATGCTCATCACTTCGAACACCTTCTGTAAATGGACGTTCATGCCACCTTTTTTATCTTCGGTGCCCTTCAAAGACCTTACTGTTACACGTCACTGGATTCGTCTCGATAGCCGCTATTAGAAAATAAGTACCAAACCATAGCATCTCATTTAAAAAAATAAAATTGACCTTCATATCTCTGAAGCGATCCCACCTAACAACAAAAAACCAACGCCATATTATGGTTCGCGTTGTCCCATACATCTTTTGTCCCACAAACTTCTCAGCTCCTATCATACATTCGGAGTCATTCTTGGTAGCAATAGTCAGTCACTCACACTGTATATATAAATTATGTCCTTCGTTTGGTCCAAAACTGAAGAGCCGAAGCATTATTACCTCCTTAATAGCGTACTGCTTCCCCATTTGAACGCAATTCAGCAGCGATCCTCTGTGGTATGGATATGCCAAGCCCTTGATAGTTTTCCTGAGGTATGTGGCCTTAGATGTCTACGCACATGGCCCTTAAATTACTTGATAGCATCATCGATGTGATCCCACAGATAAGTTCAGGTGAATCTGCAGGCCAAGACATCAACTTGAGTTTGTTCAGATGGCTCTGTGCACTATGGGACTTAACTTCTGAGGTCATAAGTCCCCTAGAACTTGGAACTACTTAAACCTAACTAACGTAAGGACATCACACACATCCATGCCCGAGGCAGGATTCGAACCTGCGGCCGTAGCGGTCGCACTGTTCCAGACTGTAGTGCCTAGAAACGCTCGGCCACCGTGGTCGGCATGAGTTTGTTGTCATGCTCCTCAAACCACTACAGGACGATTAAGGCCTTGTGACACGACCAGTTATCCGGCTGGAAGATGTCATCGACCTTGGCATGCAAACCTTCAGGCATCAAGGGATGCAGGCGGTCGCATTAACCTTCATGAACTTCACAGCTGTCATGGGGCCTTCGATCACTACCAGAAGTCCCAAGTAAATGTCCCATATACTATAGTATTGGCGTCCCCTGTTCGCGGCCGTGGCGCAAGCATGTTTTTGAGTTGCCGTTCGCTTGGATGCCGGCGTATCTGGACACGGCCATCGACCTGGTGTAACAAGAAACATGGTAGTCCGACCAGGCGTCGGGTTTCATTTATCCATGATCCAATATCGATGACCCCGTACTCACTGCAGTAGTAACTGACGATCTCGTCTGGAATACATAGGGGGAGTATCCCACGAAGCCGTATGTTTAATATTGTCCTCTGAACGTTGCGCTCCGAAACACTTGTGCCTGCGATAGCATTGTAATCTGCCGTCATATCTGCAACAGTTTACCGCGTATCCTCCGGGCAAGATTCCGACCTCCACATTCTGCAATGAGGCGTGGACATCCAATTCCTCGTCGCCTACCCGTGGTTTCAACTACTTTTCGATATATGCTCCTGGCAGATGCACATGAACAGCTGAGCGGCTTCACGGTTTTCTCTCTTTTTCTGTTCTTTTTAGACGCTCAGAGCCATTTGAACCATTTGATGTATCAATAAGTTTTTATTTATCAACTGAAAACCCTACTAAACGAGAAGAGGCCCAAAGTCACCATGGATGAAGGAACGGAAGATTGGCAGGTGAAGATAATTTTCCAGCTAACAAAGAATCAGTAGCCAGTTTTGCAAGACGCTTCATACATTTTCAATAAACATCATGCTAGAAAACGCTCCACGGATTGAGGTAGGCCCTCCTGCTAGAGTGGCATGGTGATCACTGACATAAACGTGTGCTGCTAGAGACAGTCTCTGGTCGCCCATCATATCCCAATCACGCAGTCAGATGTGGTGAAGGGTCGCTAAACTAGCTAAAGTAATAACAGCTCCGTATCGTGACCAAAGTTCATCAGAGTAACGTTTCGCTTACTACAGATACGGCAAGAAATTTTTAGTTGTTACGCGAACGTGGCCTCTCCAGCAGTAATTAAAAAAACCGCTCAGTCCGACATTCGACTGTCAACACGAGTTACCCTATAACGTACGTTTATATAGCTTTTTTTATTCCCTTCTAAATTATTAATTGCAAATGTAAAAGAGAGAGTAATGGATCTTAAAAGGGTGCTGACAGATTGGAGAACGGCGGAAAATCGTTGTACTCTAAGCATTCTGATTTTCCTGTTCACAATTACGTCAGGTGTGGGTCATTGCAGCTATCATTGATATTTTTAAAAACCGTTAGGAAGTTTAAATGTTACTAGGTGCAGTGGGTGTAACTTTTCTGGTAGAATTTATTACGCGTTTTAATTCAGTGATTAATGTTGTATTTTACAGAATGGATTAGTATGAAATCGTACCCATGTAAGGGTAAGGGTCACAGGCTTTGACGCAGCCGCCATGTGTGGATACAAGTGCGAGCTGGCGTTATCGTGGAGTGCTGACGAATTGCAGTGTCAGTATTCGCTGGCCGCAGACCGCCTCACACACACAGCAGTCGCTTCGCATCGCTAGCCGCCAGCACCGGAGAACAGTTTCCAAAACGGTTCCAATGACTCTGAACACTATGGGACTTGACATCCGAGGTCATCAGTCCCCTAGAACTTAGAACTACTTAAACCTAACTAACCTAAGGACATCACACACATCCATGCCCGAGACAGGATTCGAACCTGCGACAGTAGTGGTCGCGCGGTTTCAGACTGAAGCGCCGAAACCGCTCGGCCACAGCGGCCGGCAACAGTTTCCAACTCGAGTGGTTCCGACGCGGAATTAATTCTATTTCGACAGACAATGGGGTACTGATAAATCCGTATTTGTTCGTAGTAGGAAGTCAGACGCCAACAGTCTTGCCCCAGTGGTAACACCCGTTCCCGTCAGATCACCGAAGTTAAGCGCTGTCAGGCTGAGCAAGCACTAGGGTGGGTGACCATCCAATATCTCGAGCGCTGTTAGCAAGCTGGGTGCACTCAGCCCTTGTGAGGCAAACTGAGGAGCTACTTGATTGAGAAATAGCGGTTCCGATTCGTAAACTGACACACGGCCGGAACAGTGGTGTGCTGACCACATTCCCCCCCCCCCCCTCATATCCGTATCTGTGGGCTAAGGATGACACGGCGGCCGGTAGGTACCGTTGGGCCTTCCAAGGTCTGTTCGGACGGAGTTTAGTTTGTTTGTTGGACGTCATACAAAGTTATGAAGGATCGTCGTAGCGTGCACGTTATTATAAATGTCTTCATAGAAATAAAGTGGTGATGGCTAATAACTCGAAGTTCGCGTATTTCTGTACATCATGGACCCAATACCCGCAATAATCCTGATAAATACCAACGGATACAAGCCTCATAAACGCCTTCTACCCATTTATTTTTAGTAACTTCGGTTAGGCTGTAGTTCTTAAATCTGTGCTTGAAACCAATTCGATGCTAAATCTAGAACCTCAGTTATGACATTCATACTGGTATCTTCATTTTTCCGAGGGATTTTTATTTAGTCCCCAATCGCTGTTCTCCGCCCGAGAAAAATTAAAAACCGAATATACTCTTAGGAGGAAAAATACTGCTCCGGGTTGGAGGCAGCCTTGAAAAACATTAAATAAATTTGCAATATATTAAATTTCCATTTAGGAAAAGGAGCCGCCACAACCCTTATACGTGCGTTGAAGTCTGTACATCAAAGCTCTATGCCGGCCTTTGCGACTTTCTCTGTAAAGCTGAGCTAGGAAAGGGCAGTTTGAGAAAGGGCAATGATCGTGATCGGAATCTTGATCCGGCACAGTTTAAAGCTGTCACGAGTTTTCAGCGTGGGTTAATTCTGGGATAGTTTCGACAGATGTCCACAAGACTGTCTCCCGCAGCGAGAATGATGGATCTGAGTGTAGCGATACTCGGCTGGCAACGCGGACCGGCGCTTGTCCAGCAGTAATGAGTTGTCCTGGCATATGACACACCACGAGTGTCGGCGTCGGCGTCGTCGACGTAGGCAAGTGACCTTTCTAATATCTCTGTTGCCAGTGTCGCGACGCAGTTAAACACAAAGTGTTGAAAAAAATTTTAATCCTCCTTCTCAGTAATTCTTTGATTACGTGAGATCGTTACATACAGACAACAAGAGCTTGCATTCTCATTGAAGTCTCGTACAGCATATTGGTGTCTGCAATAGCGGACGGACTATGTACCCCGTGAGAACTGCTCACTTTGTTAACGTGCGTCGAGAAGTCATTGCATTTATTGTCACTTTACGGTAAGAAAGCTGCCTGTCTAATTGGTATACACTACAACAACGCCATTCGAACATTTAATCGCTAGCGTGTGACTTAGAAAATTGTAGATCTGGCTCATATTGAGCGCCCACAGTCAACAGCAACAAGTCATGATCACTACTTACAAATTACGTCTCTTAAATACATCGAAGGCATGGCAGCAAAACTGAGCATTGCCTTTCGTAAGGCAAATGGGAGGGCTGTGTAGTCCCAGATACTTCACAAAGACAACCCCGCAATTATTATGGCCTCTGGGCGTTCATTACGAACAGTACAAACCCATCAGCCCTGTGTTGTGCGAAGTAGTAGGTAGGCAACATATATGGCATCTTGGATGTTGGTCACCTCTCGTCTCCGTTGTGCGTGATTTGAGATATGTGTAAAGTCCGTCCATGATTGTACTGTCTGTTGATACTTGTCAGTCTATTGCTGGAGTGACACGCCTCATGTTCCATTTTCACACAATGACGGAAAAAAATCGCAGCACCAAGAAGGAGTTGTACGACAGAAACATAAGTTATATATATGAAGATAGTAACTGCTCTCCAAAGAACAGATACCACTGATGACCGTGCAGCTTCTCTGGAATAAATGATAATTAATTGAAACCCTCAGCTGCCGACAGGTGTTGCTGATATACCTCGATATGGACAGCTGGAAATGTGTGCCCCGAGCGGGACTCGAACCCGGGATCTCCTACTTAAATAGCAGAAGCTCTATCCATTCCCGTAAGAGTTCGGGCAATTTGTGCGCATTCGCTCAGACGAACGTCAATGGCTGGGTAGCCTTTAACTGTGCGAATGCGCACAGGTTGCCCGAATCTTATGGAAATCGTCACCTTAGTGTGCGCGAGTAATGAGTGAATAGGCAAATATCTATTAGGTACATTATGTGTGTAGATTGTGGACAGTTGGGAATGTGGGTCTCACGGGAGGCGTCCAAGGGATAAGTCCCTGCAGTCGCGATATTCATCTGTGTCCTCGGTGGCCCAGATGGATAGAGCTTCTGTCATTTAAGCAGGAGATCCTGGGTTCGAGTCCCGCTCGGGGCACACATTTCCAGCTGTCCACATCGAGGTATATCAGCAACACCTGTCGGCAGATGAGGGTTTCAATTGATTATCATTTAAACAAAAGTTGGTAAACGTATTTCTATATTTGAAAGATGATGTCTATACAAATTTCGCAGCAGTCGCTTAAGTTTGGCGTTAGTAGCGCCGCTCCGAGGGGTTGTGGTTGGACGTGGTGAGTTGATGTTAGCCAAGAATGCCTTTAAGGCGACGTAGACGCCACTACCAACTCCTCATTGAATTTGTAGAGGGGGTGTAATAGGGCTACGAGAAGCTAAATGTTTCTTCTGCGAAAGACTTTGCTGGAATGTAGCCACTGAACATGATTGCTGGCAGAAGTGGTCACGGGAATGTGTGGTACCAGGAAGACTGGGATCTGGACGGCCGCAAGAAGACCGGACTCCTGACAGCCACGTGGTGCTACCGAGAGGGAAGACCATCGTAGTCGGCGTATGGCTCTGGGGCATTGTACTGCGTCTGCAGCAGCACTCTGAGAAGCAGTTGGCATCACAGTGATACAATGAACTTTTACAAATCGGTTACTTCAAGGACTGCTGCGAGACAGACGCCCTGTATCTTGCATTCCACAGAACATATACCACCGCCATTTGCGAATTGAGTAGTGTCAATCGAGAACTCATTAGAGCGCAGGGTGAAAGTCTGTTGTGTTTCTTGATGGTAGATCGTTCTGCCTCGGTGCCAGTGATGGCTGTATGTTCATTAGAAGGAGGCAAGTTGAGGGCCTGCAACTAGCCTTTCTGTGTGCTAGACACGCTGGATATACACCTGCAGTTATTGTCTGGGGTGCAATTTCGTATGACAGCAGAAGCGCTTTCGTTGTTATCCCACGCACCCTGATCGCAAATCTGTACGTCAGTCTGGTGATTCGAACTGTTGCAATACCATTCCCGAAAAGCATTCCCGCGGGTGTTTTCCAACAGGATAACGCTAGCCCACATACCGATTTTGTAACCCAACATTCTCTACAGAACGCTTACGTGTCGCTTTGAACTGCTTGATCTCTAGATCTGTGGCCAATAGATGACATACGGGACATAACTTACGAGAATTCCAGCGCCCTCCACAAACAGCATTAATTGTCTCTCACTGATCGGCCATGTCCAACAGGCATGGAATTCCATCCCACAAGCTGACACCCAATACCTATACAACACAATGCTTGCACGTTCGCATGCCTGCATTCAACATTCTGTCGGTTGCACCGGTTATTAATGTACCATCGTTTCATATTGGCGATGGCTTATCTCGCACTTACATAAACGTGTGATCTTGCAGTGTTAATCACTTAAATATTACCTAGACAAAAGTATTCCCGAAATTTCGTTTCTCTGCATTAATTACACAGGCCAACGATGGAAAACCTTTTTTGCTGAAAATATTTTTGTTTCTTAGGGTGAGAAATGAAATTATAGTACTGTGTCACCCACCATTTCTTCACATTTTACAGTTAAATTGATTAAATGAAACGGGTTTTTAAAGAATTTAACAGCTTTTATATAGTTAAAATAATTTAAAAAGGAGTTGTAATGAATGTAGATGACCTTAGTAGCACTGCTGAAAAACATTTGCTGGCAAGAAAAGGTTGATTCTATTTTTGTGTTAACAGATGGTGTTTTGTTTACTGTCAACCCAAACTCACTTTCCCGTTTCCTGTACATGTGGTCAGTACAATGTCTAATCGTCGTTGTAAGAAGTCTGATGACAGCTTTTGTTATATTTGTGATTAAAAAAAACAGCAAAGAAACATTACAGACTTTGTGAGAAAGGTTTATCTATCATACTTTGGATCTAAACTTGGTGATCAAGATAAAACTTGGGAGCCACATAAGGTATGTTATGTGTGTGTTGAAGATCTGAGAAAATTATCCAAAAAGGAGAAACAAACTCTTAGCTTTGCTGTTCCTGTGATGTGGAGGGAGCCAAGAAATAATTTTCATGATTACTGCTTTTGCAGTGTTGATATTAGTGGTCATAATTCGAAAAACAAGAAGGTACTAAACTACCCTAACCTTTCGTCCGCCATCCGACTAGTAGATGGTGTAGATTTGCCGGTACCTGAGCCACCAAATGATTTAAATTCAATTCCAACAGAAGTATTTTCAGATGTACCATCTGATTTAGATGAACCAGATGATGATGAATTCCATTGTAATACAGGAAGTCTAGAGTCCAAATTGTTTGCTCAGACCGAGATTAACTATTTCATTAGGGATCTGGGCTTAACGAAAGAAAAAGCTGAATTGCTTGGCTCCAGATTAAAAGAAAAGAACTTATTGGCAGTTGGAACCAGCAGATACGTGTATAGAAAGAGAGAGCAGCAATTTTCCAAGTTTTTTCAACAAGAAGGTGATTTACTGTACTGCTCAGACATTCCAGGTCTGATGAATGAGTTTCGTATTGAATAAAAAAAACGGAAGACTGGAGGCTGTTTATTGATTCATGCAAAACTAGTTTAAAGGCAGTTTTATCACAAAATGGCAATATGTATGCATCTATACCTGTTGGACATTCTGTACATATGAAAGAAAGCTATGAAAACCTAGAAATAGTGCTAAATAAAATTGTCTATGCTGTTCACGGATGGATGATAAGTGGCGATGCATGCTCCTTGGTCAGCAAGGTGGTTTTACCAAATTTCCATGTTTCTTGTGAGAATGGGATACTACGGCTAGGGATCAACAATGGTGCAGAAAGAACTGGCCTGTGAGGGAGTCTTTAAAACCTGATGAGAGGAACAATCTAGGAGATAAACCTTGTAGATCCAAAAAACCTACTCCTACCACATCTAGATATAAAGTTAGGACTAATGAAACAGTCTGTAAAGGCTTTGCCTAAAGGTGGAGCATGTTTTAAGTATCTCTGCCAACAGTTTCCACACCTTTCAGAAGCTAAACTAGAAGAAGGCGTCTTTGCCGGACCTGATATTAGAAAATTGATTTTTGGTGTTAACTTTGAATCCACAATGACCTTAAAAGAGAAAGTAGCATGGGTATCATTCAAGCAAGTCGTCACAAAGTTCTTAAAACATGAAAAAGACCCACAATAGGTTTCTATTATAGCTACAATGTTAAAGAAGTTTAAAACTTTACGACGTTTAATGAACATGAAAGTTCACTTTTTGAACAGTCACCTTGATGACTTCCGCTGACAATATGGAAGATGTTAGTAAGGAGCAAGGAGAGCGTTTTCACTAGGACATTAAAGTGATGGATAAACGCTACCAAGGCCACTAGAACACCAAGATGAAGGACTACTGTTGGTCACTTCATCGAGAAGTTCAACATGCGACTCATCGTAGAAAAAACTACACAAGAAGCTTCAAAAGAAAAAAGAGAAAAAAAATACAAACCAATTCCAGCTGACACGTGAAACCTCTATTAAAACATATCATTGTTTTAAGTAGCTTACTGTAAATACAAACCATGCTTATTTTGTAACAAAGCTCTTCATTAATTTTGCCGTTTACCATATAGCATAGGATTTTTATACTACATAATAAAAAGCATATTGCTCGAAAACTATGGGTGACGCAAAAAAGCTAAGGCTAGATTTAAATTCAGCTCATAAAAATCTATAGGTATCAAAGAAAAAAAGTTAAAAAAAGTTTCGTTGGCCTGTGTTATTTTTTTGGGTGTACGATTTTTTCCCGTCAATGGATTTTCTTTAAATTCTTTTGGTTTAAGATCGATCAATGTCAGCTGATGGCTGCTCATGTTTATAGCAGATGACGTCGCCAGTGATTGCAGAGAATGGGCCGTCAATTAATACTTACATCTCTCTATATACTGGTGAAAGTTACAAGCAACTCTTTCTGTAATTTTCTTGGACTTGGCGAATCCCAGACGGAAATTCTTCTTGTCAACAGCAAAACTGAACCCCGTAATGTCCACGGGGACTAGCATTCCTGCAGCTTAAGGAACCAGGAGGTCGTGTGACTGTGCGGCTGACCGCTAATCCGGGCGAGCCGTGGCATTGTCTGGGGCTGCCCCCATTCTGCTGCCGGCTGCATGCGGTTCCCTATACAGTTCACAGTGTGTGCGGACCGGCCGCCTTCGTGCGAAAATCAGATAACACAGCAAACAATTTATTGAGTTTGGAACGACACGCAGATTTAGCAAGCTGTGACAGCCGACCGTAACTGTTGACAAAAGAACTTTGTCTTAACGATGGTAAGTCTTTCCCAGGAGAGAGTGAAGCGGAACGGTATTTATCTCGAGGTACCGTGAGAAACGAGGAAGCTCTGCTCCACCGTCATGGGCAGCCAGGCAACTTGCTGAAAATTTGCAACGAAACTTGGTTAACAGTAATCATTTAACAGAGGCGGCGAGCCGAATGCTAATTTCCAGAAAATAGAAACGTGGAGCCCAGGGCACTGACTGGTGAAGAAACTCAATTCTAGACACGGGATATCAAATACACTCCTGGAAATGGAAAAAAGAACACATTGACACCGGTGTCTCAGACCCACCATACTTGCTCCGGACACTGCGAGAGGGCTGTACAAGCAATGATCACACGCACGGCACAGCGGACGCACCAGGAACCGCGGTGTTGGCCGTCGAATGGCGCTAGCTGCGCAGCATTTGTGCACCGCCGCCGTCAGTGTCAGCCAGTTTGCCGTGGCATACGGAGCTCCATCGCAGTCTTTAACACTGGTAGCATGCCGCGACAGCGTGGACGTGAACCGTATGTGCAGTTTACGGACTTTGAGCGAGGGCGTATAGTGGGCATGCGGGAGGCCGGGTGGACGTACCGCCGAATTGCTCAACAAGTGGGGCGTGAGGTCTCCACAGTACATCGATGTTGTCGCCAGTGGTCGGCGGAAGGTGGACGTGCCCGTCGACCTGGGACCGGACCGCAGCGACGCACGGATGCACGCCAAGACCGTAGGATCCTACGCAGTGCCGTAGGGGACCGCACCGCCACTTCCCAGCAAATTAGGGACACTGTTGCTCCTGGGGTATCGGCGAGGACCATTCGCAACCGTCTCCATGAAGCTGGGCTACGGTCCCGCACACCGTTAGGCCGTCTTCCGCTCACGCCCAACATCGTGTAGCCCGCCTCCAGTGGTGTCGCGACAGGCGTGAATGGAGGGACGAATGGAGACGTGTCGTCTTCAGCGATGAGAGTCGCTTCTGCCTTGGTGCCAATGATGGTCGTATGCGTGTTTGGCGCCGTGCAGGTGAGCGCCACAATCAGGACTGCATACGACCGAGGCACACAGGGCCAACACCCGGCATCATGGTGTGGGGAGCGATCTCCTACACTGGCCGTACACCTCTTGTGATCGTCGAGGGGACACTGAATAGTGCACGGTACATCCAAACCGTCATCGAACCCATCGTTCTACCATTCATAGACCGGCAAGGGAACTTGCTGTTCCAACAGGACAATACAGTTCTGCATGTATCCCGTGCCACACAACGTGCTCTAGAAGGTGTAAGTCAACTACCCTGGCCAGCAAGATCTCCGGATCTGTCCCCCATTGAGCATGTTTGGGACTGGATGAAGCGTCGTCTCACGCGGTCTGCACGTCCAGCACGAACGCTGGTCCAAGTGAGGCGCCAGGTGGAAATGGCATGGCAAGCCGTCCCACAGGACTACATCCAGCATCTCTACGATCGTCTCCATGGGAGAATAGCAGCCTGCATTGCTGCGAAAGGTGGATATACACTGTACTAGTGCCGACATTGTGCATGCTCTGTTGCCTGTGTCTATGTGCCTGTGGTTCTGTCAGTGAGATCATGTGATGTATCTGACCCCAGGAATGTGTCAATAAAGTTTCCCCTTCCTGGGACAATGAATTCACGGTGTTCTTATTTCAATTTCCAGGAGTGTAGAATTTAGAAATCTGGCCTCCCGTAGGTTAATGCAGCAAAACTGTTGGTAAGTCGGGAATTTTTTGAATTATTTAAAACCGCCACATCGGCAAGTTTTGCAGGCGCACTTCTCCACCCGTGAGCGGCGAGGAAGGACTTATTCCCTAGCAGCAACAGATCGTGCGGGCACGTGAGGTCTTCTGCTCAACGATTTGCAAAATTTTGTGATATTATGCGAGCTTAGACGAATGAGTGGTGGGAGTCTAAGATTATTTATAGGCCTGATGATAGAAGCAAATAAATGTTGCGAAACTAGTAATTTCATGGAAAGTTTGAGGTCTCATCCATGACTTAACCTTTGACTTAGTACGCCTGTCTTATCCATTATTTCGGCGTAATCACGTGATCAGTAAATAGGCTCCACGAGTTTGTACTTTCACAGCTGATTTTTTGCATGACATCATATGTCAGCATTACGTTCCGGTCTTTGCCTAGACATTCAAATCTCTCACGTTAATCGATAATTCATTCTGTATGACTGATGTTTCTGACCTTAAGTTTCACCTATTATCTAATTTATGAATATCTTCACGTATTTGAACAGCAGAACCATTGTAATAAATTGGTTTGATTTAGAATCCTATTTCATTAGTAGTAAGATTTTTTTTTTAAAAAAATTATGTATTGCTATGTGTTTGATCCATGAATAAAATACCACACACGTTCGTAAATATGCAGGTGGTGCAAAGCATTCGTTGATCAGTTTATGGCAGATGTGTTGTATTGAGTGGTGGTGGAATTGGCAACGGTAATAGATAAGTCCAATTTAAGTAGTAATTGTGTAATATCTCATACTTGGTTCTGTTGAGAAAAGGATTCGGAAAAACAGTTATCCGATTCGATTTTAATTAGCGGATCTATTCTTTGTGAGTTTGGTAGATCTATTTCCTGTGAGTCTGGCACGAGAGACGGTCGTGCTGCGGAGATATCCTCTTGGCTGTTGGGAACGAATCCGAAATCTGGTGTAAATGAGCTCTGCCCGACAGGAACTAATACGTTGGATTTTCCCTTACCTGAATAAATGTGCTGCAACAGAGAGACACAATACATACATACAAACTGTTGTGGTCACATCGAACTAGGCTCATTTTTAGGGCAGAGGCTTTCTCATACAGTCAGGTTCCTCCGGAATATTTACAAGTTAGAAGTAAAGTTCCGAAAAGTGCTGTTAGCGGGGGAAGGGAATGACCAGTGAGAATACCTGAGGTCTGATTGGTTGAAAGTCTTAATGTTTAAACAATTACAGAAACAGCTTGAATTTCGCGAAATTGAAGAACCGGGTGTCAGTCATCTTGGGAGGCAAGTTTTGGGCCGTGTGTGGATCAGGCGATCTTAAAATGTAATGCACATATCAAGTCGGGTGCTCGTGAACATCACTAATTGATGTTCTGCCACCATCCAAACTAGGTTCCCGTGCACGAGAGTAGAAATCGGATTAGTCATTTTTTCGCTTTTTTATGCAAGTGTTGTAGCTTAGTTGGAGCGTACGCGGTCAAAAAGCAGACAGTTCGTGGAATTTCATTATATCTGGCGAAGGTTCTTCAATGAAAGCGTCACACTTGGTGCAGTATATAAGGGGCAGTAAAATGGAAACGAGACAGACGGATAAAGGTAAGTAAATTGGTTATTATTTCAAAAGTTCAAAAATGGTTCAAACGGCTCTGAGCACTATGGGACTTAACATCTATGGTCATCAGTTCCCTAGAACTCAGAACTACTTAAACCTAACTAACCTAACGACATCACACAACACCCAGTCATCATTTCAAAAGCAATACCCACTACTTTTAATACATTTATCCCAACGTGAGACAAGGTGGTCAATGCCTTCATAGGATAATGTTTACAGTTGCGTACGGAACCCCGATTGTCTCTAGGTACGCATGTGTTCGTACGAAGCAGGTCGGCGGCCATGCATATCTTTCTTCAGGGTTCCAAAAATACGAAAATCGCATGGGGAGAGGCCGCAGCTGCTTGGAGGATGTGTGAGAGCTTTCGTGCGAAACTTCTGCATCGTAGACGAAACAACCCTCCCCACATGTTGGCAAGGTTGTTTTGTCACGAAGAAAGCGCGACACTTGATCACCGAGAATGTTGAATGTTGAAATAGTCATCATGCTTTGTGTACGCGGTGAATGATTGAGTCTGTTCAATGGTACGAAACTACTTCCGAAACATCATAGAACCACTTCATGCCTCAATTACATCTACGCTTTGGATCACATGTAAATAGGCTGAATAGCTGCTGCTCTGACCATGCTACACATCTCCAGTCAGATACAATCAAGTTTTGGTGTTGTTTGGGCCACTGAGGAGGTGTTGCTTTATGAGTCACTGCGAGAAGTCGACTTTTGAGAAGTATACGGCTCCATCTGCCCATCAGACGCAGTTACCTTCCCAGTGTTCGTCCGGAAACTGGTCGAGATGGAATAGCATTCAATGAAAGCAGAAATTCTTCTCCGGCATCAAAACGATTGTCATTGACAAGGCGTCAAGCTCGTCCCTGAGTGGTACAGCATTCCCTGTGGACATACTGAATAGACCGTGCTGAAACACCAACAAATAGGATAACCTCATTCACAATGCGGTCATTCGTGAGTGCAGACAGGTTAGATCCTTTCAGCCGTATTGTTGCCTTTCCACGACGATACGTCTTACTGTGCTGATCTGGTGCAATCGACTGAACATATACACCACTTCAATGGCTTCACTCGCTTCGGGGATGAAGTATCACATGATGTCTGGTACCAGTTCTGCGACACATACAGCGCTCGATCGACGACAGTAGACGAGACGAGACGTGAAGGTTACTTAAAGTCTTCAGAAACAAAATGACAGCCCGTCTGGTGAAGCCCTCTTGCTCACCTCAAGTTTTCACGGCCAGACTATTCATGTGCTGCTGTACACAGTATTGGATGGCAGACGAGGTGGAGCAGTGATTGACGTTTTGGAGAGTGATCTCACAATCACTACATCTACATCATACTCCACAAGACACCAAATGGTATGTTTTACATCCGCTACCCCCTTCCCTATTCCACTCGCAGGGAAGAATAATTGTCGGTAAGCCTCTGTATTAGCTCTTATTTCTCGAATTTTCTCGTCATGGGCATTTCACGATATGTATGTGCGAGGAAGTAATAAGCTGTTAACACTCTTACCGGAAAGTCCCCAATCAAAATTTCAATAGCAAAGCTCTCCATCATGCACAACATCTGTTAAAATGCTAAAATGCGAACATAGTTTCTTGCCACGGCACCCCTTCAAAAAGCGACCACGGTTTTCGTGTTGCCTGAAATAGCCGAAAAAACCCGAGCTCCAACACCTTTGTTAGCAGCAAGCACCTCTCATAAATACTACTGCCGTAGGTTTTTATAACCAATAATCAGCCAGTGGTTGGTCAAAGTACACCATCGCGACGTCATGCTGCCAGAGGTCGTCTCGATGTGTGTCATGGAGGGATGCTGTTTGCGACACTGCTCCTGTTTGAACCTAAACAACTCTCTGAATTTCTCTGTCGTCACATGAATTCTACGTCTTGTGAACTATAAGCTCTTTTGCTGCACATATAGCTCCAATAGTTTACACGTATAACTTTCTAAATCAACCTACTTTTCGTTCTGTATTCACCCTATGATTCTCTAGGCACGAAGTGTGGAGCCTCTGCATAATAGCTTCAAAGTATATGAGTCCAAAATGTCATAAAATCAAGCACTCATGTTGCCACGCTTTATTTCACTTTATTCCACTAAGCAGAATCCTGTCACTTTGAGTGAAGTCGGAATAATTCACTCATTAAGGAAGACATTTCATTTGCAGTGTAAGTGATTAGTAGACAATATACTCGAAGTGGTAAATTCCACTTCTATTCACAACAGCACGTATATTTCGGCTGTTGTTCTGATATTCACTCCGAAGTCTGTTTAGTTCTTCTCCATCCTACTCTATCCGCGCAAGCCTCTTTATCTCCGAATAGCTACTGCAACTTACATCTTTCAGAATCTGTTTACTGTAGTTATTTCTTGGTCCTCCTCTAGGACTTTTACTCCCCACACTTCACTTCAATACTAAACTGGTAATACCTTGATGTCTCAGATTGTGTCCTATCAACCGATCCCGTCTTCTAACACAAATTTCGAACAAGTTCTTGTTTTCCTCATTTCTGTTCAGCCTCTTCATTTGTTACACTATCTACCATCTAATCGTCAGCATATTTCAGTATGACTACATTTCGGGAGCTTCTATTCCCTTCTTGTACAAATTGTTTACTGTCCGTTTTTTACTTCCATATATGGCCACACTCCAGACAAATACCGCCACTAAAGACTTCCTAATACTAAACCCTACATTCGAAATTAACGAATTTATCTGCTTAAGAAACAGTTTTTTTGCCATTTCCAGTGTATATTTCATATCTTCTTTACTTCAGCAATCATCAGTTATTTTACTGCTCAAATAGAAAAGCTCATCTACTACTTTAAGTGCCTCGTTTACCAGTCTAATTCCCTCAGCATTATCTGATTTAATTCGACTAATTTAATTATCATTGTATTGCTGTTGTTGATGTTCATCGTATATCCTCCTTTCAAGACACTGTGCATTCCGTTCATCTGCTATTCCAAGACCTTTGCTGTCTCTGCAGTATTACAATGTCATCCACAAACTTCAAAGTTTCTGTTTCTTAGGCAGAAGACAACAGCAACCAGCCACATTTTATAATGTTATCTGTCTGTTTAAATATCGCCGTTACCGGTTTCGAACAAACAGGTTGATCTTCAGACGGCTAGTTCACGTTTGACATTAGCTTTATTTTCCCAACTACTGAAACTTGGGGTGGTGCTCTACAACAACAACAAGATGTGAGAGAATGTCTTTTCTACTTTAATTGTGCCTCACAACGATTTTAAGTGAGGCAAACAAATTCTGAAAGGGAAGATGTTTCCGTTACTTACGATGAAAAATCCTCGCAATTTCTGTTTCTTCTCGATGAACTTTAATTCTTACTCCATATATTTCTTTCGTTTCCCTTACTGCTTGATCAGTGTACACACTGAATAACATCGGGGATAGGTTACAACCCTGCCTCACTCCCGGCTCAACCACTGCTTCCCTTTGATGCCCATCGACTCATAATTGTCGTCTGGTACAGAAACCAATAACAAGATCAGTGCGTGATCTAAACACAAAAACGGAAATATATCGGGCAATAATAAAATAACACTTATGTTCCAATGCGACTTCCATCGGTCGGTGTGGCCGAGCGGTTCTAGGCGCTTCAGTCTGGAACCGCGCGACCGCTATGGTCGCAGGTTCGAATCCTGCCTCGGGCATGGATGTGTGTGATGTCCTTACGTTAGTTAGGTTTAAGTAAAATGGTTCAAATGGCTCTGAGCACTATGAGCCTTAAAATCTGAGGTCATCAGTCCCCTAGAACTTGGAACTACTTAAACCTAACTAACCTATGGACATCACACTCATCCATGCCCGAGGCAGGATTCGAACCTGCGACCGTAGCAGTCGCGCGGTTCCGGACTGAAGCGCCTAGAACCGCTCGGCCACCGCAGGTTTAAGTAGTTCTGAGAATCTAGGTGACTAGTGACCTCAGATGTTAAGTCCGATAGGGCTCAGAGCCATTTGAACCATTCTTGCGATTTCAGTTTTATCTTAAGTTGAACATCTCCGACGTCTATTTCTGTCGCTCCTCGAAACATCTTAAGTTGGTTCTGGTTCTAACCAAGTCTTCTTCTCTTCATCTAGCTTTCCTTTTTTATTTTACTTATTACTTTTTTTCCTATTCACTGGTGCGTTTAAAGCTGTCCCATGCCTTCCACACTTTCTGCTGCCTGTTACTTTCGAGACCAGCACTTCCCTCTCAACAGCCCCATCTGGTTTTCTTAGCGTACGTCTCAACTAAAATATACGCTTTACTATCACGTCTTTTGAATTTTATGGCGGCGTCGTACTTTCCACCTAAAAATTTATGAAAGATGCTGTCTTTGTTCTTCACAACGCATCCTGTCATTCTGTTACGCCACAGCTTTTTAAAACGAAAAACAAAAGAATATAAAAAAAGTTCTGAAAGTGCGTCAGATACGAATCTGTACCCGCGTCCCGAGAGCGCCGGCCTCCTTCCCAGGGAGCCAGCTGCTTATCTCCGGCATAGCATTTCGCATAATAACAGTTAATTCTGATGATTAATTCGGCCTTCGTTCCTAATTAATGAGCGGCCCGTGGGCAGCCACCGGACGTCTCGTTAGCCCCGGAATTTTTCTCGTCCGCCGCCGCCGCCGCCGAGGGGACCCGCGGCAAACTTGATTTACGGGACTCTCGGCCCTACTCTCGCACATACCTCCGCCGATTTTTGTTTTTCGGCATTAAAAGCGTTGCTTCGTTCTCTCAAATTTTTCCCCTTCGCCCCGCTGCGTATTCGTGCAGGCTGGCTCCGCTATGACAATCGTCCGTCGCCGCTGAAGGGAGAAACGGTGCTCGCGGAGTGCGAGCTGACCAGTGAAGGTGGAGGGGCGGGGAGGGGGGAGGGGAGGTGGAGATATGGCAGCACCGTCGTCGTGGTCGCGACGAGTGCGACTCCTACGAGCCTCTTCACAAATCTGCGCGGCCAATTTGCATTTCAACAAGTCGCAACGACTCGCACAGATCACGGCGATAGTGCCAGCTCGCATTAGCACACGAGCCGATCGGGTTTCCGTGACATTCGACCCTGCACCACCGCTCTAAACTGGTGGCTGATAAGAGGAAGATCAATTGGAGTATCGTTCCAAGTATATGACGGATCAGGCCCGTGTGTTCGAGGTATAATTAGCAAGTACCGGTTACTGTCAGCACACTGCCGTCGCAACGCCCAGCGAAAGATATAAGGAGCTGCGCACACCTTAAGCACCTTTTCCACTAGCGACTTTCTTGTCTCAATCGACTACTAGTGGTAAATTAGTCGCCTGCAACGCCCCTGGCGTTTTAGTCATGTACTGATAAGGATAAAGCTCTGCCCAGAGAAAGCATGGCCACCCTTTTCCCCACCGCTTCAGGGTAAAGGGTGTCAGTGGGATGCCTGCCTACAGGCGCCTAGGAATCCATCAAGGGTGGTCTCAATACAAGTACATTTTTGAAGTGCTCAATAAAACTTTGCATGTGGAGCTGAGGGTATTGCCATGGTGGAGGATCTTAGACAGGTCCTTTACTGTTTCATTCACACATACGTCAATGTCGCAACACCTGCAGAAAATGCATAAAAATCTTTGCTACTCTGGATCACGCTAAAAGCCGGCCGCTGAGGCCAAGCGGTTCTAGGCGCTTCAGTCCGGAACCGTGAAGCTGCTACGGTCGCAGGTTCAAATCCTGCCTCAGGCATGGATGTGTGTGATGTCCTTAGGTTAGTTAGGTTTAAGTAGTTCTAAGTCTAGGGTGCTGATGAACTCAGATGTTAAGTCCCATAGTGCTTAGACCCATTTCAACCATTTGCATTTAATCACACTAAAAATTCGCCGAATGGTTTTGAACGATCCACAGTGGCTCCACTTTGCATACGAGTGTGCAAAATTAAGGTAGTTCCACTCTGCAAAGTGGTTAGGCCATGTGCAGAGGAGTTGGAATCCCACCACGTTTTTAGAGAAGAGCTGAATCGTTCCAGGGGCGTCAGCTATGTTGAAGATTGCCATGAACGTCGCTCTGTTGCAGATCACACTGCAAAATGTTATTTCAGACTGCGGAATGTATGTAAATGAACGCTACAATCTAAGCACTGGTATCGTTAGCGCCCTTTGTGTCACGTCCTATGGCCTTTCCTGATGGATTCTGAGCGGCGGAGCGTCTGTAACGTATGCCTCGGCCATCCATAACAAAATCGCTTGGTTTCAAAATGGGTGAAATGGCTCTGAGCTCTATGGGACTTAACTTCTGAGGTCATCTGTTCCCTAGAACTTAGAACTACTTAAACCTAACTAACCTAAGGATATTACACACATCCATGCCCGAGCCAGGATTCGAATCTCCCAGAGTAGCGGTCGCGCGGTTCCAGACAGTAGCGCTTAGAACCGCTCGGCCACTTCGGACGGCCGCATGGTTTCAACGCTGAGCGTCAAGAGAAGGGGTGAGATGTGGTTAAGGGCCGTGTGACGACCTCCCTACCGGGTGATACTGTCTATGTGTTTGTATGCTGTCAGCGCTATGTAGCGCTCTGTATTAAATCTCTGACTGCGCTGCGGCAGTGTGTAATAAACTCTCTGTGGCTGGTCAGGCTTGCAGATGTAACTAAACAGCCAGCAGTGATGGAGGTTGGAAGTGAGTAGTTAGAATGGATGGAGTTTATAAGTTTGAAGTATTAGCGAAATCGGATATTCTGTACGTGTTCGACTTGGAGATATTATTTTTTGAACTTGATGCCACATTATTAAGGCAAAAATACAGTGTTTGCTTCGCAACGAAATCTTTCCTTTGCTAACCATATGAATATTACTAGTCAGAGCATACAGTAGTTAGAATCTCTCATTTATATGGCTGTATCGTCGCTAGGTGTGCTGCAGTAGTTCTTACAATAAAGATTTTTGTGAGGTAAAAAAAATGGTTCAAATGGCTCTGAGCACTATGGGACTCAACTGCTGTGGTCATTAGTCCCCTAGAACTTAGAACTACTTAAACCTAACTAACCTAAGGACATCACACACATTCATGCCCGAGGCAGGATTCGAACCTGCGACCGTAGCAGTCGCACGGTTCCGGACTGCGCGCCTAGAACCGCGAGACCACCGCGGCCGGCTTTTGTGAGGTAAGTGACTTACGAAATGTGTAGGTTATTGTTAAGATTTCATCTAATTTAAGGGTCATTCTTTTGTATTAATTATTTGAAGTCAGGTTATCATTTCTGAGCAGTCAGATTGTGTTGAGCTAGGATATTGTGGGTCAGTGTTGAGATGATAAAGAATAGCAAAGTGAGAATAAGTTCAGTTTCACTCAGCAGTTTAAGAACATTGAGTAAGCATGCAGCAGTTTAAGCAGGGTCACTTGCATTCAGTTCCACTCAGCAGTTTCAGAATCAAATAATAAGCAGTTTCAACACGTCCACGGTGACGTTAGGCAGCGTTGCGAAATTTGGTGCCAATGTGACATCATCAACCCACCTTAAACCTCAAATGAACTTCTTAACCTGGCCTTGCTTTCTCATAAGCTGATACCGTGCTGTTTGAAGCGTCACCGAGGCCAAGGGTAATATAGCATGGGACCACGCTTTTGCACCGTTACAATGCAAAGACCTAAGCGTCTTTGCACCAAATTTTGCACTACTTCGTCGTATTGGGGAGAAATTATTGGGTATCAAGCGAGTGACTCCTTAACTGCTTTGTGCAGTGTAAAGTAAAATCTGGTACTGACACGAGACACGCCTTTTTGTTAAATGGAGAAGATTGTACAATCAATAACATCGCTAAATCTCTAGAAGAAAAAGAAAACATTTTCTATTTGATGTTTCGCTTTTTGTACGAAACTTCAATATATTCAGAGTATGGAAGGAAATTTCTTCTGAGCCAATAGCGTTTAATAATACTTCAGGTTGAATAACAAGTACACTTTTTGTTCTGCTAATTTTTGTTTATTTCAATCTAGTTTTCGTCTTATTAGGCCATCTTCGGAAAACAACTGAGTAGCGTCTTAAAGTGATACTAGTTCTTAGGTATCCGAACATTATAAGTTAAGATACACTACACTTGCATAGAGTGTTGTGCATCAAACTTGTTTCTTGACGTTGAAATTACAATTTGCACAATGGACAAAGTACAATAAATATTTAAACTACACAGTATTGTAGCTTAAATTGTCGTAATGCTAAATTTTAAGAGGTGTTGACATTGACTGAATTTGTGAGGTCGTGACAAACTATGGCATCGTGACCATATAAACTGTAATACTGGAAGATTGTGTATTTTAGTAGCTGTGTATAACACTGTCCACTGCCTAAAGTTTAGTTTACCATCTTAAGTACACGTTCTTTGTACAGTATAAATGAAGACTGCTAAGTTTAACAGTTTCTTAGTTAATGTCAAGGCCTCAAAGAATTTAGGGTTATAGCCATTTGACCTGTAATATTCAGTAGTTTAATTATTTAATGTACTTAACATCGTCCACTGTGCAAATTGTACTTTCAACGTTGAGAAAAAAGTTTGTTGCGCATCACTCTATGCAAGTGGAGTGTACCTTTGTTTATAATATTTTGTTACCTACCACTAATGTCCGTTTTACACGCTAGTCAGTTGTTTCCTGAAGATGGCCTAATAAGCTGGAAACTACTTTGGAATAAACAAAACTCAATAAAATAAAAACAGTGTATTTTTTATGCAACCCTAAATACGGAATTGTTTTACGAAGGAGTAACGGATGAATTCATAAATAATGTATTTTATTTATTTCTCGATGACAGGTTTCGAAAGGAGCTTTCTGCCATCATCCGATCTACAACCATAAGAAAGGATAAATAACATTATAAGAAAAAATTCCTAGAAGTTGGGTAATATATAATATATGGATTACGCACCTTCGGAAATTTAAAGTATTTACATATCGATCACATGACGAAAACACATTCCACTCATAATATAGCATAAATGCATTAGTTTGTCAAAAAAATGGTTCAAATGGCTCTGAACACTATGCGACTTGACATCTGAGGTCATCAGTCGCCTAGAGATTAGAACTAATTAAACCTAAGGACATCACACACATTCATGCCCGAGACAGGATTCGAACCATCGCTCGGTTCCAGACTGCAGTGCCTAGAACCGCACAGCCACTCCGGCCGGCTTGGTTTGTCAGTAATGAGAAGATGCAACTACAAAATACACATAGCTCCAAATGTGTTCACTGAAGTTAAGTGGCATAGTTGTAAAATATAACATCATGAACCAACATCATCGAGGTAGGAACTGAATTGTCGTACCACTGAGGACAGAGCGTTCACTTGCAGATACTGTCAACAGGGGGCGCTAGTGTACACGTACATCGTTTGATGAACACAAAAAATTTCACAACACATTACATACTCTACGAATAAAGAATTTACAGAAGAAATCTTTTATAACAAAGAGAAATTTCTTCGCATCAACATGGAATATAACGATGATGAGTTCTATATCGGTTCTAATTTGAACGAAAACAATAGTATTAACTAGTGACTAACAGCTTAGCATAACTCTAATTAAACTGAATGAGAGGATCAAGATAAAATCAATAATTACAATTGTACCCAATGCAAAGAATCTACAATTTCATCAGCAAATGAAAAAAATAATATTTAGGAAATCATTCGTGAAGCAAAAGAGGGAAAATTATAATAATCATGCTACTGGCAGTTATAAATTAATTTTGCTAAAATTTTCCATCAATGTGGCTTCTCTGTATACAACAGCATTATTCTCAAAAAAGAGTCTCCTGGGACTTCCGACGTTATCCAATAGATCATTTACATATACTGTGAAAACTGATCGTCTGTAACACCCACTGGAACACTCCCGATGTTATATGTACGTCTGAAGACTTGTCTCCGTTCAGAACAACATGCGGTGTCCTCATTGCTACAGAATTCTTCAGTCCATTCACACAGTTGGTCTGATATTCCACAAGCTCGTATTTTGCTCACTAGGCAGTGGCGTAAAACTGTATCGAATGCCTTCCGGAAGTCAGTATAAACATTGAAGTATAGTACAGTAGTAGAGGACGTTATACGTTCTGCCACTGTAACAGGACTAGAGTGTTATCCACTGCAAGAATAGGTTAACTTCTGATGTTAGCAGACGACGCAACTGTCTCCCGTCTCTGCGCATGCGTAATATACAGCGTACTCAAGATTTTAGAACTCCACGCTCGACACAGACAATAGACGGTTCACGTCACCGGATCACGCGCGGCGTCGTTGGCGGTTGATTTACACGCAAGCACGCGACGCACACTCGCAGGGAGTAGTCGATTTTAACCAGAAAGTTGCTCGTGTAAAATGGACTTGATGCAGCACCTTGCGCAAACAGCGCTTGGCCGAACGCTGGCCACCTGGGAGAGAGGGTGGTTTCAAGGGGCAGTTATAATGTGTGGATTAGTTATAATTAATTCACTGTGGTCTGAAGCGATCCCCAGTTGCCAGTTTCTCATTAGCGGATCATGTCTGTAGGCGGGCGTCATTTAACCCGATTCAGGTATCACCTGACGACGTCTTGCTAAGGAATCATAACTGGGTTACGATACAGTCTGTATGATCTCTGATGGAAGTACACAGGATGTGTCAATTATCTTTGCCACAGGAGATAATTTTTTGTCCACAAACAACCAGCGTGGGAGCACGTTGCAAACCATGCATTGCCGTCCGTGGTGATCACACATCCCACTAAGAAACATCCCTCGCCTTTTGCAATATCCAGTGACTTTCATACACTATGTGATCAAAAATATGCGGACACCCCCAAAACATACGTTTTTTATATTAGGTGCATTGTGCTACCACCTACTTCCAGGTACTCCATATCATCGACCTCAGTAGACATCGTGAGATAGCAGAATGGCGCACTCCGCCTAACTATAATGGTTCAAATGGCTCTGAGCACTATGGGACTTAACATCTGAGGTCATCAGTCCTCTAGAACTTAGAATTACTTAAACCTAACTAACCTAAGGACATCACACACATCCATGCCCGAGGCAGAATGCGAATCTGCGACCGTAGCGGTCGCGCGGTTCCAGACTGAAGCGCCTAGAACCGCTCGGTGACTCCGCGTAGCTTACGGACTACGAACGTGGTCAGGTGGTTGGATGTTACTTCTGTCATACGTCTGTACGCAAGATTTTCAAGCTACTAAACAGCCCTAGGTCGACTGTTTCTGATGTAACGATGAAGTGGGGACTTGAAGGGACACGTACAGCATAAAAGCGTACAGGCCGACCTCGTCTGTTGACTTACGGAGACCACCGACAGTTGAAGAGGGTCGTAATATGTGCTACGCAGACATCTATCCAGTCCATGACACAGGAATTCCAAACTGCATCAGGATACACTGCAAGTACTGTGACAGGCGGGAAGTGAGAAAACCTGGATTTCATGGTCGAGCAGCTGCTCATAAGTCACACACATCACGCAGCTAAATGCCAAACGACTCCTCGCTTGGTGTAAGGAGCGTAAACATTGGACGACTGGACAGTGGACAAACATGTGGAGTGACGAATCACGGTACACAATGTGGCGATCCGATGGCAGGGTGTGGATATGGTGAACGCCACCTGCCAGCGTGTGTAGTGCCAACAGTAAAATTCGGAGGTCGTGGTTCTATGGTGTGATAGTGTTTTTCATGGAAGAGGCTTTCACCTCTTGTTGTTATGCATAGCATTATCACTGCACAAGCCTACGATGATGTTTTAAGCAGGTACTTGCTTCGCACTGTTGAAGAGGAGTTCGGTGATGGCGATAGCATCTTTCAACACGATCGAGCACCTGTTCATAATGTACGGCCTGTAGCGGAGTGGTTACACGACAATAACATCCCTGTCAGGGACTGGCCTGCACAGAGTCCTGACCTGAATCCTATATAATACCTTTGGGTTGTTTTGCAACGCCGACTTCGAGCTAGGCCTCACCGACCGACATCGATACCTCTCCTCAGTGCAGCACTCTGTGAAGAATGGGCTGCCATTCCCCAAGAAACCTTCCAGCACCTGATTGAACGTATGCCTGCGAGAGTGGAAGCTGTCATAAAGGCTATGTGTGGGCCAATACCGTTTGAATTCCAGCATTACCGATGGTGGGCGCCACGAACTTGTAAGTCATTTTCAGCCAGTTGTCCGGATTCTTTAGATCACATTGTCTAAATCGCGCCGCTTTCAGTGTAATTATAATCTCTGGATAGAAATGACATTTCTTTTCGTCTATTGCGTATTTCTTTCTGTCATTTCTGTACTACACTGTAGCAATTCTTTCAATATATGTTCCAAGTTTCATCCAGTCTTGTTACTTGGCAATGACCAATCATGCAAAAGTTGCCCACACCAGAGTCGCACAGCACTGTGGCAGTTTTAAACAGTAACGTTTGTTCAGTAAAAGAATTTCTTGGCTGTGCAACGTAATTATTTATCTTTCACTGTAGTTGAAGGTGGTGGTACCGCTATTGAAGCAAAGGAATTCTTGAGGGAGCCATATCATGACAAGAACTCACCATCCCGATGGAAAAGCTCGCGCAGACGAAGCACCGAAGTTACAGTTCTAGCGTCTGAATCCACAAATCAACACACGACAACTTGAACAGGAGGCGTAGTTTACATCGCACTCTAGTACGTCTCCTGTTCCATCCTTTTCTAGAATCATTTACAGCTCTGTCAGTGGACATAACAATAAATCCTTACCGACAAGTACTTTTTCACTCATGTTATTTTCACGGGCGCTTGTTTCTTCTACAACAAAGGGCAGGTAAATACTTCCAGTGAAAACCCGCGGTGGCTGAGACAAGTAGAACATCAGCGTCAATGGTCAGTTAGTGCCTGTTGTGGAATGCTCGGTACTGGGGTTATTGACCCTCATTTAATCAATGATAACCTAAAGGACACCGCATATGCCACATTTCTAACATGAATTCTTCCCCGTCTCCTGGGTGAAGTGTCATTAAGAAGGAGAATACTCGTGTGTGCTTCCAACACGATGGGTTTCTAGGACACAGTATCTTGCGCCGAGTTCTCATTGGCCACCGTACATTGGGTTTACATTCGTTTACTATTAAATCTTGCAAGAAGATGCTTGCATTACTCCGGGTACCTTCATTTTGTGCTGGAACAAGTCAGTGTATATTTTGTACTACGGAATGAAAAATATAGTGTGCTGTTTAAAGGAGTGCTACTGTTCATATATATAGGAAACGAACAAAGTTACAAAACAGGAAATCATGCTGTTTAATTTGCCCCTGGTAGGTAAACATCGTTTATATATATATATATATAAAATTTTATTCTGAACAAAATGTTATTTGAGGTGATCAAGATGTACGGGACACTTTGTATGACAAAAACGAATTACAATATCCTCACTGTGTTTCCCTGAGGCCAAACGCCTAGTCTGTGTAAAACAAAGTAAAAGTCTTGGTCACACCATAATCTATTAAAGCTAGTTACCGATTTTAGCTTTGCATTCATCATGAGATCTAATGGTTCCAGCAGCGAAACATAGGCGCCCTGTCAGCATATCGCTGCTGTAATCAACATATCTCACAATGGTTGCAAAGCTTAAAATCTTTTCCTTTCCCTCTTCTTCTTCATCTTTTTCTTCAGCCTATATCAGTCGTCTGCTGGATATAGGTCTCTTCCATTTCTTTCCATTGTCTTAAATTTTGAGCCACTTGGTACCATCGTGTTATAGCCAACAGCTTTACGTCAACTTCACGTCACCTTGTTGTCCCATGGTCACCAGTGGACATGTCTAGGGGTCTACCTGCTGTGAGCTAGTCGAGCTGCGTGTCCGACCGACTGCAACTCTCTCTATGACATTTCTTGCCTTTGTTCTCCTTCTAATGTCCTCTGATCGAAACGTTTCCCTGAGGCTGACTTCTAGCATCCGTCGCTCCATGGCCCCCTGCACACATTAGCCTCTAACTTTCAGTTTATTTGGACATGGTTGTTGCTCAGGATAAATGTTAGCTTCTGGTTTGCTGCCTGCTTCAGACCCATTTTGCGAGAAATTTCTGCATTCTGATTATGTTCACCTACTTCAGTTTTGTGGCTAGGGTAGACGTTTACATCAAACAGTTCATGCAGAATTCTTTCCGGCTGTAAGCAGTTGGGCTTAGTATTTTTGTTATACTGATGTTCATTTCCAAGCCACTCTCTGCAGACGTAAACGTTAGTTTTGGAATCATACTCTTTAGTTTCTTCACTTATGACCATCTCATCGGCAAAGTTCAGATGGTTCAGATATGAGACCTTGATTTTTATTCCTCGTTATTCCCGTCTAGTAATGAATCTTTCAATGCAAGAGTTAACATCTTTAGAGAGATGGTCTCACCTTGGCGATCGCCTTTGGCAATTGGGATCTTGCTGGTGATAAGCTCTACATCTATTCTGTCATTGTTGCCTGTCCATAGATGTATTCCACGAACTTCATATGACATGTATTTAGCCTCGCATTTTCAAGGGCCTTCATGATCAACCAAATCTCCACGGAGTCGAAAGCTTTTCGATAATGTATGAAGGCCAGATGAATCCTTATGTTATACTCAGTCGTTTTCTCGAAAACGGTGAATTTTTTGAAAGATTTCATGATGCATTCAGTTGTCATTCTCATGTACGAGTTACAATTCAAATATTTTGTGGGTGAATTTTTTTAGTAGTAAATTATGCCACGTATGTCGCTACTCATATGACTCCATGTTACGCTCATAAAAATGTACAATCGAACATGAAATAAAGAGAATGGCAGCTGAAGGCATCATGAAATCTTTCAACAAATTCATTGCAGCTGCAGACCCTATCGCATTGAAAATTAAAGGAGAATAGTCTGGAAGTCATCCATAGTAGAAAAATCTTTCCGAAATCTCACATGTTCAGCAGGTTGATATAAATCCAGTCCTATCTGTTGCAATACTCTTCAGGAGTTTGCAAACATGTGATAACAAGCTAATTGGAAGATAATTCTACGAGTATTCCTATTGGAAAAGTAGTATCACTTCAGCATTTCTTCATTCTTCTCGTATTCTTCCAGAGTTGATGCATTTGTTGATCAGTATCTTCACAGCTTCTAGCAGGTTACTTCCACCTAGTTTCAGCATTTATTTCGTTGTCATATTCTCCCAAGGGGAATCTTTATTTTTTTGTTTAAGTGTGTTTTCCAGGTGAAACGGGTAGTCAATTTTAATGAAGTAACATGTCTTGGCCAAGACACTGATGTTTATAGTCCAATGTGTTGCAGAGGCCACAGGTATCCGCCACAATTTGAAACTCCTTCAGTTTTAGAATTTCGCACTGCTTCTCGGTTCGTTCCGAAGCTAGAGAGGAAATTAGAACGCTTTTTAGCGTTCAGTCGCGCTCATTTAGACGCCTTACCTGCAAGGGCAGTGACCGAGCTGGTGTGAGGTTGCGCAGTGACCGCAAGAGAGAATTCAGACTGTTCGGGCGTGTTGGGAACAGGGGGATACACACAGAAGTAGTAAATACCTTTATCAATCATTGGAAAAACCAGACAATCTCAGTTAAAATGTCTCTGTATATTCCGCAGTTCTATGAACTCCGCATGTACAAATGCTTTGCCACTGGAAGCTACAGAAATGCCACTCGTAACTAGAATACTCATTTTAGTAGATAAATTCTTCCTTAAAATAACAAACCACCAATGGCACACATTTCTTGAGAATGTCGAAAAGCTGGATAGGTATATACGTCACAGGCATCATATCCTTATGAGTCAAAATATAGCTATGCATACGCGTTTCGTATCGCTATAAGCCTATAATACATGGTAATCGACTCCCGCCCTAGGCAGAGAAATAGGATCTACCAATACCTATTTATTACGATAATCCCCAGCTTAATAATGTTTTCGGACCGCATAAACAGAATTGTAGGCCATACAGAACTACAATTACGAAATATCATTCACGAAAGATATCAAGATTTCTACGCAATTTATACTGACGGAGAAAAAGCAAAATGCAGTAATAAGGTACACTGTGCTATTTTTTGCCAAAACAGCGGACTCGACGAACAATTTCGTTCCTCAAAACAAATGTCTGTCTTCTCCTTAGAAGTACATTCCATCACACACGCAGTCATGTATGCAAGAACAGTCTTGCCTAAGAAGCTTCTAATCATATCAGAGAGCAGTACTATACCTCAGTCTTTTCAGTCGTTAGTATAATGCAGCCATTTCATCAACTTGTTCAGGATATTAAACAAGACACGGAAAAAAACCGCAGTTAGCCAACAACAGGTAACTATTTATGTCGGTACACAATAAGCATCTTGACAGGATAGAAGACGAGGCAATGATTTCGAACTGTCGTGAATTTAAGTTACCAGTCTCATTACAACTCGAGCTTTTGAAGAGTGGGAAAGGAGGAGGAATCAATGTAGAATTACAAAACGCAAATTCTAAGCTCCAGAACAGGCAGATAACCACCAAAGTCATGGTTTACTTCATTTAAAGGACCCAAAAGATAAATTATAATCTTAATCATGATGGATTCAACGACCAGCGGCATATATAACCGCCCCGTACATGCCACAGTCTTGGGTGGGGGAGGGGGGCGGATGTATTAAAGGAAGCGTCGTATGTTGGGTGGGTGATTATTTAAAAATGTCTTCTTGAATCAGTTCAGCCATGGAAACGCATTAAGGAGGAGCAAACAGAAGTGTGTCACCAGACATTTCGTAACATTTGTTGTTTCACGTTAACGAGAAGGCAACAGCGTGCGTCCGTCAGCACTGCATACAGGTTCTACCTGAGCTATTTTTCTACACAAGCAGTGGCCGGTACGTCAGATAGCGATCTCGTTCAAATGGCTTTGAGCCCTATGGGACTTAACTTCTGGGGTCATCAGTCCCCTAGAACTTAGAACTACTTAAACCTAACTAACCTAAGGACATCACACACATCCATGCCCGAGGCAGGATTCGAACCTGCGACCGTAGCGGTCTCGCAGTTCCAGACTGTAGCGCCTAGAACCGCTCGGCCACTCCGGCTGGCTAGCGATCTGGAATCTGTTGTCTTCTTCATTGCGTATTTCCTTTAACTAGCGTTGACAACAATATGTTCTCCTACTAACAATCACTTAAAACTTTTTGAGTGTTTGTGATGGACGCAGCGATACAGTACAGTTAAATTGCTAATAGAAAGTGGCGCAGATGTTACAACTGGTACTGGGTGGTTGTAATTAAACTTTCGCAGCTTGGGCCAGCGCGAACGAAAAACTGTTTACAGCACAGGTACCCAACATTATAGGAATGATGTTCAGAATGTGCACTGCAGGATTTGCGTTGTTGGTATCATGACTTGCCGTTAGGCGCCGGTGGTCCTGCGGCGACGTAGGGCTGAAATACAGGCATGATGTGCATTACAGTTGCAGACACTCAGCATGGGTCTGGTCAGACGAGTAGGGCTTTCAACGTAGAGCAATGTTATCACACCAACAGCAACACTGCTGCTGCTCTTCGCAAGTATCGAGATATTAAAGGAATACGGAGAAGTGTTCTTTCCGCATCTTGGTTGAAGAACATGATTCGGAAATCCGAATTAATTGGCCATTCAGGAATTGATCCTGGTTGAGTCCGACGGCCAATTGCGCCACAAATGGTTGAAGAAGTTACGTTGCTGAGCGGAACTTTTGTTCCTCGACCAAGTTAATGTGATTTTAGCAAACTGATGGAGCACCCCAGAATTAGTGTCGCTTACTGGCGATTATAATGCACAAATAGAATTAGAAAGTTGGTTGAAACCGTACGTCAGTGACAACGAAATACTAGGCCCAGATTGGAATATATATCGTAAGGATAGGTTAGTCGTCATTGGCGTTGGCGTGTTGATTGCAGTAAAGAATTCGATAAAATCTATCGAGGTTGTCACGGATTCCGAATTTGAATTTTTTAGGAAATTTGTGGTAAGGTCTTATGGGACCAAACTGCTGAGGTCATCGGCCCCTAACCTTACACACTACTTAATCTAACTTAAACTAACTTACGCTAAAGACAACACACACACCCATGCCAGAGGGAGGACTCGAACCTCCGACGGAGAGAGCTGCCCGGACCGTGCAAGACGTCCTTGACTGCGCGGCTACCCCGCGCGGCGAACGTGAATTAATCTGAGTAAAGCTAAGTATCAAAGATCGCTCAAAAATGGCAATCGGATGCTTTTATAGACGACGTGGGAATGGAGTTCTTGTGGTATAGCGCTTCAGATGAACTTGAAGAATATTGTTAGTAACTTTCCTCAACATGCCGTTGTAATACACTCCTGGAAATGGAAAAAAGAACACATTGACACCGGTGTGTCAGACCCACAATACTCGCTCCGGACTCTGTGAGAGGGCTGTACAAGCAATGATCACACGCACGGCACAGCGGACACACCAGGAACCGCGGTGTTGGCCGTCGAATGGCGCTAGCTGCGCAGCATTTGTGCACCGCCGCCGTCAGTGTCAGCCAGTTTGCCGTGGCATACGGAGCTCCATCGCAGTCTTTAACACTGGTAGCATGCCGCGACAGCGTGGACGTGAACCGTATGTGCAGTTGACGGACGTTGAGCGAGGGCGTATAGTGGGCATGCGGGAGGCCGGGTGGACGTACCGCCGAATTGCTCAACACGTGGGGCGTCAGGTCTCCACAGTACATCGATGTTGTCGCCAGTGGTCGGCTGAAGGTGCACGTGCTCGTCGACCTGGGACCGGACCGCAGCGACTCACGGATGCACGCCAAGACCGTAGGATCCTACGCAGTGCCGTAGGGGACCGCACCGCCACTTCCCAGCAAATTAGGGACACTGTTGCTCCTGGGGTATCGGCGAGGTCCATTCGCAACCGTCTCCATGAAGCTGGGCTACGGTCCCGCACACCGTTAGGCCGTCTTCCGCTAACGCCCCAACATCGTGCAACCCGCCTCCAGTGGTGTCGCGATAGGCGTGAATGGAGGGACGAATGGAGACGTGTCGTCTTCAGCGATGAGAGTCGCTTCTGCCTTGGTGCCAATGATGGTCGTATGCGTGTTTGGCGCCGTGCAGGTGAGCGCCACAATCAGGACTACATACGACCGAGGTACACAGGGCCAACACCCGGCATCATGGTGTGGGGAGCGATCTCCTACACTGGCCGTACACCTCTGGTAATCGTCGAGGGGACACTGCATAGTGCACGGTACATCCAAACCGTCATCGAACCCATCGTTCTACCATTCCTAGACCGGCAAGGGAACTTGCTGTTCCAACAGGACAATGCACGTCCGCATGTATCCCGTGCCACCCAACGTGCTCTAGAAGGTGTAAGTCAACTACCCTGGCCAGCAAGATCTCCGGATCTGTCCCCCATTGAGCATGTTTGGGACTGGATGAAGCGTCGTCTCACGCGGTCTGCACGTCCAGCACGAACGCTGGTCCAACTGAGGCGCCAGGTGGAAATGGCATGGCAAACCGTTCCACAGGACTACATCCAGCATCTCTACGTTCGTCTCCATGGGAGAATAGCAGCCTGCATTGCTGCGAAAGGTGGATATACACTGTACTAGTGCCGACATTGTGCATGCTCTGTTGCCTGTGTCTATGTGCCTGTGGTTCTGTCAGTGTGATCATGTGATGTATCTGACCCCAGGAATGTGTCAATAAAGTTTCCCCCTCCTGGGACAATGAATTCACGGTGTTCGTATTTCAGTTTCCAGGAGTATAGAAGGTTCCTTCAACTTGCCAGATAAGAGATTGGTGATGTCATGCTATCAAAACTGGTGGCAGTGACAGGGATTCTTGTGAAATTGTTCTGGATTTCTTGTCTGAAAATTCCTTCGAGCTGACAGAGAACCAACTTGTGAAGGTAACGTCTTAGAACTCCTGGCAACAAACATGAACTTATCGAAGCAGTCAACGCAGAGGAAGGTATGAATGATCATAAGGCTGCGATAGATCTATGAAAACACGTATTACAAAGAATGTTAAGAAGGGTAGGCGGATATTTTTGCTGAGCAACAGTGACAGAATACAAACTTCAGAGCATCTCAGCAGTCAGTGGGGGCCTCTGTGGATGAGCGGTTCTAGGCGCTTCAGTCCGGAACCGCGCTGCTGCTACGGTCGCACGTGCGAATCCTGCCTCGGGCATGGATGTGTGTGATGTCCTGCGGTTAGTTAGGTTTAAGTAGTTCTAAGTCTAGGGGACTGATGACCTCAGATGTTAAGTCCCATAGTGCTTAGAGCCATTTCTTCATCAGTCAGCATCAAACATTCGGTGATGAGGACGAAGATTTGGAGAAAAAATGGAAAAATTGTAAGGGATCGTCCAATATGCAGTTATGTCCCGAGTAAGGTCTTAAGAAATGGGAAGACCTACCATGGTTTAATAGTCGTGATAGGAAACTGCTACGTAAGCAAATAGAACATCATCTCAAATTCAAAAGAAGTAAAAATCTAGGTGACAGACACAAGCACAACGAAGCGAAAATGAGCGTAAGGCAAGCAATGGGTGGCCATACTGGCACCGAAATAGATAACATAGAGAAGACCAAAATACTAAATTCGGGCTTCCGAAGTTGTTTCAATGCGGAAGATCGTAACACGGTCCCTCCTTTCAATCGTCATACGAACGTCGACTGAGATAACCGATACTGAGATAACCGATCGTGAAAAATAGCCGATCGTGAAACAGAAAAACAACTACAGTAGTGGAAGAACTTCAGGAACTGACGATATATCTATAAGATTCTACAAACATTTTGCGAAAGGATTTGCTCCCCTTCCAGGAGTAATTTATTGTAGAGCGCAGGAGCAGCGAAGGATGAATCGAAAAAAGCTCGGCTCATTCACGTTTGTAGGAAGGGACGTAAGACAGAAGCAGACCTATATCGTTGGCGTCAGTCTGTTGTAGAATTTTGGAACATATTCTGCGCTCAGGAATTATGTCGTTTTTGGAGAATGAAAATTTCCTCTAGAAAAATCATCATTGATTCCGCAGAGATCGTATGAAACTCAGCTGGCACTGTTCCTCCATGAGATCCACAGAGCCGCAGTCAACGGCTCTCAGGTTGATGCCGTGTTCCTTGAATCTAGGACGGCATTTTACATCGTCCCACACAGTCGTTTAGTGGAAAAAAAACGAGCTTATGCAGTATCGGAGTAGATCTGCGACTGGATTCGAGACTTTCTTATAGACAGATCTCAACGCTTCACTCTTAACAGAACAGACTCGAAGAGTTCAAGTCTGTTGTGCATCTGCACTGAAGAGATCATTGGCCGTCTTCGCCTTAATTATACAGGGTGATGGTTCAAATGGTTCAAATGGCTCTGAGCACTATGGGACTCAACTTCTGAGGTGATTAGTCCCCTATAACTTAGAACTAGTTTAACCTAACTAACCTAAGGATATCACACACATCCATGCCCGAGGCAGGATTCGAACCTGCGACCGTAGCGGTCTCGCGGTTCAAGACTGCAGCGCCTAGAACCGCACGGCCACTTCGGCTGGCCTATGCAGGGCGAGTCGCTAACATGTAACACCCCCATTATTCCGTTGGCCATTGCACGTATCGACAAGCGGTGTTCGGCGAATCATAGCCGACTATGAGGCACATACTTTGGTACATGCGCAATAATCACAATGCTTATATTGATCGAGATAATGAGGCAAGTACATGTTTTTTAAATGGGACGCTATACTTTTTATCATCATTCGAACGCTCTGGAAAAGACGCGTATAGTGATGTAACGAATGTTGCTATTCTGATTCAAACTTCGCTTAAAAGACGCTGGGAAATATTGTACGAATCCTGCCTCGGGCATGGATGTGTGTGATGTCCTTAGGTTAGTTAGGTTTAAGTAGTTCTAAGTCTAGGGGGCTGATGGCCTCATATGTTAAGTCCCATAGTGCTCAGAGCCAAATATTGTACGATTGAAGGTCGAGGCGGTCGGAAGCGGCTGCAGACCGTAAAGACGCCTCGCGCAACCCGCAGGCCGAGTTGCCGTGCTCTATGCAGCATGCACGGCCTACGCTACGTAGGTAAATCCTCATCCGCCCTCTTTTAAGCAGAGTTTGGACCACAATAGCAACATGCGTTACATCACTATACGTGTCTTTTCCAGAGCGTTCGAATGATGGCAAAAAAGGTATAGAGACCCATTTAAAAAACATGCACTTGTCTCATTATCTCGGTCAATATAAACGTTGTGATTATTGTGCATGTACCAACTTATGTGCCCCATAGTCCGCTATTATTCTCCGAAATCCGCATGCCGATACGTGCAATCGCCCCCGGAATAAAGGAGGTGTTAGGTCTTACGCGACTCACCCTGTATACAGGGTGAGTCACCTAACGTTACCGCTGGATATATTTCGTAAACCACATTAAATACTGACGAACCGATTCCACAGACCGAACGTGAGGAGAGGGGCTAGCGTAATTGTTTAATACAAACTATACAAAAATGCACGGAAGTATGTTTAACACAAACCTACGTTTTTTAAAATGGAATCACGTTAATTTTGTTAGCACATCTGAACATATAAATAAATACATAATCAGTGCCGTTTGTTGCATTGTAAAATGTTAATTACATCCGGAGATATTGTAACCTAAAGTTGACGCTTGAAACCTCCGACGTTCAGTTGCGTGTTGTAACAAACACGGGCCACGGTCGGCGAGCAGCATCTGCAGGGACATGTTTACGATGACGAACGTGTTTACGAGTGTGGCTGTAGTGCACTGTTGTGGTTTGGTATAGCTGTCGCAGTGTCCGCATGTAGCGCTTGCTGCTATTGTTATTCTGCATTCGTCTCCGCACGCAGACCAACTGTAGTACAACGTGTTACCAGACGTCTGTGATAGTGTAGTGTTGTAGGAACTGTGACCATGGTGTATTCGAACTCTGAAAGGCGGACATGATACTCATCTATGGCGAGTGTCGACGAAATTCAGCTGAAGCCTGCAGTGTGTATGCAGAACGGTACCCGGACAGAGAGCATCCAACGTGCCGCACATTGCGTTGCAATTCTACCTGTTTACCGATGAAGCGGGTTTCACAGACCACAGGGCAGTGAATCTACGGAACATGCATTACTGGTCCGTGGACAATCCTCGCTGGCTCAGACAGGTAGAGCGACAGCGACCGTGAACTGAAAATGTACGGTGCGGAATCATTGGCGATCACCTCATTTGTCCTCATTTCATTGCAGGGGCCCAAACAGCTGCAACATACATCGCGTTTCTACAGAATGATCTGCCAACGTTGCTCGAAAATGTCCCACTGGAAACGCGTCGATGTATGTGGTATCAGCATGATGGTGCACCTGCACATTTCGCAATTAACACTAGGCTGTCCCTTGACAGGATGTTAAAAAAAAAAAAAAAAAAAAAAAGGTTCAAATGGCTCTGAGCACTATGGGACTCAACTGCTGTGGTCATCAGTCCCCTAGAACTTAGAACTACTTAAACCTAACTAACCTAAGGACAACACACACAACCATGCCCGAGGCAGGATTCGAACCTGCGACCGTAGCAGTCGCACGGTTCCGGACTGCGCGCCTAGAACCGGAGGAGACCACCGCGGCCGGCACAGGATATTCGACGGGCGTTTCATAGGACATGGAGGACGCATAAATTAGCCAGCTCGTTCTCCTGATCTTACACCTCTGGACTTCTTTCTGTGGGGTACGTTAAAGAAGAATGTGTACCGTGATGTGCCTACAACCCCAGAGGATATGAAACAACGTATTGTGGCAGCCTGCGGCGACATTACACCAGATGTACTGCGGCGTGTACGACATTCATTACGCCAGAGATTGCAATTGTGTGCAGCAAATGATGGCCACCACATTGAATATCTATTGGCCTGACATGTCGGGACACACTCTATTCCACTCCGTAATTGAAAACGGAAACCACTTGTGTATGTGTACCTCACCTCTCATGGTAATGTACATGTGCGTCAGTGAAAAACACCAATAAAAAGGTGTTAGCATGTGGACGTAATGTGCTGTTCCAGTCTCTTCTGTACCTAAGGTCCATCACCGTTCCCTTTGGACCCCTATGTAATTCGGTGCTCTCCGATACACAAGATCGAACAGCGGAGGAGTGGTACTCAAGCGTCAACTTTAGGTTACAATATCTCCGGATGTAATTAACATTTTACAATGCAACAAACGGCACTGATTACGTATTTGTCTATATGTTCAGATGTGCTAACAAATCTAACGGGGTTCCATTTTTTTTAAAAAAAAGTATATTTGTGTTAAAAAACATACTTCCATGCATTTTTTTATGGTTTGTATTAAGCAATTACATTAGCCCCTCTCCTCACGTTCGGTCTGTGGAATCGATTAGCCAGTATTTGATGTGGCTCACGAAATATATCCAGCGGTAATGTTAGGTGACTTACCATGTGTATGTGGTGTCTGTTGTTGCAGATGCACATCAGACTCGAACTCCTGAGGGATTCAGCGAAACGCAGCGAGTAATGAGGATAATGGGCTCCAGGCACAACATCAGTACTGTGTGGACAAGCTGAGGCTTCGCGCCTGACGGGAGGGGAGATATGGTAGTCTGTGCAGTTGCGAGGACCACAGTGTCCAGATGCTTAGTGGTCAGAGTATCTGCCTAGTAAGCAGGAGAACCGGGATCGAATCCCACTCCGGCGCAAGTTTTCAATTTTCCCCATTGATTTACATCAATGCACACTCGCAGCCAATATATGCAGTTCATCTGTGTCTTTACTTTGAAGACTGCTTAATCGAAGAACATCATGGGGTCTCCGGTGAATGGGAAGGGCAGTACTATAATCATAACGACGCGAGGAGCTCAAATACGACTTCTGAAACATCTGAAGATGGAATGTCAGGTATCTTGAAATGTCATCATGGAAAGAGAAACGCCTATAAAAGCAACTGTTCGCAGTTAATTCATTATAAATTATCTCCAATTTCAACAGCTGCGGTTTTCTAATGCGTCCCGGGTGTACCGAAATGTGAGCGACTCGCTTCTTGTCCAACGAACTTCATTCCGGTCAGGAGTGAAACCAATCGCGGACCGGATCGGATCTGTGGCATGGCGGTTGCCCACTCGTGCTGTATGCCCTAGAATCTCACAGTGTTCGGCCAGCGGAGGCTGTCCTTCGTCCACGAGGTCCTCACTGATGGACCTGGACGGCACGTGTGGACTGCCCCAGGACACCGCTGGTTCCTGTTTAAAAACTCGGCACCATTTTCCACAGCTATTCTGAGCGGTCGTTCCTACAAAAGCTGCGTCTGTCTCACCAGCGAGTTCTGTTGGAACTCCTGAGATCAGTTTGTTTATAATACAATGAAGGCTTTCACGAACGTATGTTTCAGCTGCCAAGAATTCTTCCGGGTTGTATGGACGAGGTCCATGGAACTCTTCTACCCCTGACGTTTCGTCCACAGGTACGATGGACATCTTCGGAGGTGCTCCTGGTTGTGCTGACTCAGTCGGAAAGACTCAGAACAACCAGGAGCACCTCCGAAGATGTCCAACGTAGCTGTGGACGAAACGTCAGGGATAGACGAGTTCCATGGATCAGTTTGTTTGCCATTACCTGAATGGTTCCAACTACCAACTGTTTCCCAGGACTGTAGTAGCCATACGTTGCTGGCGTCTTTCTTCAAATTGAAGGGCTTGTCTAAGGCTCGCCGCTATCTTGGTTCAAAATGTGTCGCCTCATAATTAACTTAGCAGCAAATAGATCCTGTACAGATGGAATAACATTATGCAATTCTACATCTACATCTACATCTACATGACTACTCTGCAATTCACATTTAAGTGCTTGGCAGAGGGTTCATCGAACCACAATCATACTATCTCTCTACTATTCCACTCCCGAACAGCGAGCGGGAAAAACGAACACCTAAACCTTTCTGTTCGAGCTCTGATTTCTCTTATTTTATTTTGATGATCATTCCTACTTATGTAGGTTGGGCTCAACAAAATATTTTCGCATTCGGAAGAGAAAGTTGGTGACTGAAATTTCGTAAAAAGGTCTCGCCGCGACGAAAAACGTCTATGCTGTAATGACTTCCATCCCAACTCGTGTATCATATCTGCCACACTCTCTCCCCTATAACGCGATAATACAAAACGAGCTGCCCTTCTTTGCACCCTCTCGATGTCCTCCGTCAATCCCACCTGGTAAGGATCCCACACCGCGCAGCAATATTCTAACAGAGGACGAACGAGTGTAGTGTAAGCTGTCTCTTTAGTGGACTTGTTGCATCTTCTAAGTGTCCTGCCAATGAAACGCAACCTTTGGCTCACCTTCCCGACAATATTATCTATGTGGTCCTTCCAACTGAAGTTGTTTGTAATTTTAACACCCAGGTACTTAGTTGAATTGACAGCCTTGAGAATTGTACTATTTATCGAGTAATCGAATTCCAACGGATTTCTTTTGGAACTCATGTGGATCATCTCACACTTTTCGTTATTTAGCGTCAACTGCCACCTGACACACCATACAGCAATCTTTTCTAAATCGCTTTGCAGCTGATACTGGTCTTCGGATGACCTTACTAGACGGTAAATTACAGCATCATCTGCGAACAACCTAAGAGAACTGCTCAGATTGTCACCCAGGTCATTTATATAGATCAGGAACAGTAGAGGTCCCAGGACGCTTCCCTGGGGAACACCTGATATCACTTCAGTTTTACTCGATGATTTGCCGTCTATTACTACGAACTGCGACCTTCCTGACAGGAAATCACGAATCCAGTCGCACAACTGAGACGATACCCCATAGCTCCGCAGCTTGATTAGAAGTCGCTTGTGAGGAACGGTGTCAAAAGCTTTCCGGAAATCTAGAAATACAGAATCAACTTGAGATCCCCTGTCGATAGCGGCCATTACTTCGTGCGAATAAAGAGCTAGCTGCGTTGCACAAGAGCGATGTTTTCTGAAGCCATGCTGATTACGTGTCAATAGATCGTTCCCTTCGAGGTGATTCATAATGTTTGAATACAGTATATGCTCCAAAACCCTACTGCAAACCGACGTCAATGATATAGGTCTGTAGTTAAATGGATTACTCCTACTACCCTTCTTGAACACTGGTGCGACCTGCGCAATTTTCCAATCTGTAGGTACAGATCTATCGGTGAGCGAGCGGTTGTATATGAGTGCTAAGTAGGGAGCTATAGTATCAGCGTAATCTGAAAGGAACCTAATCGGTATACAATCTGGACCTGAAGACTTGCCCGTATCAAGCGATTTGAGTTGCTTCGCAACCCCTAAGGTATCTACTTCTAAGAAACTCATGCTAGCAGATGTTCGTGTTTCAAATTCTGGAATATTCCATTCGTCTTCCCTGGTGAAGGAATTTCGGAAAACTGCGTTCAATAACTCCGCTTTAGCGGCGCAGTCGTCGATAACAGTACCATCGGCACTGCGCAGCGAAGGTATTGACTGCGTCTTGCCGCTTGTGTACTTTACATACGACCAGAATTTCTTCGGATTTTCTACCAAATTTCGAGACAATGTTTCGTTGTGGAACCTATTAAAGGCATCTCGCATCGAAGTACGTGCCAAATTTCGCGCGTCTGTAAATTTTAGCCCATCTTCAGGATTTCGCGTTCTTCTGAACTTCGCATGCTTTTTCCGTTGCCTCTGCAACAGCGTTCGGACCTTTTTTGTATACCACGGGGGATCCGTTCCATCTCTTACCAATTTATGAGGTATGAATATCTCAATTGCTGTTGCTACTATATCTTTGAATTTGAGCCACATCTCGTCTACATTCGCATAGTCAGTTCGGAAGGAATGGAAATTGTCTTTTAGGAAGGCTTCTAGTGGTACTTTATCCGCTTTTTTAAATAAAATTATTTTGCGTTTGTTTCTGATGGATTTGGAAGAAATGGTATTGAGCCTAGCTACAATGACCTTGTGATCACTAATCCCTGTATCAGTCATGATGCTCTCTATCAGCTCTGGATTGTTTGTGGCCAAGAGGTCAAGTGTGTTTTCGCAACCATTTACAATTCGCGTGGGTTCGTGGACTAACTGCTCGAAATAATTTTCGGAGAATGCATTTAGGACAATCTCGGAAGACGTTTTGTGCCTACCACCGGTTTTGAACAAGTATTTTTGCCAACATACCGAGGGTAGGTTGAAGTCCCCACCAACTATAACCGTATGAGTGGGGTATTTATTTGTTACGAGACTCAAACTTTCTCTGAACTGTTCCGCAACTGTATCATCGGAGTCTCACTCTTGTCTCGGTGACAGACAAAAACGGGAGACACAGTTGCTTTATCTTAATTTACAGCTTAAATCGCTAACGAAGCATGTTTAATAGCACAGAGACAATAAATACGCAAGGAAAAATTGAAATAAACACAGACGAATACCATATCCATAATGGCTCTGGCCTTAATGAGCGTATCAGTGGTGAAGTTTGTTGATGGTGATTGCCTGAACGATGCGGTTGCTCTTGGAACGCTAGCAGCCGCTTTGACACCCGACGATACGAAAGTACTCGTGCTGGTGCTGAGTGTGGGGTGTGGTCCATCTTCGCAGCACCTCATGTTTCGTACAGCAGATTCTTTCAGCGATTTCAGTTTAGTAGATACATAAGTGAAAAGCCTTCTCCGCCAGTTCGTATAGTTACGGTTATTATTTCCGCTTCGGCCGGCGTGGAAGCAAATTCTTCGAGTTATTACACATTAATAATAACCTCGAATGTCACAACCCCTAGTTTAGAAATATGTCGCCTGGCATGCAGGCAGTTATCCAGTTTATACTTCTCGCAGTGTAGCTGATACCAATTATGCAAAATACGTTGGGTGATACTACCTTCGTTTCTGGTAAAATATTTGCTTTCTTACTGGATCCGTCAACTTACCACATATTCTCGTATCTTTGTTATGCACACTATTGTTAGTCTTGAGAAAATCTGTTTGTCTGAAATCTGAGTACATTCTCCAAAGACACAGTTGTCAGAATTGATACAGCAGGTACTTTAACTAAAGAGACAGAGTACACATAGAGAAGCGATGGCACGTTACTTAGCGCTCCTTGCGGTGCCGTGGTGTACTGTTGTGCGCCATATTTTCAGAAGTCATTCTGCGGTTGTTTTGAAAGCGAAATACCACATGTGCGAACTTGAAAGATGAGATATTCCTGAATTTCTTTTCGGAATCATTCGTAAAGATTGCGCAGTTTGTAACTGCGCGTGGAAAAGCAATAAAACTAAAAACATTTTTTTTCAAGTGATCATTGTTTAAAATTATTAGCTGTTGATGGTTTTATACATTTGCATTACGCACCAGCTCAGAAAGAACCTTCACATGTGTAACTTAACGTAAATATGAGAAGTTATTACTTTACCCAAAGTTTCGTAATTTCCTTACACATTATCGTCTATCACACTCTTTCGTTCCCACTCCAGTAAAAATGTTGGATTGTTGTTCAACTTGCTTTACTCCTGTGGTCGTGTTGTCTCTCTGTGGTATTCTGTCTCTTTGACTAGAACTATGATTCATGTATTTAGTACCATAAAAGAAGGAAACTAAAACTATTAACGCCTTCTTGTCAAAAAAAATTCAAGACGATTATGCGGTGGAACTGCTAATGAAACGTAAGTAGTCTACTTACTCAGAAATGCTCATACAGCGACGAAGGTTGTCTCATAACTCCATCTGCAACAAAGATAATAATAGAGTGTAAATAGCACGAAGTATTCCGCGTGGACAGACAATAGCAGTTACAACTGACTGTTGACTAACACACAGTTAAATGTAAAACTTTACTTATTTCTAGATTGGCTTAGATTCAAACGTTCAATGCTTCCCTGTCCAGTAAAAAAAAATTCTAGAATTTTTTAAAAAATATGTAGCCTCTCCACAAACAAATATTACTGATTCTTTTTCCAAATTTGCGATCGATGTCCTGACTGTATCAGAAGTTGTGTTGAAAATAAGTCTCCTTTGCCATATTTTATAGTTGTAGCATAGAGAGAGGTACGTGCGCACAGTGATACAAGATACACGGAACTCGTATTGGCGAGTATTAGAGATAGTATAGTTCGTCTCTGATTTGTACGCACTATTTTGCTGTGAGGTAATGTCAGATACTTGTAAATATTTTCTATATTCACATTATTAATGGTTTCTAATATTATAAACGTGGCCATCGCTGTATTCGAAGCTTCCAGAACCCAGAGCCATCTTACATTTGCAGTTAAAATGGAGAATAGCGGGCAACGTCGAAACACTTTTGAGATTTCACGACAAGCAGGGTTTGTTGCTGTAACTACTACTAAACTGATACGTGTGACTGGATTAGATGCAAGTTGGGTTTGCGAAGATCATATCCTTTTTTTTTTTCTTCTTTTTTAAGAGTTCCGCCTTGTGTTACTCACTGTGTACGCCCGTGTGCTGTATCCTGTTTTCAGACGCTTAAGTACTATTTTTCAACACTATTTCAGGTGCTTCCGGTATCTACACTGCCTTTGTGGAATGGTTAGTCGCTAAACGATCAGGACGGAAAGATAGTAGTCGGTTTGTACGTTCTAAACGTCAAGTAGCATTTATTGTTGATACTTCTATTTGGAAACAAAAGCAGAAGAGAATCAGGACTAGGATTAACGTCCCGTCAATGAAGAGGTCATTAGAGAATGAGCTCTAGCCGGCATGAAATGATGAGAGAGAAGACCAGGAAACATAAATCTTGATGGCCGAGTGAGCATCTGCACTCTGTTCATCTTGAATATTAACAGTGTAGTAAGGAAAAAGACGGTAAACTACAGAGAAGGTGGATGTGGGATTCCGGTCAGATCGAGCGTTAACCGAGCTAACCAACGAATGTGACGATTTTAGTCAGTACCCAATGCAATACGCATTCTCTAACATTTCATTTTTCCTTCCCTTCGTCTGTGTTAGCATGAATAACAATGTAACTGTTTCCATTTGTACCCAAAATGCAGGACGTGTAAAGGAACTGGTTTAATTCTACCATATCAAGATAAAATACTGTGATTCTGTAATACTCCACTAATCTGATATCTTCTATAGATGTCCCTGTCCCTGTGCAGATTTAGTATGCAATTCGCAAGTTCGTTGTTCTTGACGTGAGATTATAAAATAAGTCGTAAGATGACCGAGGCTCATAATTCTGCTAAATGATCTTTCATGTTCGTAATGTAGTATACCAGATGCTTTTATTTATTTACTCGTCACACGAGTCACTTACCAGGTGAGGCATGAAAGTGCAGCCAATACATGTTACAAACGTACGCGTACATGCTCACTCGATTTACAATTCGTTCAAATGGCTCTGAACACTATGGGATCTAAAATGTTAGGTCATCAGTCCCATAGAACATAAAGTGTACCCGTGGTCTAGGGGTAGCGTTTTTGATTCATAATCAAAATGTCTTCGGTTCCGGGTTCGATCCCGGCCACTGCCTAAATTTTGATAAATAATCAGCACTGGCGGCCGAAGACTTCCGGCTTAAGAAGTCAGCCCCATTCTGCCAACGGCCTTGTCAAAGAGGGCGGAGGAGCGGATAGAGGTTGAGGGCACTCTCTTGTCCTAGGAGTGGGAAATTGCCCCTAAAGGTGGAAGAATCAGCAATGATCGGCAACATGAGGATGCAGAAGGCAATGGAAACCACTGCATTAAAGACACGTAAAGTGTATCCACAGGACATGTGGCCTGTAGTTGAAGAAGTGTCATGATGATCTCTCCATTGGCAAAAGATTCCGGAATAGTCCCCCATTCGGGTCTCCGGGAGGGGACTGCCAAGGGGGAGGTTACCATGAGAAAAAGGTTGAATAATCAACGAGAGGATAATGCTCTACGAGTCGGGGCGTGGAATGTCAGAAGCTTGAACGTGGTAGGAAAACTAGAAAATCTGAAAAGGGAAATGCAAAGCCTCAATCTAGATATAGTAGGGGTCAGTGAAGTGAAGTGGAAGGAAGACAATGATTTCTGGTCAAATGAGTATCGGGTAATATCAACAGCAGCAGAAAATGGTATAACAGGTGTAGGTAGCCAACACAGTTATGAATGGGAAGGTAGGGCAGAGGGTCTGTTACTGTGAACAGTTCAGTGACCGGGTTGTTCTAATCAGAATCGACAGCAGACCAACACCGACAACGATAGTTCAGGTATACATGCCGACGTCGCAAGCTGAACAGATAGAGAAAGTGTATGAGGATATTGAAAGGGTAATGCAGTATGTAAAGGGGGACGAAAATCTAATAGTCATGGGTGACTGGAATGCAGTTGTGGGGGGAAGGAGTAGAAGAAAAGGTTACAGGAGAATATGGGCCTGGGACAAGGAATGAAAGAGAAGAAAGACTAATTGAGTTCTGTAACAAGTTTCAGCTAGTAATAGCGAATACCCTGTTCAAGAATCACAAGAGGAGGAGGTATACTTGGAAAATGCCGGGAGATACGGGAAGATTTCAATTAGATTACATCATGGTCAGACAGAGATTCCGAAATCAGATACTGGAATGTAAGGCGTACCCAGGAGCAGATATAGACTCAGATCACAATATAGTGGTGATGAAGAATAGGCTGAAGTTCAAGACATTAGTCAGGAAGAATCAATACGCTAAGAAGTGGGATACGGAAGTTCTAAGGAATACCGAGATACGTTTGAAGTTCTCTAACGCTATAGATACAGCAATAAGGAATAACGCAGTAGGCAACACAGTTGAAGAGAAATGGACGTCTCTAAAATGGGCCATCACAGAAGTCTGGAAGGAAAACATAGGTACAAAGAAGGTAGCTGCGAAGAAACCATGGGTAACAGAAGAAATACTTCAGTTGATTGATGAAAGGAGGAAGTACAAACATGTTCCGGGAAAATCAGGAATACAGAAATACAAGTCACTGAGGAATGAAATAAATAGGAAGTGCAGGGAAGCTAAGACGAAACGGCTGCAGGAAAAATGTGAAGACATCGAAAAAGATATGATTGTCGGAAGGACAGACTCAGCCTACAGGAAAGTCAGAACTACCTTTGGTGACATTAAAAGCAACGGTGGTAACATTAAGAGTGCAACGGGAATTCCACTGTTAAATGCAGAGGAGAGAGCAGATAGGTGGAAAGAATACAGTGAACGCCTCTATGAAGGTGAAGATTTGTCTGATGTGATAGAAGAAGAAACAGGAGTCGATTTAGAAGAGATAGGGGATCCAGTATTAGAATCGGAATTTAACAGAGCTTTGGAGGACTTACGGTCAAATAAGGCAGAAGGGATAGACAACATTCCATCAGAATTTCTAAAATAATTAGGGGAAGTGGCAACAAAACGACTATTCACGTTGGTGTGTAGAATATATGAGTGTGGCGACATACCATCTGACTTTCGGGAAAGCATCATCCACACAATTCCGAAGGCGGCAAGAGCTGACAAGTGCGAAAACTATCGCACAATCAGCCTAACAGCTCATGCATCGAAGCTGCTTACAAGAATAATATACAGAAGAATGGAAAAGAAAGTTGAGAATGCGCTAGGTGACGATCAGTTTGGCTTTAGGAAAAGTAAAGGCACGAGAGAGGCAATTCTGAGGTTACGGCTAATAATGGAAGCAAGGCTAAAGAAAAATCAAGACACGTTCATAGGATTTGTCGACCTGGAAAAAGCGTTCGACAACATAAAATGGTGCAAGCTGTTCGAGATTCTGAAAAAGTAGAGGTAAGCTCTAGGGAGAGACGGGTCATATACAATATGTACAACAACCAAGAGGGAATAATAAGAGTGGACGATCATGAACGAAGTGCTCGTATTAAGAAGGGTGTAAGACAAGGCTGTAGCCTTTCGCCCCTACTCTTCAATCTGTACATCGAGGAAGCAATGATGGAAATAAAAGAAAGGTTCACGAGTGGAATTAAAATACAAGGTGAAAGGATATCAATGATACGATTCGCTGATGACATTGCTATTCTGAGTGAAAGTGAAGAAAAATTAAATGATCTGCTGAACGGAATGAACAGTCTTATGAGTACGCAGTATGGTTTGAGAGTAAATCGGAGAAAGACGAAGGTAATGAGAAGTAGTAGAAATGAGAACAGCGAGAAACTTAACATCAGGATTGATGGTCACGAAGTCAATGAAGTTAAGGAATTCTGCTACCTAGGCAGTGAAATAACCAATGACGGACGGAGCAAGGAGGACATCAAAAGCAGACTCGCTACGGCAAAAAGGCATTTCTGGCCAAGAGAAGTCTACTAATATCAAATACCGACCTAAATTTGAGGAAGAAATTTCTGAGGATGTACGTCTGGAGTACAGCATTGTATGGTAGTGAAACATGGATTGTGGGAAAACCGGAACAGAAGAGAATCGAAGCATTTGAGATGTGGTGCTATAGACGAAAGTTGAAAATTAGGTGGACTGATAAGGTAAGGAATGAAGAGGTTCTACGCAGAATCGGAGAGGAAAGGAATATGTGGAAAACACTGATAAGGAGAAGGGACAGGATGATAGGACATCTGCCAAGACATGAGGGAATGACTTCCATGGTACTAGAGGGAGCTGTAGAGGGCAAAACTGTAGAGGAAAACAGATATTGGAATACGTCAAGCAAATAATTGAGGACGTAGGTTGCAAGTGCTACTCTGAGATGAAGAGGTTAGCACAGGAAAGGAATTCGTGGCCGGCCGCATCAAACGAGTCAGTAGACTGATGACCAAAAAAAAAACTTAAAGCAACTTAAACCTAACTAACCTCAGGACATCACACACATTCTGCCCGCGGCAGGATTCGAACCTGCAACCGTAGCAGTCCCGCGGTTCCGGACTGAAGCGCTAGAACTGCACGACTACCGCGGCCGGCAATTTACAATTCCTGCTAGACACAACCACAAGCCCATTACATTACGTGTATTAGAGAAGTTATGTTCACAAAAATAATATACATATCTGCTTTATTCTTCTCCACTTTGTACGCAGAATCGCGATTATGTCATGCGGCCTACACCGCGAACCACACTGTACACCTCTTGCCTGACTGTCTAGACAGCCTGAATCATTTCGCTTCGTCGTGCACGGAATCTGAAGATGTACGAATTGCTTCATCTGAATATCGCTATCCTAATGATGATAAAAACTGTAAACGGATATTACCCTTTTCGCATAAGTTACGAAGTGAGGACAAGCAGTGGAGGTCCCGTAGTTTGTTTGCCAAAAAGTCGTGAAAAGACGTAGAATATTTCATTAACAATGCTTGCATAGGACGAATATGAATCCTACCGAGGATATTCCAGACGTATAATTGAATTATTTTCTTTCTTGACACACAAAGACATAATATACACACACACACACACACACACACACACAGTCAACTCCACTAGGAAGTGTACATCGTTATCTGTATGAAATGAAAGACACTTTGACAAATGTATGTTTACATGAAAATACATGTTATTACAAATTGCACAGTTACTTAGTAGTTAATCCTGTTATCGATTATAGCTTAGCACATTAGCTCTCTCTCCTGCAAATGATCTACGTTTCCAACCTCTAAATATCGTATGACACACTTCGCAACGAATGACTCTGTCTTTCTAAGAATTTTAGCAGCAGCTCCATATGAAAGCTTTGGTCCCTTTGGATCATTTACAATGGACACTGCCTCGTGACGGTTCAGATACTTGGCACCCATTTTAAACTGCAAAAGGAAAAAACAAAACATTCAAATCTCACACTGTTTATCTATACACTGTGCAACACCGTATAGATTACTGATCCGAGACCACCACCAGGGATGTCACTGCGAACATTACATTTAAAATTGCGGCATACGTTTTCTTGTGGAACTGACTATATTTAAAACTATGTGTGTGTGTGTGTGTGTGTGTGTGTGTGTGTGTGTGTGTGTGTCAGGAACTGTGTGTGTGTGTGTGTGTGTGTGTGTGTGTGTGAGGAACTGTGTGTGTGTGTGTGTGTGTGTGTGTGTGTGTGTGTGAGGAATAATGATCAGTATTCAAATATATGATGGGAAAGATCATTTGATGCAAAAAAAAAACAGCAAACATGGATTCTAAATGCAAACGTTAAGAGTAATGAGCACGTCTTTGTCTTCAAAAATGCGAAACACATCCCTTCTACTGAATAAAGTTCATAGCTGTTAAGGTACGCATTTTAGAGCCCATGTTTGCTGGAATATATATATTGCCTCCCCCCTCTTTGTCCACCTACTCCTCTCTCCTTATCTATGTCCATAACCGTTCCGCCGGCCGCGGTGGTCTCGCGGTTCTAGGCGCGCAGTCCGGAACCGTGCGACTGCTACGGTCGCAGGTTCGAATTCTGCCTCGGGCATGGATGTGTGTGATGTCCTTAGGTTAGTTAGGTTTAAGTAGTTCTAAGTTCTAGGGGACTGATGACCACAACAATTGAGTCCCATAGTGCTCAGAGCTATTTGAACCATGACCGTTCCAGTGGTGTACGACGATCTTTTCACACATGAGTTTGACCGCGTCCACGTATGTCAAATATATTTGACACATATAAAACGTTTTTCACGCGTATTTGTATACATTTTTCACCTGTATCTCTAGCGAATATCGCCCTGCACTTTCACCTTCCACAGTTCAATTTTTATGACTTGGTATCTCCTTAGCTATGTTTCGTGCACTGATATCATTCTGCAGTTACATCCAGAGGTATATCGGTTCACTGTCAGCAAAATGTGTTGCGAATAGAGTTAGTAGCAATGTAGTAACAAATTATAAATATCATGCACGATGCGGCAGTTTTTCACGCATCTGAGCGCTTAAAATGTATTATCTCCTGAACTATGTGTCTTACAGTGATATAATTTTGCTGGTATGTTCATTGGTTTATGTGAATACATCTGTTAGTAATACTCTTATTAGTAAAGAAGTAATAAGTTAAAACCTCGTGCTTCCTGCTGCAGTTTTATTGCATGAATAGCAAAAATTAGTAGGCGATAAAGTTTTTTTTTCCTTTCGCTGTTTTGTACGAGTTTTTAGCTAGAAAAGCTTGTGTAAATGTTTGAAATCATATGTACAGTTTGTTTCGAGTCAGCAAGTGCTCTCATTCTCAAATAGTGGATTAATAAAATATGGATATTCACGGGTAGTGAGCTACACTGCTTGTTCACCGTCACCCCAAATAATTTGATAGATCGGTGTTTCTTACCCTCACATCGATTCTTTTCAGACAGTAAGTGATATGTGTACGACATTTGCTTGAAATCGGTCCATTGGTTTAGGAGGAGATGTGGAACATACACACAATATATACAGAGTGGGGTGTGATTTCATATGCAGCACGAGCTCTCTCATGGTTGTCCCACGCAGCCGACTGCAAATCTCGTGATTCGACCTGTTGTGCTCCCGTTCATGAACAGCATTCCAGGTGTATTTTCCAACAGAATGCCGCTCGTCCACGTACTTTACTGGAAGCACTAAGAGACACTTACTGCGATCAAGTGCTTAATGGTGTTTAGTCAATGTAGAGATTATTTATCGTCACCAACCAAATACTTTCTTGACTAACAACTGTGCATTCTGTTCGGTTCCTACTACAACACAGCTGCAGCACATGCCAGAAGATTTCGCTGACACCATCCTGAAAAGTTCTGTTTCGCTGCTTCATAATATTCCTAGTGAAGAGCCTTTCCCCATTAAGGTTTCGACACAGTATTACCTGTTTAGTATCTAAACAGGATGTTTACGTGTGAGTCTTCTTGTCTCCACAAGAGCATGCAATATAATAAATAAAGTACAAAAAAATAGAAATAAAGTAATGGAGTTGGAGGGGCTAAATACAGCTTCAATTAAGTTAATCGGTATGAGTATAAACGGATTTTAGAAAATACGCAGATTGAACAAATATCATAGGAAAAAATTAAATTTTGGAGCACTAAATAACTGTTAGCGGGCAAGTTGCGATGTAAGCAATAGAACCCGGGTGACCTTTGAATAAAGTGAAGACAAAGGGAAAGCAAACAACAGTGGGGGAACTTAGGGGAATTTGGAAGTCTAAGATCAGTATGCGTAAAGGAGGACGTTAAACCCGTGGAGAAAGTTAACGGTGGTATGAAAAAAGAAAGACTACAGTTCATAGACGTCTGACATGTTGGATGATGGGACGCAACAATCATGACTTAGTTCCAAGAAACTAAGATAGAAATTCAGATGATAATCTGAAGGCATGATACAAAAATGAAGGAAAAACCAACTTCAGGTGTTTGTAGACGAGAATGTGGACGAAGTACTGATCAGAAGAATGGAGAGAATCCGACAGACGACAAGTTCTCGATTACTGGCAAAGGAGGATGCCTCGTCAGTAAATTATTTTGTGTAGTCCCAAGAAGGCTTTGAGGAAGGGGCTCGGTTTTGATTCCCAGCCTGTTCGGAGATTTTCTGCTCTTGGTCACTGGGTGTTGTGCCATCTTTTTGTTCGTATCGTCGTAACTGACAAGAAAATCGTCTCTAGTACACAGTCGTATCGTATTTCCATTACAGAGATCGCTGAATGGACACGAACTGAAAGCCAATAAATTGAAATAAAAAAATTAATTTAATTTTTTTAAAAAATAGAAAAAAAAGGCGTTGAAGAATCCGATTCAGGTGTAGTTGTGCACATATGCACATATACAGAGCTCAAAATAGATGTTGCATATTACCGAAACTTTCAAACTGAACGCCGTGACCCAGAAACACGTAATCATGTCAATACACTGGTTTGTTTGTAATGAAATTCAAACGAAAACAGTCCATGTTTCTACCGTGATGGGGCAATATGTGCAATCTACGGCAACTGTGTCACCTATAAACACTGCAGTACTTGTGCTGTGTATCATCATAAGAGGGTGGTTAAGTAAACAACAATATACGATCAGAGGCTCCGTATAGTCACTGCAATGGGGCAGCAGATGAGGTAGGTGGACGTCGCAGTGAATGTCACTGTGAGTCAATGTAATGGCTCCAGAATCTGGAACAAGTTACTAGCGACACCATCAGCTGAGGATCATCACAGTAGCGTCCTGGAAATAAAATCAACAGGTGCGCAGGAACGTCATCTGCGTATAACAGCAAGTAGATACCATCAAAATAAAGTGACACACCTATGGCGGCAGTTCCAAACAGCTACAGAATTGCAGGTGCCGACACGAACGATGCGAAATAGGCTCCATGAGCAGCCATTACCTGCCAGAAGACCTCCTTCTCTAAAGCGTGTTCGGAGAGGGATTCGTGTCGCATGCGCACGAAACAACTCTGTTGACTAGACAGCATTGGGACACAATGCTCTTCTGTCGTGAGTCCCGTCCGCATCTTGTGGCCTCACGGTAGCGTTCTCTGGTCCCGAGCACGGGGTCCCAGGTTCGATTCCCGAAGGGGACAGGAATTTTCAATTGCCTCGACATGATTGGGTGTTTTGTTGTCCTCATCCTTTCAAAATTATTCATGAAAGTGGCGAGATTGGGCTGAGCAAAGGTTGGGCATTTGTACAGGCGCTGATAACCGCGCGGTTGAGCGCCCCACAAACCAAACATCATCATGATCCTCATCTTGAGTCCCGCATCAGTCTCCATCCTGGAAATACTGACATTCGTGGATGGAGGCAAAGAGAATATCTTCTTCACCCAAATGTATCGTATACTGCCATCCTTAGCAAGGAGGATGAATGGTGTGAAGTGTCAGGGCCTCATCCTTGTCCGCATTGTGGCTCAGTCTGGTGAACATACTAGAGCGGGGTCCGCATGCTTAGCTGGGTGGTAACGGGCCCGGGTTCGATTCCCGACCGCGTTGGAGATTTTCCCCGCTCGTGGACTGGGTGTTTTGTTTTCCTCATCATCAGTCATTTCATTTTCATCGTGCAAGTCGCCCAATGTGGCGTCGAATGAAATAAGACTTGCAATTGGCGGCCGAACTTCTTGAAATAGGGGCCTCCCGACCGAAAATGCCATACGCTTATTCCCATTTTTTTTACTGGAGTGGGATTCACGCTGATGGACGACAATGTATGGACGCATCGTCACAATCTTCGTTCAAATGGCTCTGAGCACTATTGGACTTAACTTCTGAGGTCATCAGTCCCCTAGAACTTACAACTACCTAAACCTAACTAACCTAAGGACATCACACACATCCATGCCCGAGGCAGGAATCGAACCTGCGACCGTAGCGGTCTCGCGGTTCCAGACTGTAGCGCCTAGAGATGCTCGGCCACACCGGCCGGCACAATCTTGTAAACAGCACCCTAATGGAAGACACAAACAGTCGGAAGGAATGGTCCCCACATTCTCCAAATCTCAGCTGCATTGAAAATGCATGCGCTATGCTTAAACGAGCGGTTCCATGCTTAAAAGAGCTGTTGGCAGTCGTCTTGTTCCATCAGAGACCACGCAGAGGCCGCTGCAAAGAATTGGAGCAGTATCCCACTGGCCTATGTGGACAGATTGGCAAACAGTATGCTTACCCGCATTTCAAAGTGCCTCCAGTTACGAGGAGGGCCAGCTGGTTCATAAACAATGTGTTACGCAAGGTGGCAGTGAGAAAAAACTGTAGTGTCTGAAGGTGAATCTTCTGTAAGGTTTTGTCTTTTTTTCCAAGAGGAAACGAGTTTATTTCAATATTTTCGTTTTCTTTGGACTATATCTCAGAGGATAAAAGCAGTTTTGTTTCCTATTATGTCTAGCATTGACAATAAAGCAATATCCAACATTTATTTTGACCACTGTATTTGGAGGTCTGCTACATGTACTTTAAAATCTCGTAATATGGATTCGCTTCTCAGTGTAGCGTCGTAATCGTAATTGTAACGGCGAAGAAATCAATTCGGCTGCGTACAAACATTTGACAGGCTGCCGCTGAGAATTAACTGTCTTACAGCATAGAACATTCTCTTAGTAGGCTGTACCACTGCAATTATGATTGTAACAGCGTGGAATTCATTTCGGCCGAGTACAAACATTTGAAGGTCTGCTGCAGGGAATTACGTGTCGCGTAACGCAGAAGTGCTTACCAGAGTACAGCTGTAATCGTGACTGTGACGGGAGCGCTGCACTTGTCCGCGGTGAATGAGTCGTCACGTTGGCAGCGCCACATCTATATGAGAATCGCCTCGCAGCGGAACAACAGCTGTGTGGCGGGAGCCGGTGGGACGCGCAGCTGAGTGTGAGCCAGCACAGCGGTCCCAGAGGCCCGCCTGCCGCCGGTCGCTTCCCTCAAATCATTCCTCTCGGGCCGGGATCGTCGTGGAATTACGTCCCAGCCACCGCCAGATTTGAATCTGAGTTCACAATTTATGACGTAAGCTTTCTCTTTAATAGGTATTAATTTGAGAGGCGGCCGGCGGAGAACTTGTTTGAGTAGCGACTGCGCATGCGCGGCTCGGCGCGGCGCCGCTGACCTTTCGTGACTGGCCGACGCATTCGTCCTGCGCCACCTACCGCCACACACCTGCGCCCTCAGTACACACCCTTGCCCACATCAGCAACGCACCCCAGAAATTTTCACTCGCTTACTTTGCGATTACTTCCGCATTGGACTATCGTAAGTACAAAGAGGAAGGGCGTGGAAAAAAAAAATTCCTCTTGATGTAGCGCAATGGTTGTCAGACTTGTTTGCTCAAGAGCCAAAACTGACACTGCGTGACGGAATCTCGGGCCCCACATGTACCGACGTTATTATTAATTGGTGACTTGCATAAAGAAGTATGTTATAAGTTCTCAGTGTACTAACCATAGTAAAGATGTGATAAGTCAGCACCGTTGGGAACACTTCGTGTAGACTGTTGAGTTGCATATCGTTTCCAACGTCATTGATTCCAAAGTTGTGACACCGTGAAGGACTCCCAAAGTGTTGTTGAGCGGTCTGGAGGCACGTATGATTGATAAATAACAGCAACTATATTTAAAAGTGTTATGCAATTTGAGGCGGAATTTGAGGCACGATCACAAATATTTACTAAAGCTTTGAATGTAATTTACTTCTAATCATTACGTTGTATTACAAAAACCTTAATTCAATTTTATATTACTTGCTGTAAATACATACTCGTACCGTGATTATACACCACCGGTCATTAAAATTGCTACACCACGAAGATGGCGTGCTACAGAAGAGAGATTTAACCGACAGGAAGAAGCGGCTGTGATATGCAATTGATTAGCTTTACAGAGCATTCACACAAGATTGGCGCCGGTGGTGACACACACAACGAGCTGACATGAGGAAAGTTACCAATCGATTTCTTATACACAAACAGCAGTTGACCGGCGTTGCCTGGTGAAACGTTGTTGTGATGCCTCGTGGAAAGAGGAGGAATGCGTACCATCACGTTTCCGACTTTGATAGCCTATCGCGATTGCGGTTTATCGTATTGCGAAATTGCTGCTCGCGTTGGTTCGAGATCCAATAATTGTTCGCAGGACATGGAATCGGTGGGTTCAGGGGAGTAATACGGAACTCCGTGCTGGATCCCAACGGCCTCATATCACTAGCAGTCGAGATGACAGGCATCTTATCCGCATGGCTGTAACGGATCGTGCAGCCACGTCTCGATTCCTGAGCCAACAGATGGGGACGTTTGCATGGCAACAACCATGTGCACGAACAGTTCGACGACGTTTGCAGCAGCATGGACTATCAGCTCGGAGACCATGGCTGCGGTTACTCTTGACGCACGCTTCCAATGTGCGTTCACCGCGATGTCGCCAAACACGGATGCGACCATCATGATGCTGCAAACAGAACCTGGATTCATTCGAAAAAATGACATTTTGCCATTCGTGCACCCAGGTTCGCCGCTGAGTACACCATCGCACGTGCTCCTGCCCGTTATGCAGGGTCAAGAGTAATCGCAGCCACGCTCTCACAGCTGATAGTCCATGTTCCTGCAAACGTCGTCCAACTGTTAGTGCAGATGGTTGTTCTCTTGCAAACGTCCTCATCTGTTGACTCAGGGATCGAGACGTGGCTGCACGATCCGTTACAGCCATGCGGATAAGATGCCTGTCACTTCGACTGCTAGTGATACGAGGCCGTTGGGATCTAGCACGGAGTTCCGTATTACCCTCCTGAACCCACCGATTCCATTTGCTGCCAACTGTCATTGGATCGCGACCAACGCGAGCAGCAATATCGCGATACGATAAACCGCAATCGCTATAGGGCACAATCCGACCTTTATCAAAGTCGGAAACCGGATGGTAACCATTTTTCCTCCTTACACGATACTTCACAACAACGTCTCACCAGGCAACGACGGTCAACTGTTGTTGGTGTATGAGAAATCGGTTGGAAACTTTCCTCATGTCAGCACCTTGCTTGTGTCGGCACCGTCGCCAGCCTTGTGTGAATTCTCTCAAAATCTAATCATTTGCAAATCACAGCATCTTCTTCCCGGCAGTTAAATATCACGTCTGCAGCACTTCATCTTCGTCGTGTAGCAATTTTAATGGCCAGTAGTGTAGATAAGAAACAGCAAAGGGCCTATGTCACTACCTTGGGGAACGCCAGAAATCACTTCTGTTTTAGTCGATGACTTTCCGTCAGTTACTACGAACTGTGACGTCTTTGACAGGAAATTACGAATCCAGTCACATAACTAAGGCGATATTCCATAAGCACGAAATTTCACTGCGAGTATCTTGTGTGGCACAGTGTCAAAAGCCTTCCGGAAATCCAGAAATACGGAATCGATTTGAAATCACTGGTCAATTGCACTCAACACTTCATGTGAATAAAGAGCTAATTGTGTTTCACAGGAACAGTGTTTTCTAAACCCATGTTGACTGGGTGTCAATAGACCGTTTTCAAATGGCTCTGAGCACTATGGGACTTAACATCTATGGTCAGCAGTCCAGTAGAACTGAGAACTACTTAAACCTAACTAACCTAAGGACAGCACACAACACCCAGTCATCACGAGGCAGAGAAAATCCCTGAACCCGCCGGTAATCGGACCCGGGAACCCGGGCGTCGGAAGCGAGAACGCTACCGCACAACAACGAGCTTCGGACAATAGACCGTTTTCTTCGAGGTAATTCGTAATGTTCGAACACAATATTTGTTCTAAAATCCTGCTGCATATCGACGTTAACGACATGGGCCTGTAATTTAGTGGATTACTCCTACTACCTTTCTTGAATATTCGTGTGGCCTGTGCGCCTTTCCAGTCTCTGGATACGGATCTTTCGTCGAGCGAACGGTTGTATATGATTATTAAGTATGGTGCTGATGCATCAGCATACTCCGAAAGAACCTAATTGTTTTCTGATGAAACGCGGAAGGGGCACAACGACTCTGGCAACAAAAGTACCCTCCACCGCGAACAGCATAAGGGGCGTTGTGATTAGAGATGTAGACCTAAATGTAGTAGGATACGGGTAGGTCGCAGACCTGACAATAAACATTTCACTTGCCGAAAAGGCACCGTTCAGGCAAACAGCCTCGTATTGGGGTGTTGTTCACTTGGGATGATACGGGTCTCTTGGTACGCTGCCATCGTCTCTCGCAAGGATGCAGAAACATACAGTCCAGTTTTGAGCGTCTATTAGTTCACCTACAATGTCTTGCCCATCACTACATAAATAAAATAATCCATCGTCTCATCAAAAAAATGGTTCAAATGGCTCTGAGCAGTATGGGACTCAACTGCTGTGGTCATCAGTCCCCTAGAACTTAGAACTACTTAAACCTAACTAACCTAAGGACATCACACACATCCATGCCCGAGGCAAGATCGAACCTGCGACCGTAGCAGTCGCACGGTTCCGGACTGCGCGCCTAGAACCTCGAGACCACAGCGGCCGGCCATCGTCTCAGCGCTTCGGGGTAGTTCCGAACAGTCTCCATGATTAGTGGAAGGCAGCTGAACTACCATGAACCAGAATTATTCTCCCTCAATTTCGCTGTCTACTGGAGCGACGTACTCGTATATTCGATGAAGTATTGTCTGCCTCATCTGTTAATTCAGTTCGGTGAGAATATACTCAAGAAGGTTTCTTTTTCGTGTAGCCGGTAATAATACACAGCTTTATGAATGTTAAGAACTTCGTTACACAATAAACATTTGGACTAGTTATATCTCGAGCAACCCAAGCAGTGGTAAATTGTATTATAGCTACTTACAATATCAATTACAATAAGGCTTTCCACACTTTCCGCTACAGGAGACCAGTATCGTCAAAGATTTCAAAGTTGTGACGTAACGCCATGTTCAGTGGAGGATTCATTAAGTATTACAGACCGCCATCAAAAAGTACGCTAGCAGTCCCAGGAAAAGACCGAAACGGCTGTTTTATTCAGCCATATAAATTTCACAATATTACGTCTGTTTTATCCATTTATAGTTATTTCACCTTACGACGCGGTACTGTACCAATAAAACTTTTATGTTACTGATTCTGGACGCCGAAGTCTATTAAAGTACACTCCTGGAAATGGAAAAAAGAACACATTGACACCGGTGTGTCAGACCCACCATATTGGTTCCGGACACTGCGAGAGGGCTGTACAAGCAATGATCACACGCACGGCACAGAGGACACACCAGGAACCGCGGTGTCGGCCGTCGAATGGCGCTAGCTGCGCAGCATTTGTGCACCGCCGCCGTCAGTGTCAGCCATTTTTTCTTGGCATACGGAGCTCCATCGCAGTCTTTAACACTGGTAGCATGCCGCGACAGCGTGGACGTGAACCGTATGTGCAGTTGACGGACTTCGAGCGAGGGCGTATAGTGGGCATGCGGGAGGCCGGGTGGACGTACCGCCGAATTGCTCAACACGTGGGGCGTGAGGTCTCCACAGTACATCGATGTTGTCGCCAGTGGTCGGCGGAAGGTGCACGTGCCCGTCTACCTAGGACCGGACCGCAGCGACGCATGGATGCACGACAAGACCGTAGGATCCTACGCAGTGCCGTAGGGGACCGCACCGCCACTTCCCAGCAAATTAGGGACACTGTTGCTCCTGGGGTATCGGCGAGGACCATTCGCAACCGTCTCCATGAAGCTGCGCTACGGTCCCGCACACCGTTAGGCCGTCTTCCGCTCACGCCCCAACATCGTGCAGCCCGCCTCCAGTGGTGTCGCGACAGGCGTGAATGGAGGGACGAATGGAGACGTGTCGTCTTCAGCGATGAGAGTCGCTTCTGCCTTGGTGCCAATGATGGTGGTATGCGTGTTTGGCGTCGTGCAGGTGAGCGCCACAATCAGGACTGCATACGACCGAGGCACACAGGGCCAACACCCGGCATCATGGTGTGGGGAGCGATCTCCTACACTGGCCGTACACCTCTGGTGATCGTCGTGGGGACACTGAATAGTGCACGGTACATCCAAACCGTCATAGAACCCATCGTTCTACCATTCCTAGACCGGCGAGGGAACTTGCTGTTCCAACAGGACAATGCACGTCCGCATGTATCCCGTGCCACCCAACGTGCTCTAGAAGGTGTAAGTCAACTACCCTGGCCAGCAAGATCTCCGGATCTGTCCCCCATTGAGCATGTTTGGGACTGGATGAAGCGTCGTCTCACGCGGTCTGCACGTCCAGCACGAACGCTGGTCCAACTGAGGCGCCAGGTGGAAATGGCATGGCAAGCCGTTCCACAGGACTACATCCACCATCTCTACGATCGTCTCCATGGGAGAATAGCAGCCTGCATTGCTGCGAAAGGTGGATATACACTGTACCAGTGCCGACATTGTGCATGCTCTGTTGCCTGTGTCTATGTGCCTGTGGTTCTGTCAGTGTGATCATGTGATGTATCTGACCCCAGGAATGTGTCAATAAAGTTTCCCCTTCCTGGGACAATGAATTCACGGTGTTCTTATTTCAATTTCCGGGAGAGTATATATGCACTTCTACAACTTCATCTTAACTCGCTCCACACGGTAAGCCCTAAATATTTTATTATTATGACAAATTTTGGTAACATGTTGCACACGGCGTAATGGAAGTGTTGCACTTTTTAACATGAGAAAGCGAATTATATAACATCTGTTCGTACTTCTCACGTGGCGCAGGGTGCATAGTACAACTGCAACATCCTAGTAACTGAAAAAGTTTATGTTTTAGTCTACAGTTACAGTTTTTTTATTTTGCCTATTTGCAATCGGTCTCGATACACGGTATCATCCCGGGATCATTCCCTGGCATGCGCTCGTCACGCTCGCTTCACAACTATGTGTGACAATACCTGAGGACAAAACCGGAACTGGTAGCAAGTGGGCAAAATAAATAAACTGCAACTTTTGACAGAAGCAAACTTTTGCAGTATTGTATTGGTCGCTGTTCCACTGACAGTACGTCGGGAATACGTATCCTAGCAACTCCTCATCTTCCCTGAGTAACTGTGGCCTAGGGATAGAGTAGTCATAGCTTCGAATTGCGCTTGGGGTGTAGTTCCCGTTTGTTTCCTCAACAGATATAATCAAATATGATGAAACATATTTTCATGCAACGCACAATAATGTCACATTAACGTGTATATGAATTTTCAGAACTGAATAAATCTTAAAGTGGGTAAGGTACTTGACATACTCTATTTGTGATGAAACTATTCAAAATCAGTGGTGACTATAAGAAGCAGTAGCTGCAAACCAATATTAAACAATAATAATAGTAGAAGGAGTAATAACGGTAGTTTCTAGAACTTTTGAAACTAATCCTGGTGTCATACGGGGAGGTGGTCTCACTCCACTGCTATTTATGTGTGTTTTAGAAAAAATCCATAATGGAATGGAGAATGCCATTAGGAGGAAGCTAAATCAACGAGGGAGATGGATTAGGCTATCAACAGTCTTGCCGCAGTGGTAACACCGCCTGCCAACAGCGCACCGAAGTTAAGCGTTATCGAGCTTGGCTGACACCTGTACGGGTGACCGCCCGGGTCAACCAAGCGCTGTTGCCAAACGGAGTGCTCGCCGCTCTTGTGAGGCCAATAGAGGAGCTACGTGACTGAGAAGTAGCGGCTCTGGTCACGAAAGCTGACACCGACCGGGAGAGCGACGTGCTGACCACATGGTCCAGCATAAACGCCCGCAGTGACGGCAACTGGTGAGGATGACACGGCGCTCTTTCGGTACCGTCGAGCCTTCTGAAGCCTGTTTGGACGGAGTTTAGCTAAAGTTCTAGACAGATTAGGCCATTTTTCAAATTCAGTGGTAACGGTCAATGGAGAGATACAACTGCTGAAGGAACAAGCTGAAACACCAGATTTACAGATCTCATTTGAGTAAACCAAACTTACGGCAAACATTTAGGCTGCCACCAAGATAATGAAAACTAATTGTGAAAAAACTGAGAAAGGTAACAAAAATTGAGCATCTAGGAGAAGTAATTGAACGAAACATATCGAAGAAAGAAGCCATAAAGCAGGAGTTAACAATGGGAAAACAGTGTACTGCCTCACTAATAATGAATATAATAAGAATTCAGTGTCTCTCAGTAGTAAACTTAGATATTACTAAAAGGTACATTATGAAGCATAATGTTTAGCTCTAAATAAAAGGACCATGATGGAAGTACTGAAAGTTGCACAAAGAAAAATTCTAAGGGAGATTTTGGGACTAGATATAGCGTAAAAACAACACAGAAGACATCAAAATCGTACCGTTTATACTCATGCCGAAAAAATCACAATCGTGGTTAGAGAAATAAGAACAGTTTTCCACGGCCTCATACAAAGGACGAATCCCAAAAGACTTAGAAAATGAGAGTCCACTCATTTTGTTAAATTAAAAATGGATACCACATGGTGGAAAGACACTGGAAGGGACATACACAAATTCTGAATTACTCTACAAGATATTGTGAAAAGACTGCTTCAAGCAAAAATACACAAATTCTGAATTACTCTACAAGATATTGTGAAAAGACTTGTAACGTTCCCTCTTTCTGTTTATTTAGGTTTGATTTGTTTGATTGTTATTCTTTATTTCTATTATTCGGAAACTTTTTTTTATTAAATTGAGCCTGAAACTTACGTAATAAATACTTCGCGTGAAGTACGATTTGCAGCATAAACAAAAATTAATTTCGGAAATGTAATCCACTGAATATTAAAAGTAAAGCTTTTGAACAACGCGCGTGACTGACTAGATACATTCAGAGGGTACGTACATTCGCGTGCGAGTGGTTGCGGTCTGATGAGAAATTTTCATTGTGAAATAATTTCGTCGTAACACACTCGGAGATTGCGAACGTACATTCAGAGTAGAGGCACGTACTTCCTATCATTCCCCGTGGCCTGGGTAAAAGAATGGCAATTATTTAAATCTAAGAGTATTTCTTTTGCATCGGACTAGTATTTTTATAAGAAAAAGAAGATTGCAGGTTCTGAATGTCTCGGCAAAACGAATCGGAAGTAATTTTAGCGGCCACGAAAGGAAAGTAGAGAGCACAATCACGTACCTCTATTGTTGAGCAGCGCCGTTTTGAAGATCATCGGTTCCATCTAAAACTCGCCTTCTCTGCTTAACATAAATACTCCATAGGCATGGGAATAAGGCTTGTTGTGCGATGAAAATAATATAGAACACATCTTGCGTCTTTTAACTCATTCATTTACCATACACACACACACACACACACTAGTAATTAGACAGCACGACATCCCACCAGCCCATCAGAACAAAAAGTAGTCGTTCATACAAGAAATAAAAAACGAAGGGCGAAATTGTTCCTATGTCTCTCAAAGATAAAAAGTTTACCAGATATTTCTCTGGTGTGTCACTGGAACAATTTTTCAGCACCTCTGCGATTAAATCACAATATTTTCAGTTCCTTTACAGACTGCTACTGCTTCAAGCAAAAAAAAAAAAAAAAAAAAAAAAAAAGAAAGAGAAAAGAATCAAGTTTCCACAGATTTCTATGAAAGACCTGAGGAGGTTGGAGCCACTTCGGCGGAAGAAAGGGAGGAAGATCAGCGTTTAACGTCCCGTCGACAACGAGGTCATTAGGAACGGAGCACGAGCTCGGATTACGGAACGATGGAAAGGAACAGGCCGTGCGCTTCCAAAGGAAACACTCCGGCATACGCCTCAAGCGAGTGACACAAATCACGGAAAACCTAAATCTGGATGTCCGGACGGGCACTTAAGCCGTCATCCTCCCGAATACAAATCCAATGCGTCACCTCTCCCGGTAATAGAAGAAAGAAGAGAAAAACATCGAGAAATTATGAGAGAAATAAGGAAGAAAAGAAAGAAGAAACAGTTGGAATAAACGTGGTTCACAATGGTTCAAACGTAAAAGAATAATAACGACAATAGCGTTAACAACATCAATGCTTCCACATCAGCTTCTCTTTCATATCAAATTTGTAACTGAAAGTCTGGAAAACAACTGAAGCGGAAAGTTTTAGTACTGCAAGCAGTCTGACCTCACGTGCGTTGTAGTGCACTGGATAAGAGAATGCGGCTCTCAGACAATTCATATTGTGTGTGTGATACGTTAAAAATCTGCGATGTCATCTGTAGATGAGGCCTAATGGTTCGGAAATGATCTGACTGAACGACCCGAATATCATTCGAAGCAAATATACAGAACTGATGTTTCGTGTGGTTAATTGGTGCCGTCTATTACTACAAAAGCTTCTCTCAGGCGAGAAAGGCTTCCTGTCGGCAGTTTCCACGTCACTTCTACAAATAGCAGTCTCTTGAATACGACAGACATCGAAAAATGGAGAAACAATTTATTTAGCCAGTTAATCTCGCAGATGAATGATAAACACCCAACTTCCCAGTAAGCATTAACACAGTCACGGGTCTCAGTTGCTTTATACAACTGCAAATAAAGTCTCGCCATATTTGTCATTGCTCTGTTCTACTGACAAGCGTACGCACGAACCGTACTTCAGCATCCTGCGCTCCGTAAAACACATTTCGGCTGGCAGCAAGTCTCTGGTACAGGGACGGAGCTTGCATAATGTACCGAGGTATTGCCCCCAACCAAAATGGGCCCATTAATAACGGAAATGTGCGAATCATTCCCAGGAGGCAAAAGTTACAAGGCTCTTAATTTTTTAAAACATCTATTTGTCCGTTTGAAAACGAGAATTAGTTACACACACACAGAAACAGACACACGAACATGCACGCACGCACACAACCTCACGCGCGAAGGGAGGTGAGAGAGAACGAGGGAGCAGTATTTTTCATGCCGTCACACGAACGCTTTAAAATGTGAGAACCAGTTGCGTCTTGTCGTGGCGAAGTTTGGCCAGCAGGTCATAAGTGTTTCCTCTACTTTAACATATTCACCGGATCTTCCCGGTGGCGTGTGTTTCATCAGTCACAGCAAAAAATGAAAGCTACCGGTTGGAACAAGATAGCTGTCGAATGGATTTAAGTACAAATACAGTGTTCACGCACATTGAAAGATCGAATATCGCAAACGGCAATAAACTTATTTAAGGTCGTAATGTGTTCCTATGTCCCAAGACCTTTCGAGCGCAGAGTAATATGAAACATCAGTTGCGTTGAATATCATACAGTCCAGAGTTCTACGATGCGTTATAGGCCCTCTGTTGGTCTGAAGTTCTATAAACGATTTAGGAGACAATTTGAGAAGGCTTCTTAGATAGTATGTAGTTGATAATGTCATTTACCGCCAAACAAAGTCACCAGAAAATCAAAAGGGATTACAAAATAATTTAGATAGCGTGCAAAAAGTCGCAACTGACCCTGAGCAACAAATGTGTGAAGTCCTCCACATGGACTCTGAGAAAAATTCGTTAAATTTCGGTTACACGATAAACCACATGAATTTAAAGGCTGTCGGCTCAACTAAATACCAACGCTCTTCAATGACGGACTACTGTAACTGCAACCACCGGAAAGAAAGTATTATAGTGAAGGTGAACTAAGGACTGCGTTTTATTAGCAGAACATTTAGAAGATGCAACAAGTGTATTAAAAAGACTGCTTACACCACGCTCGTCCGTATTCTTCTCGAATACTGCTGCGCAGTTTGGAATCCATACCAGACAGGACTAACAGAGCGTATCGAAAAACTTGAATGAAGGGCGATCCGTTTTGTATTTTCACGAAATAGCAGAAAGAGCGTCACGGATATGATACACAAATTATGGTAACAACCATTAAAACATGGGTGTTTTTCATTGCGGCTATATATTTTCACGAAATTACAATATATTTTTTTCACTTCCGCATACATCAAGCGAAATAATCATCGCGATCAAATAAGGGAAATCAGAGCTCGCTCGGAAAGATGTAGGTGTTCATTCTTTCCACGTTCTATTCGAGAGTGGAACGGTCGATAAAGAGTCTGAAAGTTGTTCTACGAACTCTCTGCTAAAACTTCAGTGTGAGTTTGAGAGTAAGAACAAAGATGTAGTTGATGAATTAACCTATATCTAACATGGGGGTGCCACTTAGTAACCATATAATAGCTGAAAGAGGACTTTCTATCCGTGCTGATCGTAAATCATCTCTCTCACCTTTCCTTCCAATCTCGAGGGCTGTGTTGTCAATTGCCGTTATTATTTTGACTGCTTTCAGAAATTTAGGTCAAGGGTGTCCAACCTTTTCAATTACGCTAGGCGACATTGGGAGAAGACGGGTATTTCTGCGCCGCACATAGTATATTTAACACCAACTGTAGCCGCTGAGTTAAAAGGGGGCAGTGGAGGTACTCAGTTAACATATTGAAGTGATTTAGTATTTATTAATGGATGATCTTTACTCTAAAAAAGAAAAACTGGATTCATATGATATTTTATATATGAGATTTCAATATTTTCATAACTTTACACAAAAGGAATTTTATAGATTTTTCCGATCTTGCGATACATACTCACTTATTTCGCCGCAGGTTGGACACCGCTGCTTTTAAATATTGGATACTGGCTGTAGCTATAGGAAAGATGTATTTTCAGATTTTTCGATGAAAATAAGGAGCATTAAAAATTCAAGTTAATAATACCGTATAAGATGTAATTTGGATATCGAAGAACTCGATCTCTTAGATACAGTGGGTACCTATTGATTATTAGAGGTACAATATGTTTGGCACACTTCCCGACAGAAGGTCACGATACGTTCTCAACCGAGCGTGGTGGCGCAGTGGTTAGCACACTGGACTCGCATTCGGGAGGACGACGCTTCAATCCCGTCTCCGGCCATCCTGATTTAGGTTTTCCGTGATTTCCCTAAATCACTTCAGGCAAATGCCGGGATGGTTCCTTTGAAAGGGCACGGCCGATTTCCTTCCCAATCCTTCCCTAACCCGAGCTTGCGCTCCGTCTCTAATGACCTCGTTGTCGACGGGACGTTGAACACTAACCACCACCACCAGATACGTTCTCAGACTCACTGATTCATCGTCAGTTTACTGACTGGTTTGATGCGGCCCGCCACGAATTGCTTTCCTGTGCTAACCTCTTCATCTCATAGTAGCACTTGCAACCTACGTCCTCAATTATTTGCTTGACGTATTCCAATCTCTGTCTTCCTCTATAGTTTTTGCCCTCTACAGCTCCCTCTAGTACCATGGAAGTCATTCCCTCATGTCTTAGCAGATGTCCTATCATCCTGTCCCTTCTCCTTATCAGTGTTTTCCACATATTCCTTTCCTCTCCGATTCTGCGTAGTATCAGTCCACCTAATTTTCAACATTCGTCTATAGCACCACATCTCAAATGCTTCGATTCTCTTCTGTTCCGGTTTTCCCACAGTCCATGTTTCACTACCATACAATGCTGTACTCCAGACATACATTCTCAGAAATTTCTTCCTCAAATTAAGGCCGGTATTTGATATTAGTAGACTTCTCTTGGCCAGAAATGCCTTTTTTGCCATAGCGAGCCTGCTTTTGATGTCCTCCTTGCTCCGTCCGTCATTGGTTATTTCACTGCCTAGATAGCAGAATTCCTTAACTTCATTGACTTCGTGACCATCAATCCTGATGTTAAGTTTCTCGCTGTTCTCATTTCTACCACTTCTCATTACCTTCGTCTTTCTCCGATTTACTCTCAAACCATACTGTGTACTCATTAGACTGTTCATTCCGTTCAGCAGATCATTTAATTCTTCTTCACTTTCACTCAGGATAGCAATGTCATCAGCGAATCGTATCATTGATATCCTTTCACCTTGTATTTTAATTCCACTCGTGAACCTTTCTTTTATTTCCATCATTGCTTCCTCGATGTACAGATTGAAGAGTAGGGGCGAAAGGCTACAGTCTTGTCTTACACCCTTCTTACTAAAAGCACTTCGTTCTTGATCGTCCACTCTTATTATTCCCTCTTGGTTGTTGTACATATTGTATATGACCCGTCTCTCCCTATAGCTTACCCCTACTTTTTTCAGAATCTCGAACAGGTTGCACTAATTTATATTGTCGAACGCTTTTTCCAGGTCGACAAACCCTATGAACGCGTCTTGATTTTTATTGAGCCTCGCTTTCATTATTAGCCGCAACGTCAGAATTGCCTCTCTCGTGCCTTTACTTTTCCTAAAGGCAAACTGATCGTCACCTAGCGCATTCTCAATTTTCTTTTCCATACTTCTATATATTTTTCTTGTAAGCAGCTTCGATGCATGAGCTGTTAAGTTGATTGTGCGATAATTTTCGCACTTGTCAGCTCTTGCCGTCTTCGGAATTGTGTGGATGATGCTTTTGCATAAGTCAGATGGTATGTCGGCAGACTCATATATTCTACACACCAAAGTGAATAGTCGTTTTATTGCCACTTCCCCAATGATTTTAGAAATTCTGATGGAATGTTATCTATCCCTTCTACCTCATTTGACCGTAAGTCCTCCAAAGCTCTTTTAAATTCCGATTCTAATACTGGATCCCCTATCTCTTCTAAATCAACTCCTGTTATATAAAAAATGTAAATTTCGAATTCTTGCTACTCTCAAAAAATTCAGCTAGCTCTGATGCTGTAAAAACTACTGCCAAATATTCTTGACATTTATACGTTGTACAACATAAAAACGTATCCTGAGCTCAAACCTAATGAGGTGTCCCGAACAGAATGACCTCGTCCATCTCAGAGAGCATGGATTCCGGAAACAGCTGTCATGCGAAACCGAACTCGCACTTTTCTCATATGACATCCTGAAAGCCACGCATCACTGAAATCAAGCTGTTGCAGTATTTTTTACTCTCGAAACATATTTATCTCAGTACAACACACACGCTTACTATCAAAAGTTTGATCGTGAGTGGTGAGAACCGGAATTTGTGACAAAGTAAGAACATTTTAGTAGGAAGGACGCAGCAAGTTGTCTTGGATGGAGAGCCGTCGGCAGATGTAGAAATAATTTGAGATGTGCGCGGAGAAGGGTGTTGGGGCGCTTACTGTTCATGTCGTATATTAATGACCTTAAGTACAATATTAATAGTAACCTCAGTTGATGCAGTTATACATCATGAACTACTCTCCGAAAAAGGTGCACAAATATTTAATCAAATCTTGATAAGATTTTAAATTCGTGCAGAGATCAGCAACTTGTCTTAAGCGTTCAGAAATGTAAAACTCTGCATTTTACAAAACGAGAAAGAAAGTAGTATCCTATGTTTAAAAAGTGTCAGAATTGGAATTAGTGAGCTCATACAGATAGCTGGCTGTAACAGTTTATAGGGATACGGAATGGAACGACCATATAGGCTCTGTTGTTGGTAAATGAGAGAATATGCTTCTCAAAATGCAATGAGTCTAAAAAGAAAAAAATGGTTCAAATGGCTCTGAGCACTATAGGACTTAACATCTGAGGTCATCAGTCCCCTAGAACCTAGTACTACTTAAACCTAACTAACCTAAGGACATCACATACATCCATGCCCGAGGCAGGATTCGAACCTGCGACCATAGCTATCGCGCGGTTACAGACTGAAGCGGTTAGAGCCGCTCGTCCAAATAGGCCGGCTTCTACAAAGAAGATTAAAAATACCAGTGTGACCTAGAACTATAGACAACACGAGCCGTGTACCTCCTTCCTGGTGGAATGACTGGAGCTGATCGGCTGCCTGACCCCTGTAATATTTCTGGATTATTCAGCCATCATATTAGGCTACAGGAAGCTATTCCCAGAGCAGTGGAGGTGCAAGAAGCATAGAGATGACGCAGTGTGGGATGAGGTACCGGTGACAGATGTTAGATTCCGTACCATTCCCGTGAGAAAGACCGCCTGAATGATGCTGCTGCTCTGTGATTGGCTTCTGTGTTCGGCGGTAGGGCGTCAAAACGTTAAACTTTAGTTGCTATTATTAATTAAACCTGTCATCCAAATTACTTCATTTTTTAAATAAACGTCTCTCAACAGCCAGCTATCAATCAGTCATTTCAAAATTATTAAAATCAAAGTATTACTTAAACAAAAGACACGATATTACTGCCGATGCACTTCCGTGGCGTTCGGGTCACGCCTTGGCGGGCGAAGTGTCTCCGGCAGTCCGGTTCTCCAGTTGTGGCCGTTCCTGTAGACAGACATGTTGTCTGTTATAGCAGTATTTGTTTCATGCAATTTTATTTACTACAGTTCCGATCGCCGCTAGGTACAGACATGTTGTCTGTAATAGTAGTATTTGATTAATGTAATTTTATTATCCAGTTCCGACGGTTCTAGTAGACAGACACGTTATCTGTGGCAGGTTCTGTTTCATGTCATTTTAGCCTGATATAATGACTGTGGAATGATGTGTTCAATACGCTGTGATCAAGAATAGTTTCTCGTGTCTACATCAATAAAAACGGGAGTGGCATCCCAAATGAGTTATAGTTTATTCGTAGCAGCAGTTCCTTGCGAAGTTAATTTCAGCCTCAAGAAAAAGAATCCACGACCTGCGTGCTGTTTCCCGCGCTGGGAACATCATCACCATGAAGACAGCAGGTTAGTGAAGTGTTCAAGAACTTATGTATTCCACACAGGGCAGTGGAAACAACAAGGCACCTCACGTGTACTGCATGCACAGTACAAATGTGTTCAGTGACACGTCATCTGCAGTAATGCACAGGAGGTAAAGAAGGATGAAAGTATTAACACTGTCCCACTTTGATTCCTTTTTTCTTGCCATACCCCCTCCGTCTAAGAGGAGCTGCTCATGCATAGTTGTTTATATCTTTGGGCAGGATTAGTGACATCTCTGAACAGTCAAAGGGACTGTGTCTACGATACAAAGTCCACAGTCAACGTCTATCTTCAGGAGTTCTGGGAACGGGAGTGATGCAAAACTTTTTCTGATGTGTGTATAAACGTTGATTTGCCTTTCTACAACCTGTCTTCAAAGATAAGTCGATAGTTTTGCCTCGCGTCTTCCTGCATTTTCACAGAATCGAAATCTATCTTCCTCGAGGTCGGCTACAACTGCTTATCATTCGCATTCTTCGTAAATAATTCGTGTCAGCTTCTTTTTCCCAACCATAACTTACTAAACCAATGGTTCGGTAATTTTGATACCTGTCAATACCAGCCCTCTTTGGGAAAAGAATTCCCCTGCTGGTCATTAAAATTGCTACACCAAGAAGAAATGCAGATGATAAACGGGTATTTATTGGACAAATATATTATACTAGGACTGACATGTGATTACATTTTCACTCAATTTGAGCGCATAGATCCTGACAAATCAGTACCCAGAACAACCACCCATGGCCGTAATAACGGCCTTGATACGCCTGGAAATTGAGTCAAAGAGAGCTTGGATGGCGTGTACAGGTACAGCTGCCCATGCAGCTTCAACACGATACCACAGTTCATCAAGAGTAGTGACTGGCGTATTGCGGCGAGCCAGTTGCTCGGTCACCATTGACCAGACGTTTACAGTCGGTGAGAGATCTGGAGAATGTGCTGGCCAGGGCAACAGAAGAACATTTTCTGTATCCAGAAAGGCCCGTACAGGACCTCCAACATGCGGTCGTGCTTTCCTGCGGAAATGTAGGGTTTCACAGGGCTCGAATGAAGGGTAGAGCCACGAAACACATCTGAAATGTAGCGTCCACTGCTCAAGGTGCCGTCAATGCGAACATGAGGTGACCGAGACGTGTAGCTATTTTCACCCCATACCATCACGTCGTGTGATACACGCTTCCAACGTGCGTTCACCTCAGTGTAATCAAACACGGATGCGACCATCTTGATGCTGTAAACAGAACCTGGATTCATCCGAAAAAATGATGTTTTGCCATTCCTGCACCCAGGTTAGTCGTTGAGTACACTATTGCAGGCGCTCCTGTGTGTGATGCAATGTCAAGGGTAACCTCGGCCACTGTCTACGAGCTGATAGTCCATGCTGCTGCAAACGTTGTCGAACTGTTCGTACACATGGTTGTTGTCTTGCAGCCGTCCCCATCTGCTGACTCAGGGATACAGACGTGCGTGCACGATCCGTTACAGACATGCGAATAAGATGCCTGTCATCTCGACTGCCGGCCGTGGTGGCCATGCGGTTCTAGGCGCTGCAGTCCGGAACCGGGTGACTGCTACGGTCGCAGGTTTGAATCCTGCCTCGGACATGGATGTGGGTGATGTCCTTAGGTTAGTTAGGTTTAAGTAGTTCTAAGTTGTAGGGGACTGATGACCTCAGATATTAAGTCCCGTAGTGCTCAGAGCCATTTGAACCGTCTGGACTGCTAGTGATACGAGGCCGTTGGTATCCAAATCGGCGTTCCCTATTACCGTCCTGAACTCACCGATTCCATATTCTACTAACAGTCATTGGATTTCGACCAACGTGGGCAGCAATGTCGCGATACGTAAACCGCAATCGCGATAGGCTACAATCCGACCTTTATCAAAGTCGGAAACGTGGTGGTACGCTTTTCTCCTCCTTACACGAGGCATCACAACCACATTTCACCAAGCAAAGCCGGTCAACTGCTGTGTGTGTATGAGAAATCTGTTGGAAATGTTTATCATGTCAGTACGTTGTAGGTGTCACCACCGGCGCCTACCTTGTGTGAATGCTCTGAAAAGCTAATCATTTGCGTATCTCAGCATCTTCTTCCTTTCGATTAAATTTCGCGTCTGTAGTACGTCATCTTCGTGGTGCAGCAATTTTAATGGCCAGTAGTGTATTACATTCTTCCATAACCATCCGCACTGCGAATTTGTGCGCTGAAGCCTACCTTATCACTTTTCGGTTAGTGTTCTGCGTTAGCAGCTTCCCTTCCTATTGTACAGCTGAGGAAGCACACACCCCTCCCGTGTAGAGAGGACGTACGCGAACTCACGGGTGGCCCGTAGCATTACAAGCCGCTGGTGTGGAGGCTGCGTGCGGCCGGCCGGCGGCTAGCCGACCCAGCCTGAAATTGAATTCCGCTCCTCTCAATGCGACTGCGCATCGCACCGCAGAGCGCGATTGTCTACCGGAGATTTACGGCCGAGCGTGGAAAATAAAACCGACTGCGAAATCTAATTTCACCCGCTGTACGACAATGTGGAATCCCATTCGGAGCGCGCGGTCGGCCAGGAAATAAGGAGTTAATATTTAAGTAGCCGGCGCGGTGTGGTGTGGCGTGGGGTAGCGTGGCGTGGCGGGCACTTTCGGCCGTGTGTCGGCGCGCTGCCCGGTGGCTCTTGATTTACGACTGGGCCGGCGATGGCAGTGCCGATTCTCCGGCGCGCTCGTAAGGCACTGCCTGGCGTATACGATAATGCCCACATTCATATGCAGACTATTGTGCTACGCAAACGTGCGATTTGTATAGCGCAGATGCCCGCCCGTAAACGTACCGTGTTTGGTGAGGGGGGGGGGGGGGGCGGGAAGAATTTCCTTGGAAGTCAGACGGGGTGCGACGTATTCTCGCCTCTGCGATTTGCGAAGCATTGTTGGGGATCTAGACAAAAGGAGGTACAGACCTTTGTTGGGACTCGGGACTGAATGCTCTGCCCACGTACGTGCCAACACTGAGTATGATTGCTTATGAGCGGGAACTATTTTTGCAGTAACACGATTTACTTGTCGAAATAAGCCGAGCAATACGTCTGGAATACACTAAGCCGATTTGCGACTCAGCAAGCTATCCTGTTGTAACAGCTAAGCCCTTTCAGAGGGTCTGAATGCATCACATACGCAGTCCAGACAAAAGGCGACAATAAGCGATTTATTCGCTAGTGCACATATGTCCGGGGCAGCGCTTGTAGTGAGCAGGCAAAAACCATCAGTTCATGATGCAAAATAATGACACAACTTATTTACAGGCGAACGAAAAGACTGGTAAAATTTGACCTCGAAGGAAACGCCTTTATGTTCCAGAAAAATGTATTAACAGACGAAGTAATAATGAACCTTATCTTAACGTTAGACTGTAGAAAGGCAAACAGATTTATAGCATTTATAGATTTACAGAAAGAGTTTGACAATGTCGATAGTTCTGCTCACAACATGATGAGCTTCTCATCGGGTCACCAGTCAGTGGACTCTACACTGAGGGTAAAATACACAATGAGTCAGGAGGAAAGGTACGTGTTTTCAGTGATGATAGTAATACTGGTTATGAATAAAAAACGTCAAATGAACATAACGAAAATGGTTCAGATGACTCTGAGCACTATGCAACTTAACTTCTGAGGTCATCAGTCCCCTAGAACTTAGAACTACGTAAACCTAAACTAACCTAAGGACATCACACACATCCATGCCCAAGGCAGGATTCGAACCAGCTGTCTCGCGGTTCCAGACTATAGCGCCTAGAACCGCTCGGCAAATGAACGTGTCCTGTTATTAACAGTTTACGAGAAAACTAATGAAAACATCTCGGAATAGGGAAAATATAAGTGATAGAATGTTTTGTTTAATTGTGTACGTTTCCGCACAAAATATGCTCAAAAAGTCCACCGTCAAGTGCAATACACTTTGCAGCTCTTGTAGGAAGCTGTGTGTAGCTGATCTGAGCTCATTCTTACAGTCTTTACCCGAGCTCACGCATGTAAGATACGAGCGAGAATTTCCTCCTTTGTGTCCACGCTGTAGACTTCGCTCTTAAGCTAACCCCGCAGACATCAGCCTGATGCAGTAAGATCGGGTCACTTCGGAAACCAAGAAACAACTCCACAATGACCGATTGAACGCCCAAAATACGTGCCAGTGAGGCCCTCTGTCCCCGTGTGCAAGTGAAGTGAGCATTTTTGGTCAGTAAAAATAACACTACGTAGTCTAATGTCGCCGGACATGTTACTGACACCCGTGGTTTTCAAACAGCTCTTTGTCGGATACTGATAAGAAACACATGTTCCTTCATGTTGCCTATCTTGCGCATGGACTACTCAGTTTGTATATTTTTATTATTTTTTTCATAGTTCCACACAACTTCTTCCTGTTTTCTCGACTGATCTGTGTTCAGTTTTTCAAGGCCTATCCACTGTGCCAACTTATAACTAAATCTGAGGGGGGTGCGATGGGGAGGTTCCCTTGGCAGGGAAATGCTTCATTTCGTGAGACCAGACACTCTATTTGTCCTTACGTAATGTAGGACTTCTTCACACAGTTCCAGCTGTCCTTAACAAATACGGGAATGATCTCACACGGGAAAGACATTGTGGGCGGGAATGAACACTGTGTGAAGTATAAGCAGCTTATTGTTTGCTGTGTGGAGGTAAATAAGTCATTTGCTGCACTGATCCTATAATTCTCTGTCATTAAGATAAATTGTTCAAGTAATTAGTCAGTTGTTTTACAAATGGAACATACTTATATAATCGTAGTCATCATAGATGGAATTAAATGCCATATTACTGAGTTATTCGCTTAGGAGAGCGGCCGCAACTCTGAAGATTTTGTCCATTTCGGAGACAATGGCTCCATCTCCAAACAAATGTCCGAGAGATCAGAAACCAAAAATGGGTTGTGTGAACAAGAGCATACAATCCTGTTCAGCAGATGGCCTTAGTGGACCACTTCATAAGTTTCTACAAGAAAACTGGTCGATATTCAAAGTTGCTAAACATTTCTCCATTCCAGTGGAGTGCTTTAAAAAAGTATGTAACCGCTGCGATGGTGACAAAGACAATGTAACCATTGGAAAAACAGATAAATCGTTTGACCTTACGACTAAAGTGGAAGTTCAGTTAGTTAATTTCGTATTACAAATGCGGGAAACAGGGTACGGTCTGAAAGTTGATCGAATAATTGTCTAACCATTGCTGCACAGTGAAATCAGTCTCTAAGAGAAAACTGAAATCAAAGAACAAAAGACAAGATAACGTCTGTGCGCCACTCGCAAGCAGAGCTATAGCTGTGGAAACAATACAAGTGCATGGATTCAGTGTTATTTTTGTCCGCAATGGTTCCATGAAAGTTGTCACTCTAACGATTCAGGTGATGCTACGGCATGTGTTATGTGTAATATTATCGCAAACGTTAATAAAAGTGACACTGATGCTTAAAATGAATGACAAGCGCGTAAAGTGAACTTTAACAGTGAAAAAGAAATTCATCACGAAATTAAGCATGTTGTCACGATGTTAAGCATATAGTCTCACAGAATTAGGTATGCTATAGCCAAACTAGGTAGCATGTGCACTTTGTTTACCCCATTTTATAACTTCAAGTGGTTTTCATTTCTTAAACGTTTCTTATCAAGAGTTACTAGAGTAATGTGTTGGTCTCTTATACCTAAAATGTACAATTTGTAGAATGAATATTCGTTTTTCTTTTTCATTTACAATCTTTAATACAACAAATTTGGTAGGTTTACCCTATATACAAACCACGTTTTTTAATTTTAAAAATAACTTCTTCAAATGTAGGTTTACCCTGTATACGAAACTATATCCGTTTTTTAATTTGTAAATAATTTCTTAAAAACTATTTATATATGAACAAGGAGTAAAGAGCATTTTTCCTGTTGGTTAGTGAAAAGGAAATAATAGGTCACTGACTGTGCTGAAACTTCTGTGAAACATGATTCGATAATTGAAGGAAAGAAAAAATTGTGTTTTGCTCAATGCGGGTTCCTTCCAAAAACAAAACAAAAAACAGAAGCAAAATAGACTGAAACACACTCTTCCAACCTTTGAAGATAGTAGGGCTAAAATACAGGAACCAAAAGTGTAGTGTCACCGCCAGACACCACAGTTGCTAGGTGGTAGCCTTCAAATTGGCCGCGGTCCGGTAGTATACGTCGGACCCGCGTGTCGCCACTATGAGTTATTGCAGACCGAGCGCCGCCACACGGCAGGTCTAGAGAGACGTCCTAGCACTCGCCCCAGTTGTACAGCCGACTTTGTTAGCGATGGTTCACTGTCTACTTACGTTCTCATTTGCCTAGAAGATAGTTTAGCATAGCCTTCAGCTACGTCATTTGCTACGACCTAGCAAGGCGCCATTATCAGTTACTATTGATACTGTGAACTATGTACCGTCAAGAGCGACGTTCATCATTAATGGAGTAAAGTTAATTCACCAGCTACGTCCGTTGTTTCTAAATTCTAATTTCCTTGTCCTGTTCCTGACCTCACGCCTGCCTGCGTGAGCTAAATCGCGTGCCTTTCGGCCTCCTCTAGTAACACGGTGTTGGCTCTCCTACCAACCACAAAAAAGGTTATCTAAAACTTGTGTAGAAAGCAGATCGCACCCAGTTATAGGAGTCAAAGGACATGAAAAGGTAGCAGTAATTGAGAAGGAAGTAAGACTTGGTTGTAGCATATCCCCGATGTTATTCAATTTGGATAACGAGCAAGCAGAAGAGGAAACCAAGTAGAAATTTTGAAAGGCATTCAAGTTCATGGAGGAGAAAGAAAACTCTATGAGAGGCCAATGACATTGAAATTAGGTCAGAGACGACAAAGTACTTGGCAGACCAGAATGATGGAGTTGATCGTGTATTGAAAAGACGTTAAAGACGAATGTCAGCAAAAGTCAAATCGGTCTATCGCAGCTGCACTGAATGACACCTGTGCAGATACAGAATGTGTTGACATTTCTACGGAAACCAAGACGCTTCGCCAAGTCATAAACAAAAATAGAACTCGTCTGAAGATGGGAAAACCAACCTGAAACTAGTAAAGACAAAATAAATTTCAAAAGTTACTGGTTACAATTTTTTCCAACCTTTCAACATATATTAAAACTAATACTTTGTAAACCGTGTCGTAGATTACAGTGGGCTGCGCTACACTGCTAGGCAAAAAAAAAAAAAACAATTCTAAGAGCACCTGTATGCTAGCTGTAAAAAGCCGCTTATCCCGGCAACAGTGACAGGCACCGCAGAAATGTGTCTCCGCAAAAGAGCCCCAACCCCATTATTACAGGAGTAATGGAATGCAATCTAATTAAGTCAGGCGATACTGAGGAAATTATATGAGGAAATAAGACTGTAAAAGCAGTAAATGAATTTTGCTATTCGGTTACCAAAATATCTGACGATGGCCGACGAAGAACGGTTATAATATGTAGACTGGCAATAGTAACGAAAGTGTGACTGAAAACAGAGTTCACGCGGTGACAGACACATCCGGCCGCTTTGCTTTTACATTTCAAAAAATTTCACGAATACTTTTTCACCTGCAACATTAGCAAGCTTCACATGGCTGTACTTGGCTTTTCAAGACATTTGGAATTTCGTTAAAAGAAAATTTATAGTTGCAGCTGTCAGAAATCAACTCGGTCAGTATTTCGGGTGATATAGAAAACGTTCCCCTCCGCGTGCCGGAAACATCTTTTTCGTAACTTCAACCGTTCACATGATAAATGGAGTGTTACTTCTTACGCGACTCACTCGAATGGCTCTAAACAAGCGAGCGTTTACAGCATAGATAACAGTTCATTTGGTTATCGTAATTATGTTTAAGATGAAATGATAAGGAACAAAATAACACCGCCATTCTTTATTTATGTGCATAATTCGGCAGAATCCATATAAACCCAGCAATTAGCACCAGCGTTTCGATTCCATCGACTAGCCGCACCTGGTACGGAATATAAATTATCATAAAAATACGCACCATTTTCAGGATGAGCCTTCTGTGGCTTTAGAGTTAGCTAATGAGAAAGTACGTTATAAAGCGACTCGTCGCCTTTTCAATACATATTATCCGCTATGTACAGATATTTATACTCGATACCACAGGGGGACGTGAACTGTGGATTGTAGCCGGACGCAATTGATTTCACTTAACATTTAAAACCCATCACAACGGCATAGAATACCACTACAACGTCATACATCGCCACTACAGTTTTAAATTCAAAGTTCAGTGAACATGGAACTGATTTTTGATTGCGCCAAGTAGTCATAGACATGAACTGATAAAGTTAACGGCAATGTAAAATCAAATCGGTACCGTATCAAGCCTCTGGTTGTAAATCACGTATCAGTTGTATCTTCTCCTGGTTCTGGGTTATGAGGCTGCCTTATACTGCAGCACAAAAACGTGACTGTTGCCGAGCGACAGATCTTTGTAATTGTTGCGCATAATCTGGCAAATGGTAACAATATCTGATTAGTCAATTGAAGTCAGACGCTTTGACTGACTTTCTAGGATCGTTACGAAACGTATTGAAATGCATCGTGGTGCGTATCTGTGTCATCTGACGGCTACAATGAGCAAGTATGATGTTTTGTTGTTTTTATGCTGGTATGGGTTCGTATGAAACACATTGATGAGAGACCTACGCCTCTAAACCAGCGCTAAGGTTGCGATCATTGTGGTGTCGACATCAGTGGATTCAGCCGACCACCGACGACGGCCCAAGTCGGCCGCTCTTTCCGAATCAATATGCCATTACGCAATGGAGTTGATCTCATCTCCCGAGCGTGCAGACTTCGGACAACAGTCGGTGAAGTTCAAGCTAGTTTGTTTTCTTTGGTCGAAATATAGATTGTTGGTAATAGAGAAAAGCTACTGGAAATATGCTGGCAAGTTTAGTCCAAGAAATAAGGAATTTTTGGGTACCCTGAGCATGAGAAATATCATTATCGTATTACAGCTCGGAATCTGTGGAATGAAATCGCAACTTTACTGGAAAACACAAGCATGTAATATCTTTATTTGGAATTTCAGGCGTAATTTATAAACTCAAACACTAAGTTCTTCAAGTGAGATGGACGGTGTGCCTTATGATTAAAATTACTGTAGCGGATCCTTATTTGGGTTGTGGTAGGTGGGCATTAGCTGTCTACGAATTATTATAACTGCTGGTTTTTTATGCCAATTGGGTGGTGATTCTGTCATATGAGAAGTTTTGCAAATATGGTGTACTGTTTTCACTTTAGGTGTTCTGAGTATCTTATTATAAAATTAGTGTTTGTCATTCACACATTTGGTGAATGAGAGTCATTGAAGGTTAATTGTTTCGCAGAATTTATTTGTAGTTGTGCAGGGCGTTTGTAATCTTGCCTTCCAATTTCAGCAAGAACCGAGTACGTAAGGCTAAATTTCTCTCTTTATCTCATGCAATCGTAAAACTTGTCTGGTTATTCCAGTAACTGAAGAAAGAGTGTACAGTACTCGCCATGATCTTTTCGAGACAGATGTAGCTCATTTGCATGTATTCGGCATCTTTTTAATAGCAAAAGCCGCACTGCAGCACTTATTTTTAAACACAGAGGCGTTCCGGCATCCATCCCGCCCAAGGAGGTTAAAATAGGCCGTAACTTCGTTAACAGAGTAGATTCTAATCCACCCTGACCTAATCCCTTGATTCCTCCTAAAGCTGACTTAGGAATAACTTTATCTTGGAACTCTTCCTTTTGGGCCGTGTTTGCATAGAAAAACAACAAAATGGGAATTGCGAGTCCGCCTTGATGCAAAACCTTTTTTGTTATTTATTTACTTTTAAAGAATCCACTGATGATGACGATATTTGTCGTTGAAAGTAGTTTGGGAAAGAAATAAGTGAATAAATAACAAAAAGTGTTTTGCATCAAGGTGGACTCACAATTGCTATATTATTGTTCTACTGACGATGGAGATCGGACGCAGTGCGACCTAGCTATCGACCGTTATTATCGAACGGCCTCTGTCGATTGCGTCTGCCGATCATTGTCGGTACCACTCTGAACACAGCCGAGGTTCGACATCGAGTTTAACTTCACCGAGCGACAGATGGCTCACCATCGACATTATCACATGTCCCCACTCTGTTACTAATTTCACATGAGACGCAAATTTCGAAACGCGAACAAGTAATTTCGAGAACAGATTTCACTTTCATGTTTATATGTTAAGGCCTGAAGTGATTTTACTTGTACTGTCAAAAATCAATTTCCCGATAATCATTTGGTTTACACAAATGAACTATGGAAGTTAGGTTTTCCGATTGTTTACTTAGTCACGACAACGGCTTTTCCTCTTCATTTCAACAGGAGATGGGTATCTATATAGCTCAAATGGTTCTAAGAGCTATTGGACTTGTCATCTGAGGTCATCAGTCCCCTAGACTTAGAACTACTTAAACCTAACTAACATCACACACATCCATGCCCGAGGCAGGATTCGAACCTGCGACCGTAGGAGCAGCGCGGTTCCGGACTGAAGCGCCTAGAACAGCTCGGCCAAGAGTGTGCGAACGTGAAAGGACATCATGTGACAGGATGCGCGGACACGATGTGCTATAGGTTCTCACTTTAAAAATGACCCTCCTGAAATTACTGATACGAAAACTCGCAGGTAATTCAAGAACTTTTATGTTCTAGATGAAAGTGCCTGTTGCTTTACTACGTGGAAATTCATTTTCTGTTTCAAGCAACCGATTAGAAATACGCAGATCGAGTGTTTGCAATCTGTCTTACAAGGGGACCACACCTACTCGTCATCACCAGTTTGTCCAAAATTACAATATTCGCAGGGCTTGAACAGAGATGAAAGTGACAGAATTGGGCGCTTCAGATGTCCAAACGAGTAGAAAAAATAGAATTTTTCGAGTGTCGTGAGACGCCTGAGGCATTTATGCTAGCGTAGTTTTCAAGTAGCAGTTGGCACAGCGGGAGGAGTGCAGAACGTTAATCCGATGGTGGAGGGCTTGAGTCCCTATGCGGAATCTTCCGTTAAATCCAGTGTTTATGTGACTTATAGTGCAAATAAACCGAAATAATTCTCAATATATTGTATTTATTAGTATTTTTACAATACGGATGAAAAGGAAACGTAAAGGAAAATTATGGGGTGCAAATAAATTTCCAGGAAGGGATTGAAAGTCGTACATGACAAGTTCGTATAAAAAATTAAATGCTTTTACGCTGAAGCGCCGAAGAAACTGGTAGAGGCATGCGTATTCAAATACAGAGGTATGCAAACAGGCAGAATCGGAGCTGCGGTTGTCAACGCCTATACAGGATGGTCCATTGATCGTGACCGGGCCAAATATCTCACGAAATAGGCATCAAACGAAAAAACGACAAAGAACGAAACTCGTCTAGCTTGAAGGGGGAAACCAGATGGCACTATGGTTTGCCCGCTAGATGGCGCTGCCATAGGTCAAACGGATATTAACTGCGGTTTTTTTTTTAGTAGGAACCCCCACTTTTATTACATATTCGTGTATTACGTAAAGAAATATAAATGTTTTAGTTGGACCACTTGTTTCGGTTTGTGATAGATGGCGCTGTAATAGACACAATCATATGACTCACAATTTTAGACGAACAGTTGGTAACAGGTAGGTTTTTTAAATTAAAATACAGAACGTAGGTACGTTTGAACATTTTATTTCGGTTGTTCCAATGTGATACATGTACCTTTGTGAACTTATCATTTCTGAGAACGCATGCTGTTACAACATGATTACCTGAAATACCACACTAATGCAATAAATGCTCAAAATGATGTCCGTTAACCTCAATGTATTTGCCAATACGTGTAACGACATTCCTTTCAACAGCAAGTAGTTAGCCTTCCGTAATGTTCGCACATGCATTGACAATGCGCTGACGCATGTTGTCAGGCGTTGTCGGTGGATCACGATAGCAAATATCCTTCAACTTTCCCCACAGAAAGAAATCTGTGAGATATTTGGCCGGGTCACTATCAATGGACCAACCTGTATACGTAATTAAGCTTGTACGAAACCACGAGTGTGCGAGTCCTACTCAGACTTGGCCAATGCTTATTTCTAAAGAAGTGGCTGTTTGGAGACCTGGCTTCTGTTCCTTTCATTTCTGGCTACACCCTGCCAATTCCACAAATTTCAACGAACTCGGTACTGACGAGTACGAGCGTTACCCTTGTTAGGTTGACATAAAGAGTGGAAACTTTAATATAATTATTTCGTACTGCGCATTTCTGGGGCCACACCGCCGCTACAACACGCCTGCACCAGTAAAAATGAGCACGGGAGGCGAGAAGGGATGTAGCGAGGAAAGAAAGAAGAAGAAGGTGAGGTATGCATAACGGATAAGGGAAGGAAGAGATTACGGCTTGTGCCACAGAGGTTTTCCTCCTCTCGTTATTGTTGGCTCCGAGTGTGTGTGTGTGTGTGTGTGTGTGTGTGTGTGTGTGTGTGTCCGCTGGGAGATACGCCCTCCTTGTTGCACGACTTGGACGTCCCTGCGCAGTGCGCCAGTAAAATTGCGTGCGTGCGACTTTATTACCCATAAAAACGGCCCCGGCTTTGTGAGTATGGAACGCATCGCATTGCATCGCATCCCGGCCTGGCCCAGCCCGGCCCGGCCGCGCTTTATAGCGAAGCGGCCGCGCCCCTAGCCGAGCCCGGTCTGTTTGTCGCCTGTGCTGACGACTCTCTTGACGCGTTAGTATCGCCGGAGAACCAGCCCCTGCCTTCCTCTGCTCTCCTGTCCCCTACTCACCCCTCCCTTACTTTGGACTCCCCCGCCCTCACTCCCACCTTCACGCCAAAAAATTCTCCTTTCCCATCTTTCCTTCCTTCCCGCCTCCAGTTTCGAATCTATCCAGATGACTTCGCGTGGACACAACAGATCCAAGTGAGGGACTTGGCGGGCACTTAGAGGCTGCTAACCACTGCTTCGAGTTATCCTTGCAGTTCACACACGGAGCCTATTGTTGTGTTATTCGTGTCTGGTTGCAGAAATTGTCTTTAAATTCAGCTGACAAACAGAAACTTGGAGAACTGATAAGAAACACCGTCGCCCATTAAAATTGCAACAGTGCGAAGCAACAATCGTCACAATGGAATAAAGTGTATTACCTGCTGGGACATGAGAGTGTTTAGCACTTCAGGGTAACCGCGCAAAGTAGGGAGGAACAACTCCATCTACATCTATACATATCATAAAAAGGGGTGCATACGCTACACACAAGATGGATACAGGCTGCAAGCCATCTAGAGAACAGAAACAGTATCCAATGTCGATACTGGCATCATGAAGAGACGAACAAACTTCTATGGACACCTAGACATACTAAACGTCTATTGGACTACGTGATATTCATCAAAGCATCAATACCTTGGGTAGCTAAAGTTAAGGATTTGACAAAAGCAAAAGCTGACGTAATAAACACATCAAACAGGGATACATTCATAAGCAAAATTGATAAGTGAAAGTTTATTCCAGAGATGGAACCAAAACCATACCAACCAAACTGGACCGTAGAAAGAAAAAAGGGCTTCGGGAAGAATGATAAGAAATATTGGAAAAATGAGAATCCTAAGGAAGATAGAAAATCACTTGCTTATCGTTCTTCAATGGGGGCAACAGCAAATAATAAATAATAAAATTAGATGTATGTTTGTATGTATGTTCCACATCTCCTAGCCGGCCGCAGGTGGCCGAGGTTCTAGGCGCTTCAGTCTGGAAGCAGGTCGCAGGTTCGATTCCTGCCTCGGGCATGGATGTGTGTGATGTCCTTAGGTTAGTTAGGTTGAAGTAGTTCTAAGTTCTAAGTGACTGGTGACCTGAGATGTTAAGTCCCATAGTGCTCAGAGGCATTTGAACCATTTGAACCACATCTCCTACACCAGTGGACCGATTTCAACCAAACGTGGTACACATAACACTTATTATCGGGAAAGAATCGCTGTGAGAATAAGAACCACCTACCTATCAAAGGGTTGGGGGTGAAAAAGAAGTGTAGCCCACGAAGTACGAACACTCAGACTTTATTCATCCAGTATTTTAGAATGGGAGCGCTTAGTGTCTAGGAACGAAATTAACACATAATTTAAAACCTTAAAGAAACCTTTTATTGGTGACAACGCTTCCAAAATGATGAAAGGGGAATAGTTTGTCGCTTCCTACAGCTTCACTTTTCATGCAGTAAGCTGACTCATGAAAGAATGACTTCTTTACTAGTTCTGTATTCGCGACAAACTTTGCAAATGGTATTCACATATACCACTGAATGTTTCTGCGAAATCATATCATTCTATGAGTCACAGTTCGGAAGATATGACGTCATAAAGACTGAGCTACGCGAAACCGAAACTGCAGGGCGAAATTCGCTAAAGATGCGGGTGAAATACCAGGTGGTCAAAAAGTCAGTATAAATTTGAAAACTGAATAAATCACGGAATAATGTAGATAGAGAGGTACAAATTGACACACATGCTTGGAATGACATGGGGTTTTATTAGAACCGAAAAAAATACAAAAGTTCAAAAAATGCCCGACAGATGGCGCTTCATCTGATGAGAATAGCAATAATTAGCATAGCAGAGTAAAACAAAACAAAGATGATGTTCTTTACGGGAAATGTTCAGTATGTCCACCATCATTTCTCAATAATACACTCCTGGAAATTGAAAAAAGAACACATTGACACCGGTGTGTCAGACCCACCATACTTGCCCCGGACACTGCGAGAGAGCTGTACAAGCAATGATCACACGCATGGAACAGCGGGCACACCAGGAACCGCGGTATTGGCCGTCGAATGGCGCTAGCTGCGCAGCATTTGTGCACCGCCGCCGTCAGTGTCAGCCAGTTTGCCGTGGCATACGGAGCTCCATCGCAGTCTTTAACACTGGTAGCATGCCGCGACAGCGTGGACGTGAACCGTATGTGCAGTTGACGGACTTTGAGCGAGGGCGTATAGTGGGCATGCGGGAGGCCGGGTGGACGTACCGCCGAATTGCTCAACACGTGGGGCGTGAGGTCTCCACAGTACATCGATGTTGTCGCCAGTGGTCGGCGGAAGGTGCACGTGCCCGTCGACCTGGGACCGGACCGCAGCGACGCACGGATGCACGCCAAGACCGTAGGATCCTAAGCAGTGCCGTAGGGGACCGCACCGCCACTTCCCAGCAAATTAGGGACACTGTTGCTCCTGGGGTATCGGCGAGGACCATTCGCAACCGTCTCCATGAAGCTGGGCTACGGTCCCGCACACCGTTAGGCCGTCTTCCGCTCACGCCCCAACATCGTGCAGCCCGCCTCCAGTGGTGTCGCGACAGGCGTGAATGGAGGGACGAATGGAGACGTGTCGTCTTCAGTGATGAGAGTCGCTTCTGCCTTGGTGCCAATGATGGTCGTATGCGTGTTTGGCGCCGTGCAGGTGTGCACCACAATCAGGACTGCATACGACCGAGGCACACAGGGCCAACACCCGGCATCATGGTGTGGGGAGCGATCTCCTACACTGGCCGTACACCTCTGGTGATCGTCGAGGGGACACTGAATAGTGCACGGTACATCCAAACCGTCATCGAACCCATCGTTCTACCATTCCTAGACCGGCAAGGGAACTTGCTGTTCCAACAGGACAATGCACGTCCGCATGTATCCCGTGCCACTCAACGTGCTCTAGAAGGTGTAAGTCAACTACCATGGCCAGCAAGATCTCCGGATCTGTCCCCCATTGAGCATGTTTGGGACTGGATGAAGCGTCTTCTCACGCGGTCTGCACGTCCAGCACGAACGCTGGTCCAACTGAGGCGCCAGGTGGAAATGGCATGGCAAGCCGTTCCACAGGACTACATCCAGCATCTCTACGATCGTCTCCATGGGAGAATAGCAGCCTGCATTGCTGCGAAAGGTGGATATACACTGTACTAGTGCCGACATTGTGCATGCTCTGTTGCCTGTGTATGTGCCTGTGGTTCTGTCAGTGTGATCATGTGATGTATCTGACCCCAGGAATGTGTCAATAAAGTTTCCCCTTCCTGGGACAATGAATTCACGGTGTTCTTATTTCAATTTACAGGAGTGTAGCTGTAGTCGAGGAATAATGTTGCGAACAGCACTGTAAAGCATGTCCGGTGTTATGGTGAGGCATTGGCGTCGGATGTTGTCTTTCAGCATCCCTAGAGATGTAGGTCGATCACGATACACTCGCGACTTTAGGTAACCCCAAAGCCACTAATCGCACGGACTGAGGTCTGGGGACCTGGGAAGCCAAGCATGACGAAAGTTGCGGTTGAGCACACGATCATTACCAAACGACGCGCGCAAGAGATCTTTCACGGGCCTAGCAATACGTTTTTTTTTTTTTATTCTAATAAAACCCCATGTTATTCCAAGCATGTGTGTCAATTTTTACCTCTCTATCTACATTATTCTGTGGTTTATTAAGTTTTCAATTTTACACTGATTTTTTGATCACCCGGCATATGTGAATGATATGTAAGATTTGAGTACTCTGGCAAAGGTGTGGGAGAAGGTTCCTCCTACACCATGGATCGATTTCAGTCAAACTTAGCAAAAACATATTATTTACTACATGGGAAGAAAAACTCGTTATTGTTATTGATAACTTGGAGAGAGAAAGCGAGAAGGAGGAGATGGACAGAGAAGAGGAAGGAGGAGACGAACACAGATAGGTGAGCGGAGGAGGTGGATAGAGGGACAGGGAGGAGGAATTGGACAGGGAAAGGAAAGAAGGTGAGATTCACAGAGAGAATGGGAGGAGGAGATGGACAGAGAGAGGTGGAGAAGGAGATGCAAAAGGAAGGGAGAGAAGAAGATTGACTTAGAGAGGGGAATGAGGTGATGGACAGAGAGAGGGGGAACAGCAGATGGACAGAGAGAGGGACAGAAGCAGAGGGGCAGACAGGGGCAAGGAACACCTGGACAGAGGGAAGGGCAGGAGATAAACAGAGACTAGGAGGAGGAAATAGACTAACAGAGGATTGGAATAAATACTTTCTGGGGCAACTCCGGCTGCTTAGCTGCTTCTGCATATAATAAAAGATTCTGTTGAAGTGCGGAACATCATTGACTGGATGCATGAGTGGAAAAACAAGTTTAATCTCTCAATTGAAATTCAAACAAGATCTGAATACAAACACTGTCGGACGGAATCGGACAATGAGTCTCAGACGGAATTGTACATTGAGTCCCTATCATAATCATACAACACTGTCACCTCAAATCTGCCTGTAGTTACAAGTGGTGAGTCGAAACACTTCCCGAGACTGCACCCTGACTTCGCACTGCCGTCCGCGGTGGGCGCACGTTTTTAACTAGTCTGGGTGCGCAGGAGTACACAGGTTACACAGTCCGCGGTGGCGTAGCTTGGTGTGATTGGTCCATAGTCGATAGACTGCTACTTTCCGCTTGCAAGCCGGCTGGCGTTGCTGGCGTTACCGCGGAGGTGGCTTAGGGTTTAAGCGCAGTTTAGCGGCGGTGGTGCCGTCGCCTATCGGCTGTGAGCTGGACGCCGTCTGATTCCTGGCCGCAAATCGCTGTAATTTTTGTCTGTGTAGCAAAATAACGTTTTTTCTATGGGCAAATACACGGAAGCGCCAAAGAAAGCGGTACAGCCACGCGTATTCAAATACAGAAATAGGTAAACAGGCACAATACGGAGCTGTGGTCAGCAACTCCTATATAAGACAACAAGTGTTATTTCACTGTAAAAATACAGCAACCACCCACTTTTTAATGCGTTTTATTTATGCCAATATGCATTACGGGTGTGCACCCATCTTCAGTTGGCAAATTACATGGATCTTCAGTGACTACAGTAGTACAATCTCTACAGCAGTTTGGATGCTGCAGCAGGCCTGTGCAAAAGCAACGATTCCAACCATTTACTTCAATTTCGCGAGTTTAAAGTTACGCACTATCAGTTGTTCATTTTACTTACATTCTAATCTCCTTGTTTTTTCTTGGCTTTTCTTCTTTTTTGCAACAACACAAACACTTTTTATCACGTATTTTACACAGGCGCGCTGCGTTATCCGCCATGTTGTCGACTGACAGTTTTTGTTCACATACAAACGGTTTATCTATGGACAGAGTAATATTTTACGAAAGTTTTGAGTTTCTAAGATAAGCTACTGTTTTCTAAACATTGACTTGGCTGATAGAAGTATTCTAAGTACGATGTATACAAGTTTTTTTGGCAGTATTGAAGATAATAAACTAACATAACACATTTATACAAAGCAGTAATTCATACATTTACAACATAACAAAGATAGAATTAAGATTTTTATGTTTTATATTGTTACATGCATTTGTTGGGTTTATATTAGATTATGTTATTTCCTGATTGTGCTTAGTAAGTGGTTTGATAAGTAGAGCGTGGAAGTTTCTCAGAAATATTCGGTTTGGCAGCTCTGTTGTTGGCTAAGTGGAGAACTTGTAGGTTATGGGATATGTCTGTTACTTGATGTTCTTCTTCTGCTATATGTTGGGCGAATGTGGATTTATTTAAGTTTGTTAAACGAAGAGCATCCATGTGTTCTCGAAACCGTATGCTGAAGTTTTTCCCTGTTTGGCCTATGTATCTTTTTGGACATGAGTTGCAGTTAAGTTTGTATATTCCTGATTGATTGTACGGTTTGGTATTATTTATAATGTTATGGATAGCTTTGTCCTTTATTTTGTTATTTATATAGTAGCTGATTTTGATATCTGTTCCTCGGATCAGGTTTGCTATTTTATATGACAGCTTTCCTACAAATGGCAAGCTTACATATTTTTCTTTTGAGTGTGTTGTGGTATTCTTTAATGTTGTTTTGTTATTGTATTTGTTTATGTGGGGATTTATCTTAGAGTTTAGTTCATGTATTAATTTCAGATTGTAACCATTATTGTAAGCAATTGCTTTGATGGTGTTTAGTTCTTCTTGGTCAGCTGGTTCTAGTGGTATTTTGTGCATTCTGTTTAGCATTGCTCTGTATGAAGCCGTCTTATGTTTATCCGGGTGGCAGGATGATTCATTAATTGTGTTATCTGTGTATGTTGCTTTCCTGTATACTTGAAATTTGTGTTTGTTGTTGGAGCTACTTATGCAGAGATCCAGAAAATTTAAACCTACTTCTGTTTGGTGTTCTACAGTGAGGATGATGTTCTGATGCATTTTATTCATTTCTTTTGCAAGGTTATCAATTTCTTCTGCTGTGCCATCAAATAAGATTATTATATCATCAACATACCTTGTGTAATAAATTATCTTGTTTACTATCTGGGGGTTTTCTTTAAAAAAATTACATTCAAAGTTACTGATGAAAATATCTGAAAGCAAACTGGTAAGGCAGCTACGCATAGCCAGGCCCTTGTTATGCTGGTACATTTTGTTATTAAAAGAAAAATATTTGTGTGATAGTACTAGTGTTAATAGATCACTTAATTCTTATATTTCTGGTAATGCCAAATTTTTATGTTTAAGTAAATTGTTTTTAATTATTTTTATTGTTTCTTTGACCGGTATGTTTGTGTAGAGGTGGGATATGTGTGATGTCCTTAAGTTAAAAAAAATGGTTCAAGTGGCTCTGAGCACTATGGAACTCAACATCTTAGGTCATAAGTCCCCTAGAACTTAGAACAAACCTAACTAACCTAAGGACAGCACACACACCCATACCCGAGGCACGATTCGAACATGCGACCGTAGCAGCCCCGCGGTTCCGGACTGCAGCGCCAGAACCGCACGGCCACCGCGGCCGGCGTCCTTAAGTTAGTTAGGTTTAAGTAGTTCTAAGTTCTAGGGGACTGATGACCTCAGAAGTAAAGTCCGATAGTGCTCAGAGCTGTTTTTTTTTTTTTTTGTTAAGATCTATATATCAATGGGAGTTCGTGTAAGTGAGAACAATTACTCTTTTTCGTTCAAACATAGTCTCATACTCTTTTGTCTGATACCACTGATCTCATTATTGTATTATTGACATATTACTAAGTGAAAGTGTGGTGAGTTTTATTGTACGAACAGAAAAACCAGCTTGGGCGATATTTATTTAGCCACCATGGCAGTATGAATTGTAGTAAATGCTTAGAAGTTGCATACCGTTTAATTAACGACGTCCGCTTGCCCAGTGCGAATAAAATCGTCACATGTGAGATATTCCAGACTTTCACGGTCGGGAATATACGAAGCCAAGCCAGTTATTCCGAGAGAGCATTATTTAGTGTGTCGTAAAACTCCAATCTATAGACTTTTGGTCAATTAACTCATCCGCTGCAAAAAGTGAGAGAACACGTAATTGCCTGTCGAGAGTTTTCGGACGGAAATGCACACTGAGCAGATTTAAATTTTTTCTATACGTCACACACTTAAAATAAATGTTTAATGGTAATTAGAAATCCCACTCCTAAGAGTTGAAGTACATTTGCAGACGTATATTTGAGAGCGCATATCTACATGTAGCTGTTAACGATTCGAAGAAAGAAAAGTATTGTGGGCGATGCAAGTCCTTGGAAAGCTGTCCTATGCGACATCTACATTTAGTTTGGTGTCTTTACGCACTTAGAAGTAACAGTATCGTTTCAGGCAGTACAGTTTGCGAACAAAGGACGATTCTGTTAAAGTAGTACTGACTCGCAGGGGAGTGGTTTGCACTTGAGTTTTGTGCGACGCTAAAACTTTAAACGTGCAACCCACGCGAACGTATTGGAAAAGCCATAATAAGCGATAAAGCTAAAGAGTCAATTCAGTGCTAATCGGAAGAGGCCTGACAGCAGCGTGCTGTATACCCATCTCTTCGTTAGATAATACTGCGACATACATGAGGCAGGCGCTCGCTGATACGTGTTTATAAACGTCGAGTGTGTCTGCTTTCACATGAACACAGCGAAGAACTGCAAGGTGCTTGTAAGTACAAACAAAATTGTGTGTGTCATATAATGCGCCAGTCTGTAATATGATAACACACCATAATATTTTATGAGAAAGTTACATCAGGTACGACTATCAATAGAGTGCAGTAACATGGAAGACGCGTCGGAAATGATAAGTGTAAAACTGACTGCAAGTAGCGTCAAATGCTTCAAGATGGACATATTACTTGGTATTGAAAATATCTCCACTGCAGTTCTCTTAGAAGACACCAAACATGTTAATACAGCATAGAAGACCATTTCACGCTACTGCAGCTTTTACACTCTGGTGAAAGCTATCTACCAAGATGAGATTCAATAAAGATGAATAACCCTTGAGCTTTGAATTACTGGTTGAAAGGACCAAGTTTGCAACAGACGCTCTAGTTTATCCCAAAGATGTTGTCTGGGAATTAAGTTAGGTGTTTGGCATAACATTCCGACAATAAAACTGATTTTCTGCGAAACCTTGCTGTGTTGATGTAAGCATTGTCACTCTGTAATAGGAAGAGTCTGATTCGAAGCTATTGTTACTCTGTGAAAACTATACCAGTCTTCCTTTATAACTGGAGGGACTCGTTGATGAAACGCCTGCTCCAGAAGCAAGTACATTCCTTTCCGTCTATCCCGTCAGTTGTACATTCATCTTAGCTGAGTTGGAAATGATTTAAGATCCAGTTATAGCCTGTTCTCAATGTTATTTAACTTATACACTGAACAAGCAGAAAAGGAAAAGAATGAGAAATTTAAAAAGGGGATTTACGTCCAGGGAGGCGAAATAAAAAGTTTAACGTTTGCCGATGACATTGTAATTTTGTCATAGTGATAGTCAAGGACATGTAAGAGCAGCGAAACGGGATGAGTAGTGTCTTCAAAAGAGGTTATTTGATGAACGTCAACAAAAGTAAAACAGGTATACCGGAATGTAGTGGAATTATATTAGGCGATGTTGATAGAATTAGATTAGGAAATGAGACAGAAAAGTAGTAGATCTGTCTTGCTATTTGTGCAGCACAATGACAGGTGACTGTTGAAGTAGAGAGAATATAAAATGCAGTCTGGCATTCCAAAAAAAGGAAGGAATTTGGTAAATTTAAGTGCTGGGAAGTCTTTTTCTGGATGTATTCGTATGCATTACAACCTTTCACGGAAAACGAAATGTGGACAAGAATCAGTCCAGACAGGAAGAGAATAGACGCTTTCGAAACGAGCTGCTGTAGAATAATCATGCAGAATATTTATGATCAGTGTTTTTGGGGTTGATCTTTAACATTACCTACGATAACCAGACTGCGTACGTCATGACTTTAGCACAACTAGGTAATCTGAAGACGTTCAAAGCACTAAACCGCTCGTAATACAACAAACGTGTAACAGTATTCATTCCACTAATGGCCAGGCTGTTTAAGACTAGATTTCGTGATCATTTACTGAACAGAAAATGGTAGATTAAACACCACTCAGCATTTGAAGAGCATGTAAATGCCAGTGGCCATCAACCGCCTACGTTAAGTAGTTTTAAAGCACTCCATTCGGCTAAAAAGAAAGAAAACGCGGAACTTATTAGAAGGGATGAAAACTACCTTACGTTTATGTGAACATAGTGGTACACTTCTTAATGATCAGTTGGTTAGCAAAAATCAGACATGTTTGATTTAATGAAATCTGTTATAAAGGTCCCCCATCGACTTATACCAGGGGTATCCAAACTTTTTAGTCCGCCGCGGGCCACATTGACTCCTCCACGAAGTCGTAAGGGCCAAGATCTACCTAGTGGGATAAAAGCACCCTAGCACTCCATGATCACCGTAATGTAAGGCTCAAGGAAAGATGAAATCGCAAAAATCTAAGGTTTTGGGAATAGCTAGCACTGAAACGAACTACGATTTTTATTTAATTACATAATTTTGATTGGTGGACGTGCCTGACCGAAATTCTGGCGTATTTTATTCTGGCAAATTTCACAGACAAAAAAGTATGTCACTGCACATTCTTCACGAAAGCATCCTGCAAAGTTAACGAAATCTCAAAATCATTGTTAGCCACACTATTACTGCAAGACGTGACAGAGGTAGAGTATGTGAACGCACTGTTATTTCAAGCGGTGCAACAGTAAGTTTAGTTATGTAGTCTTGTAGCGAGTAGCAGAGCCAGAGCATATGTTGCGTGATTGTGTCTCTGTTGCGAGTGTCTCACGATTTTTTTTAGTGTCTTATGCACTGTACTAGTAGGTGAGACGACGAAGTGTGGGACAATTCAAAGTTTGAATTCGAAGAGACAAGGAAAATCTGAAAATCGAAATACGTATAGCACGACTGAGTATTTTTTCACTATATTTTTTAGTGGAACTACAGTGTAATTGTGAGTATTTAATTTAGTAATTAAAGTACCTTAGAGAGACTACTCCCTAGATTTATTAGTATTAAATAGCACAATTTTATTTTCAGGTTACAATCTTTTGTGAAGTTCTGTGCAAATATGGAAAAGAAACGAACGGTTGACAGTGAAAGTAGAATTTTTAAAGAGAGAGGCCTCTACACTCAACTGTTGGCAGTATAGATACCACCTCAGATATTTGGCGGGGATAGCGGGGATGTCCGGCCAGCTAACGCGACCGGTTTGCCGGCCCCCTGACTTATACCAACAATTTATTCCATCGTTGCGTTCTTGGTTTCTAACCTAATACATAGTGTGCGTTTTTGTACAGACATGTAATTTTTAACGTTTTTATAAGACATTTAAATGTTTTCTTGTAACTTTACAGTTGGTTTATTTATTTAATTGTTCATGGCCGCTACGTTTGTATGCTTTACTCATTTCACACTTCCCCCTAACGTTTAATGTCACTGTCATTTGTCACATTACTCAAATCAAATGGCTCTAAGCACTTTGGGACATCTGAAGTCATCAGTCCCCTAGACTTAGTACTGCTTAAAGCTAACTAACCTAAGGACATCGCACACATACATGCCCAAGGCAGGATTCGAACCTGCGACCGTAGCAGCAGTGCGGTACCGGACTGAAGCGCGTTAAACTGCTCGGCATCAGCAGCCGGGGCCACAATATTGTTTACTTGTATGTACAGTAAGCGTCACTGTGTTGCAAGTGATCTGGATGGCCCATATTGTCTGTTCAATAACTTTAATTTTCCGTACATTTTAGCTTTAACTTTAGTCTAACTTATTGTTCTTATTAAGTATAGGTTATGGCTCCCGTATCAGCATTCACTTCAACTTAAGTTACTCACGCTATCTATTGTACTTTCGTTGTATAAGCGTGGCTATATGCGGCCATCCGCCGTTTAGTAACTGTAATGCCGCTGCCGGTGAGACGGGCCTGCTGTTTGTCACCCAGATCAATATGACGTACAACGGTGGCTCTACGCTGTGCTCTACTTGCTGTTAGAAAAGTTCAGAGGTATTTGTAGTTCTTCGGTGATTTCCTTTATTAATCTGTCACCCCTAGTTTCCGCTATGACTGTGTGTTGGCTCCAAAATTTTCTGTCCAGGTTCCCACAGTTCCTTTTAAGTCATTCTGACATCCGGATTTTCATCCAGAAGGTTTTATGTGTATATGGCTGACTTAGAGTTATGGTACCGGCGCAATAAGCTTCATTTGACAGTTGTTGAGTATTGTTTGTGGTTTTAATTTAATTTTTGGCACAGCTTACAACCATGACTTATAATGTTTATTGGATAGTTATTTAATCAGCCAGCTTTTTCATTTTAGATAAGCTGACGTTGCCTCATCACAGCGAAACACGTTTTTTTTTAAAAAAAAAACTATATTTTTTCATCCATTACGGTTATATACTTGATATAAAAATGTGTAGCAATACAGCAGAGGTGATTTTTATTAATCATTCGCATGAAACTTCCTGGCAGATTAAAACTGTGTGCCCGACCGAGACTCGAACTCGGGACCTTCGCCTTTCGCGGGCAAGTGCTCTACCATCTGAGCTACCGGTAGCTCAGATGGTAGAGCACTTGCCCGCGAAAGCTACCGGTAGCTCAGATGGTAGAGCACTTGCCCGCGAAAGGCAAAGGTCCCGAGTTCGAGTCTCGGTCGGGCCCACAGTTTTAATCTGCCAGGAAGTTTCATATCAGCGTACACTCCGCTGCAGAGTGAAAATCTCATTCTGGAAACATCCCCCAGGCTGTGGCTAAGCCATGTCTCCGCAATATCCTTTCTTTCAGGAGTGCTAGTTCTGCAAGTTTCGCAGAAGAGCTTCTGTAAAGTTTGGAAGGTAGGAGACGGATACTGGCAGAAGTAAAGCTGTGAGTACTGGACGTGAGTCGTGCTTCGGTAGCTCAGTTGGTAGAGCACTTGCCCGCGAAAGGCAAAGGTCCCGAGTTCGAGTCTCGGTCGGGCACACAGTTTTAATCTGCCAGGAAGTTTCATATCAGCGCACACTCCGCGGCAGAGTGAAAATCTCATTCTGGAAACATCCCCCAGGCTGTGGCTAAGCCATGTCTCCGCAATATCCTTTCTTTCAGGAGTGCTAGTTCTGCAAGTTTCGCAGAAGAGCTTCTGTAAAGTTTGGAAGGTAGGAGACGGATACTGGCAGAAGTAAAGCTGTGAGTACTGGACGTGAGTCGTGCTTCGGTAGCTCAGTTGGTAGAGCACTTGCCCGCGAAAGGCAAAGGTCCCGAGTTCGAGTCTCGGTCGGGCACACAGTTTTAATCTGCCAGGAAGTTTCATATCAGCGCACACTCCGCGGCAGAGTGAAAATCTCATTCTGGAAACATCCCCCAGGCTGTGGCTAAGCCATGTCTCCGCAATATCCTTTCTTTCAGGAGTGCTAGTTCTGCAAGTTTCGCAGAAGAGCTTCTGTAAAGTTTGGAAGGTAGGAGACGGATACTGGCAGAAGTAAAGCTGTGAGTACTGGACGTGAGTCGTGCTTCGGTAGCTCAGTTGGTAGAGCACTTGCCCGCGAAAGGCAAAGGTCCCGAGTTCGAGTCTCGGTCGGGCACACAGTTTTAATCTGCCAGGAAGTTTCATATCAGCGCACACTCCGCGGCAGAGTGAAAATCTCATTCTGGAAACATCCCCCAGGCTGTGGCTAAGCCATGTCTCCGCAATATCCTTTCTTTCAGGAGTGCTAGTTCTGCAAGTTTCGCAGAAGAGCTTCTGTAAAGTTTGGAAGGTAGGAGACGGATACTGGCAGAAGTAAAGCTGTGAGTACTGGACGTGAGTCGTGCTTCGGTAGCTCAGTTGGTAGAGCACTTGCCCGCGAAAGGCAAAGGTCCCGAGTTCGAGTCTCGGTCGGGCACACAGTTTTAATCTGCCAGGAAGTTTCATATCAGCGCACACTCCGCGGCAGAGTGAAAATCTCATTCTGGAAACATCCCCCAGGCTGTGGCTAAGCCATGTCTCCGCAATATCCTTTCTTTCAGGAGTGCTAGTTCTGCAAGTTTCGCAGAAGAGCTTCTGTAAAGTTTGGAAGGTAGGAGACGGATACTGGCAGAAGTAAAGCTGTGAGTACTGGACGTGAGTCGTGCTTCGGTAGCTCAGTTGGTAGAGCACTTGCCCGCGAAAGGCAAAGGTCCCGAGTTCGAGTCTCGGTCGGGCACACAGTTTTAATCTGCCAGGAAGTTTCATATCAGCGCACACTCCGCGGCAGAGTGAAAATCTCATTCTGGAAACATCCCCCAGGCTGTGGCTAAGCCATGTCTCCGCAATATCCTTTCTTTCAGGAGTGCTAGTTCTGCAAGTTTCGCAGAAGAGCTTCTGTAAAGTTTGGAAGGTAGGAGACGGATACTGGCAGAAGTAAAGCTGTGAGTACTGGACGTGAGTCGTGCTTCGGTAGCTCAGTTGGTAGAGCACTTGCCCGCGAAAGGCAAAGGTCCCGAGTTCGAGTCTCGGTCAGGCACACAGTTTTAATCTGCCAGGAAGTTTCATATCAGCGCACACTCCGCGGCAGAGTGAAAATCTCATTCTGGAAACATCCCCCAGGCTGTGGCTAAGCCATGTCTCCGCAATATCCTTTCTTTCAGGAGTGCTAGTTCTGCAAGTTTCGCAGAAGAGCTTCTGTAAAGTTTGGAAGGTAGGAGACGGATACTGGCAGAAGTAAAGCTGTGAGTACTGGACGTGAGTCGTGCTTCGGTAGCTCAGTTGGTAGAGCACTTGCCCGCGAAAGGCAAAGGTCCCGAGTTCGAGTCTCGGTCGGGCACACAGTTTTAATCTGCCAGGAAGTTTCATATCAGCGCACACTCCGCGGCAGAGTGAAAATCTCATTCTGGAAACATCCCCCAGGCTGTGGCTAAGCCATGTCTCCGCAATATCCTTTCTTTCAGGAGTGCTAGTTCTGCAAGTTTCGCAGAAGAGCTTCTGTAAAGTTTGGAAGGTAGGAGACGGATACTGGCAGAAGTAAAGCTGTGAGTACTGGACGTGAGTCGTGCTTCGGTAGCTCAGTTGGTAGAGCACTTGCCCGCGAAAGGCAAAGGTCCCGAGTTCGAGTCTCGGTCGGGCACACAGTTTTAATCTGCCAGGAAGTTTCATATCAGCGCACACTCCGCGGCAGAGTGAAAATCTCATTCTGGAAACATCCCCCAGGCTGTGGCTAAGCCATGTCTCCGCAATATCCTTTCTTTCAGGAGTGCTAGTTCTGCAAGTTTCGCAGAAGAGCTTCTGTAAAGTTTGGAAGGTAGGAGACGGATACTGGCAGAAGTAAAGCTGTGAGTACTGGACGTGAGTCGTGCTTCGGTAGCTCAGTTGGTAGAGCACTTGCCCGCGAAAGGCAAAGGTCCCGAGGTCGAGTCTCGGTCGGGCACACAGTTTTAATCTGCCAGGAAGTTTCATATCAGCGCACACTCCGCGGCAGAGTGAAAATCTCATTCTGGAAACTTCCCCCAGGCTGTGGCTAAGCCATGTCTCCGCAATATCCTTTCTTTCAGGAGTGCTAGTTCTGCAAGTTTCGCAGAAGAGCTTCTGTAAAGTTTGGAAGGTAGGAGACGGATACTGGCAGAAGTAAAGCTGTGAGTACTGGACGTGAGTCGTGCTTCGGTAGCTCAGTTGGTAGAGCACTTGCCCGCGAAAGGCAAAGGTCCCGAGTTCGAGTCTCGGTCGGGCACACAGTTTTAATCTGCCAGGAAGTTTCATATCAGCGCACACTCCGCGGCAGAGTGAAAATCTCATTCTGGAAACATCCCCCAGGCTGTGGCTAAGCCATGTCTCCGCAATATCCTTTCTTTCAGGAGTGCTAGTTCTGCAAGTTTCGCAGAAGAGCTTCTGTAAAGTTTGGAAGGTAGGAGACGGATACTGGCAGAAGTAAAGCTGTGAGTACTGGACGTGAGTCGTGCTTCGGTAGCTCAGTTGGTAGAGCACTTGCCCGCGAAAGGCAAAGGTCCCGAGTTCGAGTCTCGGTCGGGCACACAGTTTTAATCTGCCAGGAAGTTTCATATCAGCGCACACTCCGCGGCAGAGTGAAAATCTCATTCTGGAAACATCCCCCAGGCTGTGGCTAAGCCATGTCTCCGCAATATCCTTTCTTTCAGGAGTGCTAGTTCTGCAAGTTTCGCAGAAGAGCTTCTGTAAAGTTTGGAAGGTAGGAGACGGATACTGGCAGAAGTAAAGCTGTGAGTACTGGACGTGAGTCGTGCTTCGGTAGCTCAGTTGGTAGAGCACTTGCCCGCGAAAGGCAAAGGTCCCGAGTTCGAGTCTCGGTCGGGCACACAGTTTTAATCTGCCAGGAAGTTTCATATCAGCGCACACTCCGCGGCAGAGTGAAAATCTCATTCTGGAAACATCCCCCAGGCTGTGGCTAAGCCATGTCTCCGCAATATCCTTTCTTTCAGGAGTGCTAGTTCTGCAAGTTTCGCAGAAGAGCTTCTGTAAAGTTTGGAAGGTAGGAGACGGATACTGGCAGAAGTAAAGCTGTGAGTACTGGACGTGAGTCGTGCTTCGGTAGCTCAGTTGGTAGAGCACTTGCCCGCGAAAGGCAAAGGTCCCGAGTTCGAGTCTCGGTCGGGCACACAGTTTTAATCTGCCAGGAAGTTTCATATCAGCGCACACTCCGCGGCAGAGTGAAAATCTCATTCTGGAAACATCCCCCAGGCTGTGGCTAAGCCATGTCTCCGCAATATCCTTTCTTTCAGGAGTGCTAGTTCTGCAAGTTTCGCAGAAGAGCTTCTGTAAAGTTTGGAAGGTAGGAGACGGATACTGGCAGAAGTAAAGCTGTGAGTACTGGACGTGAGTCGTGCTTCGGTAGCTCAGTTGGTAGAGCACTTGCCCGCGAAAGGCAAAGGTCCCGAGTTCGAGTCTCGGTCGGGCACACAGTTTTAATCTGCCAGGAAGTTTCATATCAGCGCACACTCCGCGGCAGAGTGAAAATCTCATTCTGGAAACATCCCCCAGGCTGTGGCTAAGCCATGTCTCCGCAATATCCTTTCTTTCAGGAGTGCTAGTTCTGCAAGTTTCGCAGAAGAGCTTCTGTAAAGTTTGGAAGGTAGGAGACGGATACTGGCAGAAGTAAAGCTGTGAGTACTGGACGTGAGTCGTGCTTCGGTAGCTCAGTTGGTAGAGCACTTGCCCGCGAAAGGCAAAGGTCCCGAGTTCGAGTCTCGGTCGGGCACACAGTTTTAATCTGCCAGGAAGTTTCATATCAGCGCACACTCCGCGGCAGAGTGAAAATCTCATTCTGGAAACATCCCCCAGGCTGTGGCTAAGCCATGTCTCCGCAATATCCTTTCTTTCAGGAGTGCTAGTTCTGCAAGTTTCGCAGAAGAGCTTCTGTAAAGTTTGGAAGGTAGGAGACGGATACTGGCAGAAGTAAAGCTGTGAGTACTGGACGTGAGTCGTGCTTCGGTAGCTCAGTTGGTAGAGCACTTGCCCGCGAAAGGCAAAGGTCCCGAGTTCGAGTCTCGGTCGGGCACACAGTTTTAATCTGCCAGGAAGTTTCATATCAGCGCACACTCCGCGGCAGAGTGAAAATCTCATTCTGGAAACATCCCCCAGGCTGTGGCTAAGCCATGTCTCCGCAATATCCTTTCTTTCAGGAGTGCTAGTTCTGCAAGTTTCGCAGAAGAGCTTCTGTAAAGTTTGGAAGGTAGGAGACGGATACTGGCAGAAGTAAAGCTGTGAGTACTGGACGTGAGTCGTGCTTCGGTAGCTCAGTTGGTAGAGCACTTGCCCGCGAAAGGCAAAGGTCCCGAGTTCGAGTCTCGGTCGGGCACACAGTTTTAATCTGCCAGGAAGTTTCATATCAGCGCACACTCCGCGGCAGAGTGAAAATCTCATTCTGGAAACATCCCCCAGGCTGTGGCTAAGCCATGTCTCCGCAATATCCTTTCTTTCAGGAGTGCTAGTTCTGCAAGTTTCGCAGAAGAGCTTCTGTAAAGTTTGGAAGGTAGGAGACGGATACTGGCAGAAGTAAAGCTGTGAGTACTGGACGTGAGTCGTGCTTCGGTAGCTCAGTTGGTAGAGCACTTGCCCGCGAAAGGCAAAGGTCCCGAGTTCGAGTCTCGGTCGGGCACACAGTTTTAATCTGCCAGGAAGTTTCATATCAGCGCACACTCCGCGGCAGAGTGAAAATCTCATTCTGGAAACATCCCCCAGGCTGTGGCTAAGCCATGTCTCCGCAATATCCTTTCTTTCAGGAGTGCTAGTTCTGCAAGTTTCGCAGAAGAGCTTCTGTAAAGTTTGGAAGGTAGGAGACGGATACTGGCAGAAGTAAAGCTGTGAGTACTGGACGTGAGTCGTGCTTCGGTAGCTCAGTTGGTAGAGCACTTGCCCGCGAAAGGCAAAGGTCCCGAGTTCGAGTCTCGGTCGGGCACACAGTTTTAATCTGCCAGGAAGTTTCATATCAGCGCACACTCCGCGGCAGAGTGAAAATCTCATTCTGGAAACATCCCCCAGGCTGTGGCTAAGCCATGTCTCCGCAATATCCTTTCTTTCAGGAGTGCTAGTTCTGCAAGTTTCGCAGAAGAGCTTCTGTAAAGTTTGGAAGGTAGGAGACGGATACTGGCAGAAGTAAAGCTGTGAGTACTGGACGTGAGTCGTGCTTCGGTAGCTCAGTTGGTAGAGCACTTGCCCGCGAAAGGCAAAGGTCCCGAGTTCGAGTCTCGGTCGGGCACACAGTTTTAATCTGCCAGGAAGTTTCATATCAGCGCACACTCCGCGGCAGAGTGAAAATCTCATTCTGGAAACATCCCCCAGGCTGTGGCTAAGCCATGTCTCCGCAATATCCTTTCTTTCAGGAGTGCTAGTTCTGCAAGTTTCGCAGAAGAGCTTCTGTAAAGTTTGGAAGGTAGGAGACGGATACTGGCAGAAGTAAAGCTGTGAGTACTGGACGTGAGTCGTGCTTCGGTAGCTCAGTTGGTAGAGCACTTGCCCGCGAAAGGCAAAGGTCCCGAGTTCGAGTCTCGGTCGGGCACACAGTTTTAATCTGCCAGGAAGTTTCATATCAGCGCACACTCCGCGGCAGAGTGAAAATCTCATTCTGGAAACATCCCCCAGGCTGTGGCTAAGCCATGTCTCCGCAATATCCTTTCTTTCAGGAGTGCTAGTTCTGCAAGTTTCGCAGAAGAGCTTCTGTAAAGTTTGGAAGGTAGGAGACGGATACTGGCAGAAGTAAAGCTGTGAGTACTGGACGTGAGTCGTGATTCGGTAGCTCAGTTGGTAGAGCACTTGCCCGCGAAAGGCAAAGGTCCCGAGTTCGAGTCTCGGTCGGGCACACAGTTTTAATCTGCCAGGAAGTTTCATATCAGCGCACACTCCGCGGCAGAGTGAAAATCTCATTCTGGAAACATCCCCCAGGCTGTGGCTAAGCCATGTCTCCGCAATATCCTTTCTTTCAGGAGTGCTAGTTCTGCAAGTTTCGCAGAAGAGCTTCTGTAAAGTTTGGAAGGTAGGAGACGGATACTGGCAGAAGTAAAGCTGTGAGTACTGGACGTGAGTCGTGATTCGGTAGCTCAGTTGGTAGAGCACTTGCCCGCGAAAGGCAAAGGTCCCGAGTTCGAGTCTCGGTCGGGCACACAGTTTTAATCTGCCAGGAAGTTTCATATCAGCGCACACTCCGCGGCAGAGTGAAAATCTCATTCTGGAAACATCCCCCAGGCTGTGGCTAAGCCATGTCTCCGCAATATCCTTTCTTTCAGGAGTGCTAGTTCTGCAAGTTTCGCAGAAGAGCTTCTGTAAAGTTTGGAAGGTAGGAGACGGATACTGGCAGAAGTAAAGCTGTGAGTACTGGACGTGAGTCGTGCTTCGGTAGCTCAGTTGGTAGAGCACTTGCCCGCGAAAGGCAAAGGTCCCGAGTTCGAGTCTCGGTCGGGCACACAGTTTTAATCTGCCAGGAAGTTTCATATCAGCGCACACTCCGCGGCAGAGTGAAAATCTCATTCTGGAAACATCCCCCAGGCTGTGGCTAAGCCATGTCTCCGCAATATCCTTTCTTTCAGGAGTGCTAGTTCTGCAAGTTTCGCAGAAGAGCTTCTGTAAAGTTTGGAAGGTAGGAGACGGATACTGGCAGAAGTAAAGCTGTGAGTACTGGACGTGAGTCGTGCTTCGGTAGCTCAGTTGGTAGAGCACTTGCCCGCGAAAGGCAAAGGTCCCGAGTTCGAGTCTCGGTCGGGCACACAGTTTTAATCTGCCAGGAAGTTTCATATCAGCGCACACTCCGCGGCAGAGTGAAAATCTCATTCTGGAAACATCCCCCAGGCTGTGGCTAAGCCATGTCTCCGCAATATCCTTTCTTTCAGGAGTGCTAGTTCTGCAAGTTTCGCAGAAGAGCTTCTGTAAAGTTTGGAAGGTAGGAGACGGATACTGGCAGAAGTAAAGCTGTGAGTACTGGACGTGAGTCGTGCTTCGGTAGCTCAGTTGGTAGAGCACTTGCCCGCGAAAGGCAAAGGTCCCGAGTTCGAGTCTCGGTCGGGCACACAGTTTTAATCTGCCAGGAAGTTTCATATCAGCGCACACTCCGCGGCAGAGTGAAAATCTCATTCTGGAAACATCCCCCAGGCTGTGGCTAAGCCATGTCTCCGCAATATCCTTTCTTTCAGGAGTGCTAGTTCTGCAAGTTTCGCAGAAGAGCTTCTGTAAAGTTTGGAAGGTAGGAGACGGATACTGGCAGAAGTAAAGCTGTGAGTACTGGACGTGAGTCGTGCTTCGGTAGCTCAGTTGGTAGAGCACTTGCCCGCGAAAGGCAGAGGTCCCGAGTTCGAGTCTCGGTCGGGCACACAGTTTTAATCTGCCAGGAAGTTTCATATCAGCGCACACTCCGCTGCAGAGTGAAAATCTCATTCTGGAAACATCCCCCAGGCTGTGGCTAAGCCATGTCTCCGCAATATCCTTTCTTTCAGGAGTGCTAGTTCTGCAAGTTTCGCAGAAGAGCTTCTGTAAAGTTTGGAAGGTAGGAGACGGATACTGGCAGAAGTAAAGCTGTGAGTACTGGACGTGAGTCGTGCTTCGGTAGCTCAGTTGGATTAGCCGGCACGGTAGCTCAGCGTGTTCGGTCAGAGGGTTACGGGCCCTCTGTAATAAAAAAACTGAGTCAATCGATCAAAAACGAACATAAATGGATGTCTTACGACGTCCGCCCCGAGCAGATGAAGCGAACAAAATGAGATTAAAAAAAAAAAAAAAAAAAAAAAAGTTGGTAGAGCACTTGCCCGCGAAAGGCAAAGGTCCCGAGTTCGAGTCTCGGTCGGGCACACAGTTTTAATCTACCAGGAAGTTTCATATCAGCGCACACTCCGCGGCAGAGTGAAAATCTCATTCTGGAAACATCCCCCAGGCTGTGGCTAAGCCATGTCTCCGCAATATCCTTTCTTTCAGGAGTGCTAGTTCTGCAAGTTTCGCAGAAGAGCTTCTGTAAAGTTTGGAAGGTAGGAGACGGATACTGGCAGAAGTAAAGCTGTGAGTACTGGACGTGAGTCGTGCTTCGGTAGCTCAGTTGGATTAGCCGGCACGGTAGCTCAGCGTGTTCGGTCAGAGGGTTACGGGCCCTCTGTAATAAAAAAACTGAGTCAATCGATCAAAAACGAACATAAATGGATGTCTTACGACGTCCGCCCCGAGCAGATGAAGCGAACAAAATGAGATTAAAAAAAAAAAAAAAAAAAAAAAAAAAAAAAAGTTGGTAGAGCACTTGCCCGCGAAAGGCAAAGGTCCCGAGTTCGAGTCTCGGTCGGGCACACAGTTTTAATCTGCCAGGAAGTTTCATATCAGCGCACACTCCGCTGCAGAGTGAAAATCTCATTCTGGGAATCATTCGCATCTTTTAATATTTGCAAACTGTGTACAATACAGAAAATAAATAACAATGTACATTACAATAACCGTTTCACTCTGCAACGGAACGTGCACTGATATGAAACTTACTGGCAGACTAGACTGTGTGTCGAACCGAGGCTCGAACTCAGGACTATGTCTCTCGCGGGCAAGTGCTGTACCGAGTGAGCTACCCGAGCGGATTCACGACCCGTCCCCACAGCTTAAATTCTGCCAGCACCTCGTCTCCTCCCTTCCAAACTTCACAGAAGCTCTCCTGCGAATCTTGCAGAAATAGCACTTTTGGAGGAAAGGATATAGCGGAGCCATGGCTGAGCCACAGCCTGGGGGATGTCCTTAGAGTGAAATTTGCACTCTGCA